>NC_090923.1:1370297060-1370618244 GCF_040938575.1 Ambystoma mexicanum
TGGTGAGGACCAAGAATTTGGTATGGTAGAAGAGCAAACTGGGACGGGATACTATGGGGATGATGAGGACCAAGAAGAGGAAGAGGAAGACCCTGAAACCTACAGAGTAGACTCCCCGGTAGAAAACGAAGCCCTGGTTACCGACTCCCCTGTCGATAACCAACCCCTCCTAAACGAGGTTCGCGCAGGTGCAGCAGAACATTTCCATATTGACATCCACGGTTTCCAGGAGGAGAAGGACTTTGCAGAGGAGTTAGTGGGAGAAAGGAGACCTGTTGCCCAGACCATCCCGATCCTTAAGTCCATTCAGCGAAGAATAGACCCGTCCCTGGTGAACCCGAACCTCACCAGAGCAGTCAATCCCAGGGCTGAAAAACTTTTCAGGGCAGCCCAGTCTGACCCTCTCTATATAAGAGGACATCTGAACCCAGACTCCCTAGTTGTCACTAACACTCGTAAGAGGGCTGGAACACCCTTGTCATCGTCCGAAGCTCCTCCCGACAAGGAGAGCAAAAAACTATATGGTTTCGGCAGGAAAGTAGCCTCAACGTCCACCTATCAAGCAAGGATTGCAAACTCCCACTGTTGGCCAGCAACAACTGCCATCAGTGGGAAGAAGTCGCGGCACTCGTAGCCTCTGCTCCTGAACCTTTAAAGGGCCAGTTAGCTCGGATTTCCGCAGAGGGTACAGCGTGTCTGGTTGCATTTTGAAAGCAACCTTTGACGCCGCGGACAACGCAGGCAGATTGATAGCAGAAGGCACTGTTATCAAGAGACATACGTGGTTACGGCAGTCTGGTTTTAAGGCAGAAACCCAGGCATCATTGTTGGACAAACCGGTGGAAGCCAATCTGTTTGGTAAGGCGGTCGAAGACGCACTGAAGAATGCCAAGGACGAATACGAGACACTCAAGTCCCTTGGCCAGTTAACCAATAAACCCCCTAACCAGAGAGGGAATAGTAATTTTCGTCGCCCACACGGCCAAAATTCCCAGAGAGGATCTAACTATTCCCAGGGGCAGGGTGCACAGTGGAACAGCCAACAGTCTACCCAGGGTTACGGCAGGGGTAATGGGAGAGGTCGTGGTAAAGGCAGAGGCAGCCCCAGCAAGGGAGGCGACACGCCTCCACCAAAGCAGTGACGCTCAGTTCAGGGTCCCTTCTCACGCAACCCCAGTAGGGAGACGCATTTCCAACTTCACCCAGGCTTGGGAAGGGATCACATCAGACAGATGGGTGCTGTCAACAGTATCCACAGGGTACTGTATAGAACTACTGCAGCGTCCCCGGAACCATCCTCCACGACAAGAGTACACTCTTTAGAACTTCAGAAGATTCTCCTCGAGGAGATCGCCATTCTGCTAGAAAAGGACACGATAGAACTCGTCCCGGGACACCAGGCAAACCAGGGTATTTATTCAACTTACTTCCTTGTGCCAAAGAAAGATTTGGCAATGCGCCCAGTATTGGACTTACGGCCTGCCAACAAGTATGTCAAGCCCCAAAAGTTTCGTATGACTACGCTACAAGAGGTAATCCCCCTCCTAAAAAAGGATTACATGGCAACCTTGGATATGAAAGATGCTTATTTTCATATTTCCATGTTACCAGCGCACAGAAGGTACTTGCGCTTCAAGGTGGACAGTCAACACTACCAATTCAAGGTACTGCCCTTCGGGATAGCTTCAGCACCAAGGGTATTCACCAAGGTACTGGCGGTGGTGGCTGCACACCTACGCAGGGAGGCAATCCCGGTGTACCCTTAACTGGACGACTGGCTCATAACGGGGGAAATTTGCAGGACAAACATTCAAAGGACTATCGACCTCCTCCACGAGTTAGGCTTCTCAATCAACGAGAAAAAGTTAAGCCTGGTGCCAAGCACCTCCAAACAGTTCCTAGGAGCATTCCTAGATACTCAAGAGGGGTTGACCTTTCCTTCAGAGGAAAGAATTCGGAATATACTACTGCAAATTCCGCATTATCAGTCCGGTCGCCAAATAACGGTATGCAAAGCAATGCGTTTACTGGGCATGATGGCGTCATTTATTTACCTGGACCCCCACGCGCGCCTGCGCATGCGTCCCATGCAGGAATGGTTGGCGAAACAGTGGTCTCAGGCAAGCGGTCAGTGGGACGATCTAGTGGTTGTTTCGCCAACACTAGTACAAAGCCTTCACTGGTGGTGGACAAGAGAGAATCTCGCACAGGGGAAACCCTTTTACGATCCCGAAGTACAGGCAGTAGTCCCTACCGATGCATGTCTGACGGGGTGGGGAGCTCACTATCTCCACCACACAGCTCAGGGTCTCTGGTCTCCCTCAGTGGCCAAGAACCACATCAACCTGCTGGAGTTTCTGGCAGTATTCAGAGCGCTTCAAGCGTTCAAGCCCCACCTACTAAACCTGTCAGTGCAAATCCGGACGGACAGCACAACAGCCATGTTCTACCTGAACAAGCAAGGAGGGACTCGTTCGCCAAATCTGTCCAAGCTTGCCCAGAAAATCTGGATATGGGCACTCAGACGGAACATCTTCCTGTCATCACAACATGTTCCAGGGGAGCTCAATTCCCTAGCGGATGCTCTGAGCAGAGACTCCCTCCCAGAGGAACACGAATGGGTTCTACACAGAGAGGTCGTAGAAGAGATCTTCTCTCAGTGGGGTTTCCCCACTATAGACTTATTCACCACAAGCGAAAACAGACAATGCCCAGGATTTGCATCCAGGTTCCCCCAACCAGACTCCCAGGGGAACGCCCTGTGGAAGAACTGGCCAGGGATGTTTGCGTACGCTTTTCCACCAACTCCTCATCAGGAAAGTGGTGAACAAGATGAACAGAGAATCGATGACGCTCGTCCTAGTTGCTCCCATGTGGGCAAGACAACCGTGGTTCCCACACCTACGCAAGATGGCGGTGAGCGAGCCCATCAAACTTCCAGCCTGGTACTACCTACTGTCCCAGCGCCAAGGTCAAACAGTGCACCAGCAACCCAACTCAATGAACCTGGCAGCATGGCTCCTGAGGTCATAGAGATTGGGCATCTCAATTTACCACAGAGGTGTATGGACATCCTAAAGGAATCTAGGAAACCAAACACAAGGCACTGTTACTTTGACAAGTGGAAGAGGTTTGTTATCTGGTGCCAGAGTAGACAAATCAACCCTGTTGATTGCACTCCTTCCACTATTGTTACATACATGCTCCACCTGCTAGATGCAGGATTGGTTTTTAACTCACTAAAAGTACACCTGGCAGCCCTGTCGGCATACACCACTTCCCATAGCCAGGTCTCTTGGTGGAAAGTACCAGTAGTTCAAGCCTTCATGGAAGGAGTAAAGAGACTTCACCCTCCTATTTCAAACCCACCACCAGGGTGCGACCTTAATGTGGTGCTAGCCAAGCTCATGGGATCCCCTTTCGAGCCCATGCATAAAAGCAGTCTCAAACACCTGACTTATAAAACGGCCTTCTTAGTAGCTATTACTTCTATAAGAAGGGTCAGTGAAATTCAGGCTCTGTCAGTGCAGGATCCCTTCTTTACTGTCCATAAAGACAAACTGGTTTTACGCACACACCCTAGGTTCTCACCTACGTTTATATCAAAATTCCATGTAAACCAGTTCATCGAGCTTCCGGCTTTCTTCCAGGACCCTCAAAGCTCGGCTGAGGTGAAACTACACAACCTAGATGTGTGTAGGGCGGTCCTCTACTATGTAAATAAAACCAGACCGCAAAGAAAAACAGATCAACTGTTTGTCTCCGTAGCTACAGGCAGAGAGGGGGATCGCGTCTCTAAAGGTGCCATCTCAAAGTGGATTATTAACTGTATCCAGCTGTGTTACTCACTCTCTGAAAGAACTCTGCCTTTCACGCCAAGAGCCCACTCTACTAGAGGCATTGGGGCCACTCTGGCTTTCATTGCAAATGTACCCCTTGACACCATTTGCAAAGCAGCTACTTGGAGCTCTATTCACACTTTTACTCAGCATTACTGCATTGACACCCATTCCAAGGCAGATACACAAGTGGGACAAGCGGTTCTAAGACACCTGTTGGCTCATGACCCTTCTCACATCCCACCTCCTTCTTCTGGTACTGCTCGCTAATCTATGCACAGCATGTGATCTAGGCAGATTCCACAAGCCTCAGAAGGGATACATTACTCACCGTAATCGTATTTCTGATGCTTGTATCTGCTTAGATTCATATGCGACCCACCCTTCCTCCCCTCTGAGAGAAGGCGCATGGTTGCTTATAGTCTTACCTTTCTATCTATCTGCTTGGATTATCTGTACTCATGTTACTCCTCATGCTACCTCATGTCAGAAAAAATACAATCTGAGGATCCTAGACGCGTGAGGGATCTTGGGTACAGTGGTAGTCACACTAGGGATAGTATTACTGGCACGCCCTTTGTCGACGCCCATTTTATATATATATATATTTCTGATGTTTGTTAATCTGCTTAGAATCACATGCTGTGCATAGGTCCGACATCCAGTGGTCACTGCGGAGTATTGCATTTTGTTTTTTGTAGTCGAAAAAGGGGACGTCGACAAGGCGTGTCTGTAACACTATCCCTATAGTGACGTGCGTTGTACCCACAATCCGTCACGCGTCGAGGTCCCTCAGATTGTTTTTTTCCGCCCAGCTTCTGGTCGCCTTACGCGGAGCTCCTAGAGAGACATTGCAAATACTTACTACGGACCTCGGTCCTTAATTATACTTATTATATTGTTAAAGATCCCTCCCCTCGACGTTAGCTGTGAAGCTGTTTCTCCGCCGAGCAAGTTTTCGACGGAGGGGAAGAGACGGAGGAGATCCTTCGGCGCTGCCGAACACGTGGCCTGGCCTCGCCGGCCAACATACAGTAGGGAGAGTGGGGGTTCGAACTTTTATCTTCTCTTTGAGAATGTCTTTCTTTCTCCCCTATCTTTCCCTTGGGGTTGTTATCACCAGTTATTATTGCCTCAGCTATGGAGAGGACACCTTTTAAGTTGTGCCCACGCTGTAGGGGCAAATACACTTGGAAGGACAAACACAAGCTCTGTAATCGTTGCTTGCCCCTTGATCATAAGGAGGACAGCTGCGCGGCCTGTAAGCTCTTGAAACCAAGAACTCTTAAAGAACGAAAAGTTAAGAGGTGGGCGGACTACGCTATGTCGAAGTCAGTTTCCTCACTCGCCGCCGCTGTTACACAAAGTGACGAGGAGGGTGATAACTCGACGTTCGTTACGGAAGTCATTAACCCCCAGAAGGAGCGCTCGCGCTCCTCGACGTCCGTCTCCAGCCCCGACAGGCTCGGCTCACGCCCTGCTTATGGGGATGAACACCCCGGCGACAAGGACGCACATAGACCCCATAGGCCTAAGCACACAACCCACGGCTCTTCGTCGAAGACGAAGGATCCATCAGCGCCGAAGGGGACGCAGGGCACTCCGGCGTCTACCTCAGACCGTAAGGGTCTCAAGCCCCACCCGCAAACGCAGCCGCGACCAGCGATTGGGCTTTCATCAAACACGGGCGCTACCTCAAAATCATCTGACGTAACGCTCCATAGAGCGGCCGTCGAGGAACAACGCGTAACGCAGGCAACGTCGACACCAGAGCCCTCTACTGACAAACTCGTTGTCGAGAGCCTGGCGAGAATTGTTTCCGAAGACAAACGTAAGCGGACGACGAAACAAACGTCGAATACCGCACAAAAAGCTATGGAAACGCCGAAAAAGCACAAGAGTAGTCAGGAACTGCCCCCTTCATCTAAGGGCACTTCTGAACTACCGGAGGGCTTTTCAGAGGGCGACGGAAACCTTTCTTCGACATTGTGGGAGCGTTCTAAGCGTTTTGAAGGTGAAAACACTGATTTCCCCCCTCTAGACTATTCAGGGGTCCCCTATGAGACCCTTGAAAGACTCCATTCTTGTATGGAGAAAATGGAAAGGTTTTTGGAAGCCAAAACCCACCCACACCCAAAAGACCAAGAGAATGGCCCCAGGATGACCCTAGGGTCAAGATTCCTAGGCTGTTTCCCCCTTCTACAGACGTATATGACCTCACTGAAGAGGAGCAATACCTCCAGGAAGATGAGGAGTGTTTGGGTGGAGAGGAAGAACATGAGGAAGAGGGGTTTGAAGAAGATCCTTACACTAGTGCAGGAGCTTTTGAAGAAGATACAGCTACCTCGCAGCCCTGGCAATCCCAATCAGTGCAGCCTTGGCAATCCCCATCAGTGCACTCAGACCCTGATGTCTTTCACCCTTCTCCTCCCAAGGATTCACCTATTGGAAACACCTCTCCCATAGATGACCAACCTTCACTTAATGCACTATTGCGCAAGGCAGCAGCGCATTTTGAAAAAGACACAGGGGAGACTCTTCCTGACATAGACTTTGTAGAGAAAGTTATTAAAGAAAAAGCCCCTGTTAGTCAGTCTATTCTGCTCCTGGCTTCTATAAAGAGAAGAATAACTCCTTCCCTTTCCAATCCTGCCTTAGTCAGAGGGGTCAACCCTCGGATAGAAAAGCTCTTCAGCCCTTCGTCCTCTGACCCTTTGTACATCAGAGGACATTCTATTCCGGACTCCCTCGTAGTTACTAATACAAGAAAAAGAGCGGGGGTACCACGATCCACTAGTGAGGCACCACCTGACAAAGAGGGCAAGAAGCTCTATGCACTTGGGAAGAGAATCACGACCTCCGCCGCCTTCTCAACTAGGATTGCAAATAACAATTCCCTACTAGCTAGCTACGCAGATGCACAGTGGAGCAAGCTGCGCAGCGAAGCAGAGGACGCACCAGAACTCCTGCGTTCACGCCTGTTAGCTATAATCTCAGAGGGAAGTCTTGTAAACCAGGGCATCGTAAAGAACTCCTTAGATGCCGCAGAGACGGCTGGCCGTTCCCTGGTTCAGGGAATACTTCTCAAACACCATATCTGGCTGCGCAATTCGGGATTTAAGCCGGAAACCCAGGCTTCCCTGATAAATAAGCCCATAGAACAAACACATCTGTTTGGGAAAGCAGTTGATGAGGCCCTAGAACATGCGAAGAAAGAGTTTGATACCATCAAGACTCTTGACCAAATTTCTAGGCCCCCTAACAGACGCGGCTATGGCAATAGACGCTCCTTTCGTGGCCAACGCCAGCAGCAAAACCAACAGCAATTTTACTCTGCTACCAACTGGCCCTCTAACCAGGGTAACACCCAGTTCAGTCAAAGAGGCCAACGCCGTGGCAAAGGAAGAGGTCGCGGCTCCAGCCCCAAAGGTTCCACGCCCAATACCAACAAATGACCCGAAGATTCGGGTCCCCTCCCATGCATCACAGGTCAGGGGCCGGCTAACATCGTTCCTTTCAGCATGGGAGGGAATATCGTCAGACCGCTGGGTATTATCCACCATAGCCCACGGATACTGCATCGAATTCAACGGTTCCCCGAAGTACAGACCCCCACGTAACCGACGCATGACACCGGAACACCTCACCATTCTTCTTCAAGAAGTAGAAGAGCTACTGAAAAAAGAAGCTATAGAGGCTGTCCCCCCTATCTCAGGTAACAGAAGGCATTTATTCAGTGTACTTCCTTGTACCCAAAAAGGACTTAACCATGCGCCCTGTATTAGATCTGCGCCCAGCGAACAAGTTTGTCAAACCCCAAAAGTTTCGTATGGTGACCTTGCAGGAAGTAATCCCACTGTTATCACAAGGGGATTACATGACAACACTAGACATGAAAGATGCATACTTTCATATTTAAATGTTGCCAGCGCACAGAAAATACCTCCGGTTCAAGATAGAGAACAAACACTAGCAGTTCAGAGTACTACCCTTCGGGATAGCATCTGCACCAAGGGTATTCACGAAAGTACTGGCAGTGGCAGCGGCCCACCTGCGCAGGTTATCCATCCCGGTATACCCTTACCTCGACGACTGGCTCATAACAGGGGATTCTTACGAAAAAGACCGTAAACCTTTTGTCCCAACTGGGCTTCTCCATCAACGAAAAGAAGTCCAGCTTAGACCCCAGCCAAATCAAACAATTCCTAGGGGCTCTAATTCGAACAAAGGACGGCCTCGTCTTCCCCTCCAACGAGAGGGTCCAAAACATGCTGTTTCAGATCCCCCATTATGTGGCAGGTCGAGAGGTGACGGTACGCAAAGCAATGCGCTTGCTAGGGATGATGGCGTCATGTATTTATTTGGTACCTCACGCGCGCCTGCGCATGCGCCCAATGTAAGAGTGGCTCTACAGCCAGTGGTGTCAGGCCAGCGGACAATGGGACGATCTAGTGGTGGTCTCGCAGGCCTTGGTTCTCTCGCTACGGTGGTGGACAAAAGAAAACCTGTTATTAGGGAAAACTTTTGCCACACCCGCAGTGGAAGCCACTCTAACCACAGACGCATCCCTTACAGGATGGGGGGCTCACCTATCCCATCAAACTGCTCACGGAGCGTGGACTCCGAGCTTTGCATCCAAGCATATAAACCTGCTGGAACTACTAGCGGTGTTCAAAGCACTGAAAGCCTTTCAGGAACACCTACAAGGAAAGACAGTGATGGTCCTCACAGACAGCACCACAGCCATGTACTACCTCAACAAGCAAGGGGACACTCACTCTCCAGGACTGTCCAAGCTGTCCCAGAATATATGGAAGTGGGCTCTCAAACACAACATGTTCCTACTATCACAACATGTACCAGGGGAACTCAATCTGCTAGCAGACAAACTCAGCAGAGACTTCCCCCCTGCCCGAAGAGTATGAATGGCAATTGCACGAAGACATCGTCTTAGACGTCTTCACGCAATGGGGATTCCCGGAAATAGACCTGTTTGCAACTCTGGAGAACTCACAATGCCAAAGTTACGCCTCCAGGTACCCCCAGAACCAGTCCAAGGGGAACGGTCTGTCGATTCAATGGTCAGGGAAATTTGTTTACACTTTTCCCCCGACTCCCCTTCTCAACAAAGTGGTGCACAAGATGCACCAGGAGCAGGTTACCATGATACTAGTGGCCCCAATGTGGGCCCGGCAGCCATGGTTCGCTCACTTGATGGAGATGTCCCTATCTCCCCCAGTGAAACTTCCCTGCCCGTACAACATGCTGTCACAGGACAAGGGCAGGACACTGCATCCATGCCCTCAGACCATGAACTTAGCAGCCTGGCTCCTGAGATCATAGAATTTGGACATTTACAACTCCCGCAGAGATGTATGGACATCCTCAGGGAAGCCAGAAAACCTAATACTCGCCACTGCTATTCTAGCAAGTGGAAAAGATTTGTCATCTGGTGTAGAGGTAAGAGCATCAACCCGGTTGACTGCTCTCCCACTAACATTGTTCTGTACTTGACCCATTTACTGGATTCAGGTCTAGTGTTCAATTCCATTAAAGTCCACCTAGTGGCACTTTCTGCATACACCACTTCCCAACTTAAAGTGTCGAGGTGGAAGATACCAGTTATCAAGGCCTTCATGGAGGGGGTAAAAAGAATACACCCTCCGATAGCTAACCCAGCTCCCGAATGGGACTTAAATGTGGTACTTTCTAGACTCATGGGCCCTCCTTTCGAACCCATGCACAAGGCAACTCACTCTTAAGACTGCTTTCCTAATAGCTATCACCTCCATTAGGAGAGTAAGTGAACTACAGGCTCTTTCTGTACTAGACCCCTTCGTAACAGTTCACAAGGATAAGGTGGTTCTACGCACACACCCAAGGTTTGCACCAAAATTCATCTCGAATATTCATGTAAACCAGTCAATAGAACTACCAACGTTCTTTCAAAACCCTTCCAGCTTGGGAGAAAAAAGTCTGCATACACTAGATGTACGCAGAGCTGTCATGTTCTACATGGAAAGAACCAGACCACTGAGAAAGACTAATCAGTTCTTTGTCTCTGTGGCAGCAGGAAGAGCAGGAGATGCAGTTTCAAAGTCCACTATATCTAGATGGATTGTTCAATGCATCACTCTCTGTTACACTCTTGCTAAGAGAGAACTACCCTTCAAGCCAAGAGCACATTCCACTCGAGGCACTGGGGCTTCCATAGCGTTCATTGCAAAGGTTCCCCTTGAGTCCATCTGCAAAGCGGCTACCTGGAGTTCTGTGCACACCTTTACAAAACACTACTGTCTAGATGCACACTCTAGATCTGACTCCCAGGTGGGACAGGCAGTATTAAGACATCTTTTCTCTACTGTTCCTTCTCATAACCCACTGCCAACTCCGGGTACTGCTCGCTAGTCTATGCACAGCATGTGATTCTAAGCAGATTAACAAACATCAGAAGACCATGCATTACTTACCGTAAAAGCATTTCTGATGGTTGTATCTGCTTAGATTCACATGCGCCCACCCTTCCTCCCCGCTCGGATGGAAGGAACATAGACATCCTTTTCTATATTTCTCTCTTTTCTGTACTCACTCACGTCTAGAAGGCTCCCTCAGGGCAGAAAAATACAAACAGAGGGACCTCGACGCGTGAGGGATTGTGGGTACAACGCACGTCACCATAGGGATAGTGTTACAGACACGCCTTGTCGACGTCCCCTTTTCGACTACGAAAAGCAAAATGCAATACTCCGCAGTGACCACTGGATGTCGGACCTATGCACAGCATGTGAATCTAAGCAGATACAACCATCAGAAATGCTTTTACGGTAAGTAATGCATTATATCTATATCGCTTAGCTACATGCATGGATGCCTATGTACTTACTCTACATGCACCGAAGTCGTGATGTTAGTGATAACGTCATTAACTTCTCGAGTTCCAGTCAGTCGACCTGTTCGATTGATGACCACTCTACCTCCTCTATATCGTCAGTCTGGTATGGTTTGAATGGCTGTCTGGGAGAGTAACGTTTCTCACATCTGCAGTACATTGACAATGGTGATGAAGGGCCTAGGAGTGATGTGCTTCTGTCATGTCTCTGCCTTCGGGCTGCAATTCGGTTGGGGGTCATGAGGGCCACACTTGGACCTCCATCCTCAATATATATTTTTACATTTACAATACAGTCCCTCCCCTTTATTTGCCACTCTCAATGCTCTATTAAGATCCGTTGCTTAGCTCGAGTCTGTCGATATCGACTCTGCCCCAATCAACCACCTCTCCTGTCCAGGAGGCACCGCCGGGGACAGAATTTCGTCAAAGTGGCACCTGTCAACTGACTTTTTTCACATGCGTGTCTTTTTCTCTGCTTTCCACAGGAAAAACTGCAATCGTCTGGCTATTGGTAGAAGATGTCAAAAATCTGAGAGTCTGGATCTGGGTCCAGGAGACTGGATCAGAACCATCCGCACTGCTACCAAAATATGCTGTTGCACCTGGAGCGTTCCAACTGCCAGATGGAATTACCAAATAACGAGCTCAGACCCAGATAACAGGACAGACTCAAAGAATATGGCAAAATACTACTGTATTATCACCTCAAATAAAGTAGGGAAACCTGGTGAACAAACAGATTGCAGCTGTAGGGGAGGACTGGCCGCGAGGCCCTCCTCACCTGCAGCCTTCTCCCCAGGTGAGGACCATGACTCGGTGGGCGTCCCCTCATGCCACCCGGGCCCAGGTGGAGGAGGGTTCACCCGTCGACGACATTGCCCACACGTATCTGTTCCCTGCATATACAAAAATTCAGTTAGGCCTAGAAGCCATCCTGTCTAGCAAAGATGGCGTGAGTTCAGCACACTGTAGCGCGGCCCCCACCTTTGGAGGGCTTTCCAAGCATCCCTGCCGCCGCAGCACCATGGTAGATCCACTGCGAGCGCGTTCCCATGAGAAAGCCGGGTATGAGCTAACCCGAGATGCTAACACTGTAACACTTCGTCGTTCACAATGTAATACTGCATCCCGTGTGACCTGGTCCGCGAGGCCAGGGCGACGCAGAAATGAATTCAAGTGGTGATATTAGTGAACTGATCTTCTTAAACAGAATCTGCAAACTATGAATTAGCCATAAAAGTGAAATGTTTATATGACTTCACATTGTGACTGTACTAATGCTGCTAGATCACAGAGGGAGTGTCTTTAAGTCATATGTATACACATGAACCCCTATATGTCGTCTTAAGTCACCCATAGTGGCAACCGTCAATCTCTGTGGTCCATAACATAGTTCTACCTCATGTACCGTCGAATGTATATAAATACTTAAACACTGTAGTAGATATAATACCATGTAATGAAAAGGTACTCGGACCGAATGTATTGAAGAAATGTGTAACAAAATTGAAATATAAATGTGTGTTTGAATAAGATCAAAATAAGGCAAAACATTATAAAAGTTCTGCATTCAAAAGTCAGCAACGCACGAGGAAAAAACCTTTGTGAATATATGCAAGGCCATTCTCCCTCCCACCCTACGAAGCCTGCCAGATGAAGAAGCTAAGGCATGTGCCGCGCTCCCTCTCCTCCCCCAACCAAGCTGGAGCCGCTTCAGAGAATCAGAGGCCCCAGTACCGCACCCAAGGCCACAGCCCGCCACCTGTGTTATTTACAGCACGGTAATAAACCCACGTCTGAATCCACAGATCTACCAGCACCCTCTCGTAAATCCCATAACCCCCCTAGACCACCCCAAGAATCATGACCCCGTGCAAAGACGACCCCCAACGCCGGGACAAGACACAGAGACCCATTTATATAATAACTTCTAACGCAGCAGACAGACATGTATCATTCGGCCCAGGCCCCAGAGCCCAGCCCCTCGACCTGAAATACCAGACGTCAGAACACCGGTAAATCCAATAGATGACCACCAGACCCCTCACAAGGTGCATTCCTCCTGTGTTGTATTTCATTGATTGAAAGATTTACTGTAGAAGTTAGATATGGGGTTTTAAGTAACTGCAATGTGCATGATCTAGGGCACCCAAGTCAGGGAAGGTATTCATCTTTGTCACAGGCTGCCCCAGCGAACCAACACCGCCCGGATGACCTCAAGCCGGCCTGCCAGGCCCAACCCTACCCACGAGGCTGACCAGTGACGTCCTCCCACCCGGACCAACCAAGCTGCAGCAACACCTATAGTTAGTCGACGCCACCCAATCCCAATTAACTTGTGCCCCCTATAGTGTGTAGGTTCTGATGACGTTTTTTGTATTAGAAATACGCCTGTCTTTGCTATTGTCAGACAGAGCGCTCTCGGAGGTTGCAGAGTTCTTTGCATGCCATATTCTTTTGATAAACTCCCACTTACGCTCACCCGCACTCTGTCTTGGCCTTATTCCCATTACGGGAGTGTCCATTATTGTCTCCCATTGCGGGGAGGATCGTGCTAACTTGGGGGCGCTTCCTTTCACAGCTCACTCACTCATCTACATTTCAATTACACAAAAGCTTTATACCCTGATGACATCCTACGTGGCAAACAGGAAAAACCTATTGAAAGGAGGGATTGGTTAAGGGAACATATATATCTATACTTTATTCATGGGTTAGTTACTATCAGGTAGGCACATCTTGAACTACCTCTTACGACGCATAATGCAGATTAATAGCAGAATAACAACAATGGATTGGCTTCTGCAAAAATGTATAGTACAGTGCTATGGATTGGTTGGCATTCTCTCCTACACTTGTACATTTGGCTTGTTAGCAGCAAATAAACATTAAAGCAAGGTGCAGTGAACAACGTCAGACCACTGCCCACTTTGGTCAATTAGCCTACCATCTCTCATCAGTTTGGCTCTAAGCCAAGGCTGCTTCTCTGTAGTAGACTTAGCTGACTGTTCTCCTCTTCCTTGGGACTTTTAAGGGCGTGTAGGTACATCACTATCTTTAGTTGGAGCTTAATGAATATGCCTGGCTTTCGAGTCTTGTACCATGTGTGAGACCACGATTTTGTCAATTTCAACCTTATATTTGGTGGTATTTAATTCAGTTAATTTAATTGTCCAATACTTGGCACTTGCAAATTTTGTCTCCTTTCCTTAATCTAAGAGAAATCTGTCATGAGTATGTAGCTTATCATCTTTGACTCCTTTTGCCTTGCCTCTTGATGTGGCATCCTTGATCCCAAGCCAAACCGATATTCTTTGTTCCTCGCACAAAGCTGTTTTCCAGCGCATGTCAGCTCTGCAGTTCTGGTCTCTCCCTTTAAGGCTCCTTAGCTCACTATTAAACGAAACTGACGTCCATCATGGCCGCTTTACTCGCGTTATATTTTCTCCTGCAGCAAGCTTCTATAGGTGTCCTCTACCTTGCGTTTCTGCGTATATACATTTGCTGATTCTCTTCGGATGATCTTAGTGTTTACCATTTCTTCGTATTTGCATGCATGTTTCTATCGTTTTTCAGTTACACCTTCATTCTTTAAGTATTTGTATATTGTTTCAATGCGTCCTAGTGTCTTCTCTTCATGAGGTCACTTTACTCTGGCCTGATTTCACTTATAGCTCTTCTATGTCCAGTGGTGTGGGTAGACATCCGTCCCCTTCATCAGTGCAAGGGTACATTCGATACTGTTTAAGTGCATAACGTCTTTCATATTTTCGGTGCTGTATTGGGATGATACATGGGGTCACACACAGTGCTTTTGTTATTCCAATATGACAGAGGTGAGGGGGTGGTCACTAGAGAAGACGTATATAGATCTGCCTCTCTACAATAAGAGGGACGACATGGGCATGCACTGGGCGTACTTGGAGGATATGTGTACCCACCCCAAAAAAGTTACTTACTATGGTACCCGATAAAAGCAAATCCGTGACAAGATAACCTACCATCAGTGCTTGTAAGTATTGTGGTCCTTATGGAAGAAGGAGGCATTAATGATAGACGTTCTTCTTGGCCGTCACCAATGAGGTCATTGTTGGCGGGTACCCTTAAACCTAGGAAAACGGGTTTCAGACAAAAATGGTTAGACAAAGGACTGGAGAGAGTAGGGCAACTTTTCGTGGAGGGGTGTTTAAGGAATATGAGGTGGTTTGCGAGATGTTAGGACGGGATGCAATTAATGTTTTTAAATGCGAATTATTAGAGGGAATCCGGGGCAAAGCCAGATAAGGTGAGGAATTAACGCGCCCCCTTAAGTCATTCGAAAAAGCCATTGATAGTGTGGTCTCTAGAAAAGGGATACACTCCAAGGTATATAGGATCCTGGTAACAGTGGATACTATGGATAGATGCAAATACAAAATACTGGACAACATTGACCGGGACAGATATCTCAGATGAAACATGGGACAAAATGTATAGGGTCGTGTTCCATTGCAATCTCTTTTCAGCTGCTATGGAGCACAATTTAAAAATGTTGCATGGCTGGCACTTGAGCTCCCTAAAGCTCTCCAAACTGTACAGCAGAGAATAAATCATTTCAAATGTGGTGGTCATGCCCCAAAATCCAGATATACTAGTCCAAACTTCTGAGCTGGATAAAGGAAATAGTAGGGGTAACAGCTAACATTAGACCCGCTGCAGTCATTGTTTGGTATCCGCGCAATGAACAGGGAGGAATATCGATACCCCAGACTGTTGGAGGAAATGTTCTGAGCTGGGAGATTAGCACTGTCCCAGATGTGGAAATGTTTGACCATACAGACTAAAACAGACTGAATTAATAAACTCTGGGACATATTTATAATAGAAACATTGACGGCTATGGTTAACGACTGTATGGGGTCCTTCCATGAGGATTGGTGACTTTTTATATTGAAATGGGGATATAGCAAATCTTAAATCAGTGCTTAACTACAGGAAAGGCTCTCAGAAGCCCAACAAAGACACTTCCTCTAGAACTAGGGGATCCATGGTTCTACTCCCAAGTAGAGTGATCGGATCAATGATGGTAGCCTGAAAGTTTCAAGTGGGACATATTCAGATCATGCGAGCCCATTCCTGATGCGATTATGAAACAATTACCAGCCTTGACTTGTCCAATGACATTGCCTGAGCCAATTGTATGAATGACCAGAAGTGTACAAGGTTTCATTGTGGGATGGAGATGATGGTGGGGGGGGGGAGTTGTGTGGGGTTGGTTAGTATCTTTGTTCGCCATATTATTTAAATTGGAGGATATGTTAGAATATGGATGTCTTTAAAAAAAGCCAATAATAATGAAAAAGTAAAAAAAAGCTTATAACCAAAAATATGCCACCTGTGTGTCAGTCTCCTACTTCTACACGCTTGTACAGGACACTCGAAGAGCCCATCATCTGGCAGCCTGTGCAAAGGGGAGTGCTTGAAGATAGACAATCAAGCGATCATCATGTAGATGGAAGTCCTTAAGGGGAGATCCCAAGATGAGTGTTATTTAGTGCCGAGCAGCTACACATCTTGAAAGTCTCCAGTGTGTCTGTGAGCCATGCATTCCTACATTTATGGCATTAAAATACCAGTAATTGTATTGGGGGAGGGAGGTGTGGCTGCTTCCCCAACCGATAAATAAAGGAGAGGGTGATCCTGGTGATATGGAATTTAAAACTCGTAGTCTAGGGGATTAGACATGGGGCCATCTTACCAAGCACATTTTCTCAGCCTTCACCTTATTTTCCCCCTGACAACAAGTCCTGCCCAAACCACTGTCAAAATATTACACTGTGATGGGTCGCCACACCTGCCAGTCAGCCTACATCCCCGTGGGTTATCTAATGCCATCGAGGGTAGACCTGCCCTCTGGAGGTTAGTACGTCACACTGCAATTACCTACGCTGACAATTGAGAATTACCCTGGGAGTGATGATGGTGCATGCAAGTTACTAGCCAGAAGTGAAAAATGCATGAAAGGCAAAAACGTACATTACTACTCCTAGCTCCAATTAAAATAGGGGTCTGACATCACATGATTATGCTTGTCCTTTTTGCATATGAATGCATATAAAGTGCAGAATATTTCAGGAAAGTTTGTATTTAGTAAACCCATGTTTGCTTTTATTAATGTCCATTTGACTATGGTTTAAATGACAGATCATTTAAAAAAAAAACATATATTTCCATTTTGGTTGATTACCTACAACAAAAGAGGGGGGCAGCAGGGGGAGGAAGGTGCGGCTAATGCACAAGTGGTCTTTTTAATATTTTACATTTGCTTCCAGATGCACAAACCTCATACAGTGACCTTTGACCTGGCAGATGTGGAAGCTGTCTCGAGCGCAGCAGATGAGATCCTGAAATGTGTTGGAAATGTGGACATCTTAATCAACAATGCTGGCATCAGTTATCGAGGCACAATAGTGGACACTGGGGTGGACGTGGATAAAATGGTGATGGAAACCAACTATTTTGGCCCTGTAGCTTTAACAAAAGGTATACATGATCTTTGTGTGTCTCTTTGCGTGTCCTTTTGAGAGCAGCAGAATGTTACTCCTCTGTATGTGTTGATACAAGCTTTACGCTTCATGAAACTTGGCCTTTATTAGTCATGCTGAGGGTTTAATAGCAGTACTTATTATTTTTTAATGGGCTATATAATGAAGGATTATACTACTACCAGACGCCTGCTTCTTTTTCTTTCACAAAGTTCACCTGCCGAACAAGATTTTAGTTCTCCACAAAACAACTAAATAAACTTGAAACATGTATTATTAACCTTATATTAAACCAAGATAATATGCTGTTAAAAGGGAAAAGAGAATGTATTACAGTACTTTTACTTGTACATCTCTCCGCTTCAGTTATTCCACCAGTACTTGCCTCGTCTGTCCCTCACAGACACCCAGGCATTATTTCATATATTGTGTGTGTGTGTGTGTGTGTGTGTTTTGTTTTTAGGCAAACACGCGCACACATTTGTATTAGTCCCCTAATGCTGCATTTCCACTACTCGCGCTTAGAAACTGGTCTCCAGTATTAAGCGTGTTATAGAAGAACAATTATAATTAAAATTAAAGATACTACTTGAGAGCTAAAATCATATTTTATAATTAAAATTAAAGATACTACTTGAGAGCTAAAATCATATTTTAGACACATAGGCCCTCATTACGGGTCCAGCGGTAACCGTGCCAGTGAAACCGGCGTGTTGCCGCCGGACCCGAAAAACCTTTCCAGCGCCTCACTTCCCAGTAACACTGGGGGATTACAACTCCGGAAGTCAGGCGCCGGTAATTTGTAAATCCCCATTCCTATAGAGTCCTATGGGATTCTATGGGAATGGGGACCATGGAAGCGCCGTTAAGTTGGGGGACTTCCCTTACCTGTGTCTAGGTGGTTTTGCTTCTGCCTTTTTAGGTTATCCCACATGCTCCATTCAGGCCCAGGGGAAGCTTGACCTCAAGAGACATGCGCTGGGGCCCTGACACTTGATGAGGTATGAAGGGACCCCTGCTCCCTCCTTCTTCCCCGCACTCCGGCCTTCCTCCTTGGGTTCTCCGCCTGCTCCTTCTTCTGAAGCCAGAAACCTTGGAGTCATCTTCGACTTCTTTCTCTCTCTTCACCAGAGTCCTCTTTTCATAAGCCAGAGAAGATCCCACTAAGGTTTGCCCATTTCCTGATCCTCTGGCATTCATTATCGAGATAATTAAGTGGGCTCCAGACTGTGCAGGAGAAGTGTAGACTTTTGTACACTACCAGTGGGAGTCGCCAGTTTGGAGGGATTGTTGTGTGCACCCAGCCAAAAGGAAAGATAGATTGTGCTCCATGGTGGGCCTGACAGTGACACTACAAATTGATCTGAAAAAGGAAAAGATTAATTTCACAACCTTGTACGCAGGTATAGGAGTAGCCACGGGCTGACAAAGTGCAGGTGCAAATCCACATCTTGTAGAAGGGACTTTAAAAGGTCTGCCAGTCATTTGTATATTCTGCAGTCTACTAAGAGCACCCGGTTTGACAAATCATTCAATGAAGGCCACCAAACACTCCCATCAGAAGGGACCAATACCAAGCCCGTATATAGAACCAGTATCGCAGACAATTTATAAAAAGGGGGAAGAATCTCAACCAACGGTGGCACTTGTGAGGAACTGCCAGAGACGGAGCACGAATAAGCAAAACAGCAGGAGAGAGCCAGACATGGTGAGATGGATGGAAGAGCTGAGAGTGCTAAAGGGATTGAAAGAGCTGAGACGGCCTATCACTCTGGAAGTCCAGAGAAGGGGAGGGTGCTTGGAGTTCTGAACATTCTGAAACAGCTGAGAGCTGTGAACTAGGACAAACCTGAGAGAGCAGAGAGTTGAGTAGGTCAGTAAAAGCGAAAGCTGAAAGCTTTTAGAGAGCTGAGGCCGTAGCAACAGCAGAGGCAGAGGCGAACAACTTTTTCCCAGGAGTGCAACCAAACCAGGTGGTGAGAATATTGTGTACTGAACTACAGCAGGAAGTGAGATGGTCACTATGCCCCTGAAAGGGAGCTAAACACTCTATCCCTGGGAGTGGAACGGAGGGCTTGGGCACTGCATCTATGAGAGTGAGCTATGCACTATAACATTCCAAGCAGATTGGGCGCTATGTGCCTCAGATTGTGTTTTAGAGTGACAGGATATGGGCTTGGTGTTCTATACCTGGCACTGTGTTCAAGAGACAAGAGTGGTCTGGGCGCTGCATTCCTGTGTTGTGCAAGTTGTGTCCTACATCCCTGAGGCTGTGTTTACAGCCGTGAACCAGTGGGAGACTGTTATCCCTGCTTGATGCACTATTGTTTTGTTCATCCTGCGATCTCTAGTTTTTATAGTTCATCTAAAGGCACATCCTTTTCAGTTGTAAAGAAACCTGGTGAACACATAGTTTACATTATTTTCTATACTGTGCTTTGAATCGAACCAAACTGAGCACCGTGATACTGTATTTAAAACAGCAAAACGGAGTGAGCATGGCAGGTCCTGAGGCACTATGGAGTATTTCCATACACCTTTTGCTCAGATTATTCAGATGGAACACTCTTTACGTTTAGAGAAACTCTGAGACCCTATAGCAGGGGTCATCAAGCTATATTTTCCTGTCCCCCTTCCCCAATCTAGGGGAGCCCAAAGGATATCAAGGGGGTGGGGAGGAGGAGCTGAATGTAAATGGTGAGAATGCATTCTCCTACCTTGCTACATTGTGTATATTTGTCACAGATGGCCTGAATAACTTGCTGAGTCTCCAAACAATGTTAAGGGGCATATTACAAAGCCAGCACAGGGTATGTGGAATGAGCAATGGTTTACTTCTTCAGGACAGAGATACGTCAGCGGTTCGATTGAAGGCACCGGCTGGAGAAGGGTCGCACTATGGCCATCCCTCACTCTCCTCTCCCAGAGAATTTCCTCCCTAACCCAGGTTTCCGTATGCCCAGTTCATGGTACCGAACAGTAATCCCTACTATCTAATAACTGGTTTTGACTAATAATTTCCTCCCTAACCCAGGTTTCCGAATGCCCAGTTCATGGTACCGAACAGTAATCCCTACTATCTAATAACTGGTTTTGACTAATGAGGTTTTCCCTAAGTGCCGGGTAGCCTCCCTCACAGGCTTACTAACTTTTCCCACTCTCGCCAGATGTTAGTGTTCTAATAGGAAAGTTGTGATTGTGCCTTAGTTACTCAGTACGATTCACCTGGTTTCACTAACTTCCAAGGTTATCTTGCTCTTCTAGTCTATCTGCCTCCTCTTCTCGACTCCTCCCCTCCAACTGCCTGGCCCTTTGATGTTTCACTTTGCCTCCCTCCTGGCTCCTTTCTTCTTTTCTCCTTTTCCTCGGACTCTTCTCCTACCACCTCTACTCCTCCTACTCCTACTCACCCTACTCCTCCTCCCACATGATGACTTGATGACTACTCCTTCCAGATGACTGCTACAATTCCCAAACTCCTACTCCTCCCACTACTAGCACTACTCTAACCCCACTACTCTCCTTCCACTCCACTACACAAACACTCTCGTTCCACCCATTACCATTCACATTCATACCTTTCACTGACTTCTATTCAACTACCACACAAACCTGCACACTCACTGAGCCAGTACCTCACCTTTTTTCAATACATGCCTCCACATTAAACACTGCTACTTCCTTCCTCCTGGTGTTCTCTTGGTCCACTACTTTCTCCTCCTCTGACCTGTACAACCCACCTTGTCCAGTTTCCTCTCTCCTCCTTTATACTTCTCTTTTTCCTGCCATTTGACAGCTTTCTCTTTGTACCGGCAGTTGACACCCTGCCCACAGACAGCCATTCCACAGGAAGCTGTCCTCGTAATAAGAATCAAAGATCACACCCATTCACAAAAAGGGTAGCATCACACCAGGGTGCTGCATATCAAAAGGCCTTTGATTCTATTGAGAACGAAAGGGGGGTGGGGGGGTTAGAGTAGGCTGAGGAAGCAGGAAGGTTCCACCATTTTGCTTCTCTCTACCTCTAGCTTTCTATCATGTCCCTTCCACTTTGTGTAGTACAAAGCACTTTGGGTGTGTTGTCAGAAGGCAAAGTCCCCTTGTTCCAAGAACAGGGATTGGACCCCTAAATCAGGCTAGATCTACTCCAATCACCTCGGGGCGTTTGCCTTTAAAAGAAGGGGTCTCCCACCACTACTTGGAGTCATCTCTGGACTTCGGACTTTCAAGAAGATTTTGTTGGACCCTGTTGGGAATGCAGTCCTTTCCAAGGTCCTGCAGTTGTGAGGTGAAGGTAGGTGTTTCAAGGCAGAGACGAGCTCTGTCCCCTAACCATACCCAGGGACTTGCATCTCTGCCAGTCACACTGTTGCCCAGGACCTCACCATACTGCGGGACCCCTGAAGGTCTGTGCCAACCTCCCATGTGTTTGGGAGCCTAGGTAAAGGACACCTCGTCCCTGAGGCCCTGGAGCATGACTGCCGAACTGCTGTCAGCCGGGATTAGATTGTGTTTGACCGAGTTCGAACCAACAGGACCCCTCTAGAGCTGCCTTTGACACTCTACAACATTAGAGCCACAGTTCTGCCCATTCAAAACAGTTTGCCAATGCGCCAGCTGAAGCGCATCATTTCCTCAGCTCAAATGAAGTTCTTCTGCACTTACATCGCTTGAGACTGTTTGAACTGCTAGCCTCTTCATTGCTGATCAAGTCGATGACCAAACTGACCCTGAAGCTTGCTCCAAACCGTATCCATCGAACCGACTCGCCTGTGCATCCGTTCGCCAGCTCAACCACTGTTGAACCTCAACCACCGAGCCTGATGACCTCCATGATCCTCATTGCTTGAATAATGCTTCGAACCCCAGCCATCTTCAGTTTGACCCCGCTTTGACACCTGCTTGTCACACAGTGACAGCGACTGCCGCATCTTGTGATAATTCTAACTCCGAAATAGCGCTGAGAAGTCTGGTTCACCGTTGTCAAACCGCCAAAACATTGCAAAAGGTATTATTGCCTGATCACTGCCACCTGGTCAATTTTGGGCCCTAGAGACTGGCTAGGCCACATTAATCCCTTTTTGCAACCTAAGTACATATATTTTTGAACATTATAGTTTTTATTGCCTTTTCTACCCGGTCTCATTACCCAGAGTGCTTTATCTTGCTATCTTACATATTCTATGTTCTTTATACAGCAATGGGTTTTTGTAGTGTTTTCTATTTAGTTATTATGGTACATGCTGTGTTTAAGTAAGGTGTATATATATATATATATATATATATATATATATATATATATATATATATATATATATATATATATGTAGAGAACCTTGATTGGACATACTCCTACGTCCCATCCCCTTTCCTCCATACTTGTGGGACATCTCTCCGTCCTGTGGGACGGGACCGGAGCACTTTGTAAAAAACATCCAAATTGTTTCCCAAAATGTGTCCCTCTTCTCTTTCATGAGCGTGGCCTGGCACGCGCCCGTAACCCCGCACACCTTGGCTCCGCCCTGCGCATCACCCATCAGTCCTTTTCTCTGCACGATCGGGGCCGGACGCACTTGCATCCTCGGAAGATTTTCTTCCCTGTTTTCCTCTCTGGCTCTCGCTAATGTTCTTTTACTAGTCTATTGTTTTTTTAAACTAGATTTTCCAGACTGTTCATCGTGTCACCGTTGCTTCGCGAGGGCGGATCCCCATCCTCTTTGTTTAGAGTGTTTGGGTCCGGAACACCGTTGGGACTCCTGTTTTTACTGTGACTCCCTTTCGGTCCGGGCACTTCAACATCGGTTGGAGCGGTGGGAGGAGGTGTTCCGACAAACTCCTCCTCATTTTCAGGCGTTCATCGACGAGAAGAAGAAAAGCCCGGTAAGTTCTTTACTTTTCAGAGCACCCTGACTGGGGGATACCTTCCCAGGTTCCTCTCGGGCCGGGAGGGGCGTTGATCGCTCTGTTACCGGGGTTTGTCCTGAGGTGCCTGTCGGGCCTAATAATTCTACCAGAGTTTTCTCCGAGGGTCTCCGTAAGGGGCCTGTGTACACCGGAGTACACTCCGAGGCCCCTCCTGTGTGGGCTGTTTGTAGTCCCAGTTCTACTGAGTCGTGGGGTACCGGAGCTTGCTCTGGGGCCTCTCTTTCAGCTTCCCTCAAACAAAACCTGGGTGCACCCCGAGGCCTTGGCTGGGCTTGTGGTTACCGAATGGATGTTCGAGGCCCGTGCCAATAAGGCTTTTACCGGGCCGAGGTCCCTCGTACAGAGGCTAAGGCTACCAACAGTTCTGAGGGGCCGGGCAAGGCCCTGTCGGTGAAAGCGGTTGCTCACCGTTCCCGCTCTTGTGGTGACACCAGATCTGCTGAGGGGCCAAAGAAGAAAGGTTCTTCTTTTACCGGCAGTGCCGAGGCCCTTCCTTCGAATGCTCAGTTGGTGGTTGGTATGTCGCAGAAACATTCCAGGCCTCATAGTACCGGCTCTGCCGGGTTCCTTACGTTAAGGCTAAAATTAAGACCCCTGACCCATCGATGGGGACCCCTGCCTCACTTCCTCACGTTCCGCAGTTCCCCTCAGATGAGGACAAAATGGCGGCTGTTCCTGCTACGACCACGGTGGCCATTTTAGGTACTACCCCTACAACTACGCCATCGGCCCCTGGTTTAGGGTTCGGTCCTTTGGGTAAACCTAAGGTCCCTTGTGCGCATCCTTACCGGCCGGTTTATGATTGGAACGCCAGGATGCCTCTTCCGCACAATGTTTCGTTGCCCGCGGGGGCGGCTCCCTTGATTTATGTGGATACGTCAGTGGAGGGGTCGGTGTGTCACCCTTCTCTGTTACGTCCCTGGATTTGTCCACCTCATGAGAGGCCTCCCCAGGTTCCGAAACAATCTCCTGAGGATGCCTTTTTCGGTAAATTTCAAGCGCTTATGCGCACCGACCCCATGAGGGAATATTTCAAACGGCTTTTCAAGGAGATATGTCCACCTGCGCCTCCGGCTCCACCTGTTCCTCCGGTGGTTCCGCCGGCGCCTCCCTTGCCCGTGGTGCCTCCCCCTGATCTTCCGCCTTTGCCACCATTGCCCCCAGTGGACAAGGCAGTCCCTGACACGGCTCAGCAGGATCCTGACTTGTCAGATGACCCTCAAGGCGATCAGGACAACGAGGACCTTCCCCGCTCTATCAGAGCTTTTCATGACCGGGTACTGGACATGAGTTTCTTAGATGTTGCGGTGCCCGAGGCACCTGCTCTGCAGGAGGGCGTCCTTTCTGAGGCGTTCACCTTGTCTCCCTTGGAGCGTACCGGCCTGTTCCCGCAGAAGGACGTTCTGGCCAAGGTCCGAAGAGTTTGGGAAAAGCCACACTCGTGACTTTTTGTCAAAAAAAAGATTGACGCGAGGTACAGGCTGCATTCTTCGGAAGGAGTGGCCTTGTTGTCTTGTCCGCCTCCCTCCTCCACACTGGTGGCTGCGGCTACATTGCAATCCGGACCTGCAGCATCCTCTTGTGCGACGGCTACTCGGCTCTTGGGAAAGGAGGACAAGCTCCTGGACTCCCTAGGGAAAAAAATCTTTGCCAATTCGGCCTTGCAGCTCAGGCAGGCCAATGCAGAATTTATTTTGGTGGGAGCTAACATGCGGATGTGGAAAGGTCTGTCGGAGTTTGAGGAGCACATTCCGGTCGAGGTTGGAAGATTTCAGAGGTGGCCTTTCCGATGCCAGGGTCTTGGCCCAGGATCTCCTGGAGGCTGCGGCTCATCACATAGACACCTCGGCTCGGGGCCTGATGCTTGGGGTTGATACCTCGCGGCAAGCGTGGCTGCATGCCACTAAGTTTTCGAAGGAAGCGCAAGACAAGGTACTGGACCTTCCATTCAATGGTAAGGAGCTTTTTCACTTATTAATTTTTATTTTTAAAATTTATATAGCGCACAGACAGCCCAGGGGCATTGTGGCGCTGTTACTTGCAACAGACTTAGTTACATTATGCATAGCTTACAACATTGGGCGCATAGATGTAATACAAGTCAAGCATAAAAAGCGTACACAGTTCAGATATTCGTATAGGTGATGAACGTAATGTACGGGGTAGAAGAGATCCGGCGAATAGGGTGGTTTTATGGAAGGCAGTGAGTGAGGTTTCTGCTCGCAGGGAAGTGGGGAGGGCATTCCAGTGCAGGGCAGCTAAGTAGGGGAAACTGGCACCACCTACTCTTGCTCTTTTTACCATGGGTACGGTGAGTAGGTTAGCATAGGGGGTCCTAATTGGTCTTGAGGACATGGCAGGGTGGATCCTTTGCGATAGGTATGCTTCTATTGATGTAGACGCTCACCAAAACCAAGGATAACACTCAGACGGCTAAATCATTGTCTGTTCTGGTTAAAGCTCCTTTCAAATCCCAGAGACCGTTGTCGCAAAGTCGACCTTCCTCTGGTTTTAGGGGCTTCCTCGACCGCAAATCTCGCAGAGTGGATACTCCTGCGGGGAATAACCGCCGTAGACAACAGCGTACACGGTTTTTCTCCCGCTCCTCAGCCTCCTCATCAGGTTCAGGTGGCACTGCCACCGATAAGCCTGCCAAATGAGGGTTTTCCACGTTCGCACGAGACCCCGGTGGAAGGAAGCATTGCGTCTCATTGGGAGGCGTGGCAGACCATCACAGAAGACAGATGAGTCTTGTCAGTCGCTCAAGCGGGCTTCCGCTTACCTTTGCCCCCCCTACCCCACCCCACCCCACCCCTCAACCCTCCTTTTCAGCTCTCTGGCTCACCCTCCCTCAAGGCCGAGGTTCAGAAACTTCGGCACCTCAGAGCTGTGGAACCAGTTCCCCTTGGGGAGCGAGGGGAGGGCTTTTACTCCCGGCTGTTTATGGTGCCCAAACCCAACCAGGCTGGCCTGCGCACCATCCTAGACCTTTCCCAGTTCAATCTTTTCCTACCCCAAGAGAAATTCAAGATGATCACACCCGGCCAGATTCGCTCCTCTTTGCAGATGGGCGATTGGTTCAGCGTGGTGGATCTTCAGGATGCGTACATGCATATCCTGATTTGGAATCCACACAGATTCCTCCGCTTCTCTTTGGGAGAGGAGCACTTCCAGTTTCGGGTGCTTCCTTTTGGCCTCAGCTCGGCGCTGCGTGTCTTCACGAAGATGTCAGTGATTGCGGCCTATCTTCGTCTCCAGGGTATCCATGTGTATCCCTATTTGGACAACTGGCTCTTACGCAGCCCTTGTCCGTTGGCAGCAGCGGGCAACCTCCAGTCTATCCTTCAGCTCCTGTTCCATCTTGGGCTGTCGATGAACTGGCAGAAATCCTTCATGACGGTCTCACAGGACCTGACTTTCCTGGGTTTTCGTTGGAACACGATCGACTGCCGAGTATCTGACCGGGGACAGAATGGCGGATCTGTTGGCCACGTGTCAGATGTTTGCGCAGTCGGAGAGCATGTCGGCCTGGTGGTTCCAGAGGCTTCTGGACCTCATGGCCTCGTGTGTACTGGCTCTTCCTCTTCCTCGTCTCAAAATGAGACGGACCCAGATGGCTCTTCGGAGTTCCTGGCGTCAGGCTGTGGACCCGGATTCCAAGCGGATAATGATTCCGGATTCCATGAGAGTGGACCTGGACTGCTGGTCATCTCTCAGCAACCTGTCGGTGGGCGCGGGGTTTAAGGACCCGGCCCCCATGTTGACGATCACGACGGACTCCTCCCTTTCGGGGTGGGGTGCGACGTTAGATCTTCAGGTCTCGGACCTCTGGTCGCCTCAGGACAAGCTCCTGCACATAAATCATTTTGAGCTTCTGGCGATCTTTCTGGCGCTCAAGGTGTTCAGACCGCTCATTGTCAACAAGGTGGTCCGCATAAGAACGGACAATGTGGTATCCATGTATTACATAAACAAGCAAGGGGGAACAAAGTCTCCCCCTCTTGTGGACCTGTCCATCCAGATTTGGGAGTGGGCCGTGCTTCATGGGGTCTGGCTGCTTGCAGTGCGCATCCCGGGCCAGCTGAATGTCACAGCGGATGCCGTCACCCGGCGGACAGTCGTCAGCTACGAGTGGGAGTTGAATGCGGAGGTCCTCTCATGGATTTTCTCGCGTTGGGGCACACCGTAGGTGGACCTCTTCGCCACGGCGGTAAACAAGAAGCTTCCTCAGTACGCCTCCAGAGTGGGGCTGGGAGCCTCCTCTCTGGGGGATGCTCTCGAGATTCCATGGCACAACATGAGAGCTTACGCCTTCCCGCCTCTGCCCCCAGTTCATCGAGCAATTTGGAAGTTGAAGAACTCTGTGAACTGTTCTCTTCTACTGATAGCCCCGTGGTGGCCGGCCAGGTTTTGGTTCTCAGAACTTCAACACCTGTCGGTGTGTCCGTGGATCAGGTTACCAGTAACTCCCGATCTTCTTCACCAAGGGGAACAGATATGGCACCCCTCCCCACAATCGCTCAGCTTGGCGGCATGGTGCCTGAGTTCAAGTCTTTAGAGCATTTGAGTTTGTCTGCGGATAGCATGCGCATTATCCAGGCAGCCAGGAAACCCTCGACCAGATCTCAATACAAGAGTAAATGGCTCAGGTTCTGTCATTGGTGTTTGGAGAAAGAGTTGGATCCGAGGGTTGCAACGATTGACACGGTGCTGTCCTTCGTATCCTCCCTAGCAGAGTCAGGGGCTCATGTTCTGTCTTGCAGGTCTTATCTCTCAGCGGTTTCCGCTTACCTTTCTACAGACCTGTGTTCTTATTCTCTAACCCAGTGGTGAAGAGACATTTTGCTGGCTTCATACCCTCTACCCTCCGGTTCGTAGTCCGCACCCACCATGGGACCTAAATGTAGTCCTGACTGCGCTGTGCCATAAACCCTTTGAGCCAATGGCTACGGTTGACCTCCAGTATGTGTCCTGGAAAGTATCCTTGCTGGTCGCCGTTACGGCAGCGAGGAGAGTGAGAGCTCCAGGCATTGTCGGTGGAGCATCCTTTCTTGGCCTTTCACAAGGACAAGGTAGTCCTTCGGACAAACCCGGCTTTCCTACCGAAGGTAGTGACCGAATTCCATCTGTATCAGTCGATCACCCTTCCGGTATTTTTTCTGAACCCTGCCTCGGAGGCTGAAAGGGTTCTACACTGTCTTGACGTCCGAAGAGCTCTTAAGTTCTACCTGGACAGGACTTCCGAGCTTCGGAGTTCTTCTCAACTTTGTGTGACCTTCGGTAACCCTCAGGGCAGGCCGGCATCGAAGGCATCTATTTCCAGATGGATTACCGCCTGTATCACGGAGTCTTTCACCGTCCAAAAGCTGAAACCTCCTAAAGGTATCCATGCACACCTGGTGCGGGGCAAGGCAGCCGCGGTTGCTTTTCAGAAATATGTTCCCTGGGAGTCCATCGCTAAAGCAGCTACTTGGGCCTCCCCATCTGCTTTCTATAAGCATTACTGCCTCGATATGAGCTCTAGAGCTGACGCTCAGTTTGGTCAGGCTGTGCTAAAGAACCTGTTTCAGTAAGGGGTATTTCCATCCACCCATAAACCTGTAAGGAGTGCTTGGGAATCTCCCATAAGTATGGAGGAAAGGGGACGGGACGTAGGAGTATTACCAGGTTACTCACCGTAGTGACCACCTTACTCCTAGTCCATAGTCCCCTTTCCTCCATACGCCGCCCGCCGTCCCCTCTAATAAGGTTCCTCTGTTATTGCTAATGGGTCTTGGACCCTGCGATAGAAAAGGACTGATGGGTGATGCGCGGGGCGGAGCCAAGGTGGGCGGTGTTACGGCCACGTGCCGGGCCCCGCGCAGGAAAAAGGGGGACACATTTTTGGAAAAGATTTGGATGCTTTTTACAAAGTGCTCCGGTCCTGTCCCACAGGACGGAGAGATGTCCCACAAGTATGGAGGAAAGGGGAATATGGGCTTGGAGTAAGGTGGTCACTACGGTGAGTAACCTGGTAGTTCCTTTATTTTGGACTACTATTCTTCACTGTTTGGGATGCTACTGAACGACATTAACACCCGTCTTGAGAGTATACCCCTCCCTAGCCCAAGTTGCCACAAAAGGTGACCGAGGTATATTTCTCTTAACTGTGCCTGTTTTATCTTTATGATTCTGTTGGTTCTTGGTTTGTATAAGTGTGAGCGCTGAGTGTGCGATTTAGCATCTACTCATCCTTGTATTCTTGCAGGGCAAAAGCAGATTTGTCACAACTTCCCACCAGCACACTCATTTCCTCAACCACATGCTTGAGCCTAAGGGGACATTTCTGCTTCCCTTTCTCTACTTGTCCCCCCAGCTTCTCCTCAACTTTTTGCCACAAGCTCCTTCCTTCGCACTTTCCATTCTCACCACTACGGACTTTTAGCTCGCCTCCTTATCCTAATATTTACTTCCTCCATTTTTCCTTAATCTCCTCTTTATGTTCTATTTCTCCCTCTCCTCTCAGGGCCTTTGCACCTCTCTATTGTTGGTCTCCTCCTCTCCCTATGTTTATTTCCACCATCCTTCAGATTTTAACCTCCCTCTTCTTCTTTCCTCCAACCACCTTCTCTCCCTCTTCCGCCACCAACTTCCTGCTCTCGCTCGTCTCTACAGCCATCTCCAAATTTGCACCTCTGTCTCCAAACACGTATGCCTCACACTTTTACACTTCCCGTTTTATACTCTATTGGGACGGGTTATTGTTGGTTTGCATTTGCCATATTTTTCAACTGTGCATGTCTTGGTAAAGGGAGTCTTGATTGGTTGACTCTTATTGAGACTACAATTCTGTCCAGTGTAACTAATGTTGCGGTTCGGCTGTACAGCGTTGTGGCCCGGTTGGTAAAGTAAGCATGTCAGGTTGTTTGATTACATGTCATCTATTCGGAAGCTTCCTGATGATTATCTAAAAGATGGCTAATATGCCTAAAGGTAAGCCTTTGGGACAAAGTGCTTACAATAGAAGCATTTCAGACTAACATAACAGATATGACTGACATTCTTCCTTCTGCAGGAAGGGTTATGTTTTGCAGAGGTTCACCAAAAACCAGCTATGGTTGACGATCGCTATACTGTCTCTACTGTACAAGCAATCCCTGGCATTGGTTGCCACTAAAGCTGGTTCTGTGAGGGTCATTGTATGGGGTTTCCTCGGTTTGGTGAATTTTACTTCAAAATGGAATTTCTTGGTAATTTGTAATTAATCTCGTATTACTTTTTAAGTTATTGAAAAGGACTAAATGGGACATTTTCATTTGCTGAATCCCAGCATTTCCAGAAAATTCATTGCATCGATCTCACAATCCTTTTTGTGATCATTTTAATTCCAGCACCTAGTTTATTAGAACTTGCTTTGCTCTCACTGAACAAAGAGATGATTGCTATAATCGGGGTGCTAGGCTGTTTGTCAGACCGAATCCTTAACAGCAAAGGGTTATATTACAGCCCCATGCAAGTTTGTGTTGCTCTGTTCTTATTTCCATATACCCACACGTTTGTTCCACTGCCCCAAAGCCTACACCTAATTGTAGGTTTGTTTCTGAAGTATCATGCCCAGGGGGCACCGAAAGTTATGGACGGCATGTCCCATATTGCTCCACGATTGACGTTCCAAGACCCGGAGTGCATCCAGAAATGCTTACCAGAGATTTAATGAAAGACAAGCTATGATAACATTAATTCATCCATGGAGAGAACCCTTAAACACCAGAAAGGTGATCTTTATGGGAGACGCCTAACTGTCCACCACAGTGGTAGAGATTCAGTGGGAGAAATGTTACCCTCCCCCTTCTCAAAGGAAAATCGGTTTTACATCTGGGGAACTTAAAAGAGATTTTTTGACTTTCATGTTAGCCTTATAAACACACAGAACCCCAAAACCATGTCCACTACAGAGGGACATCCAGCAGGCAGAATAGGAACAGAGCAGCAAACGAACACCAGCTCCTACAGTGGAAACAGAGGGAAAGAAATTCAAAATGGTGGCTAGCCTTAAAAATACTTAATTTCCCTTCCTTGGACTAGAAAGCCTCATATTTAATTTGAAAGGGCTTCCCTTCCCCCTACCAATCAATAGTGATGATTGACTAATTGTTACACATCCAATTTAAATGTTTGCTTCAGCCAGTAGGAGGGTGGTGGGGACCTTAAAATTGGGTCTGTGAACTGGAGGCCGGGGGCCTTGTTTGGATACTGAGGAGAGCTGCAAGCCAATGAAGTTGAAGACCAGTGAGGGAAAGCCCAGTGATCCCCAGAAAAAGGGGTGTGCATCAGAAAGGGTAAGAACCCTTAATCCCTAGAAGAGGGGGGGGGGCTACCTGAAGGGGGATAAGACCCTTAATCTCCAGAATTGGGGTTGAGTGCCAGAGAGCAGAAGAGCCCATAGGCCATAGAAAAGAGGGATGAGCATCAAAGAGGGGTTGGGGGACCATAGTGCCTGGAGGAGGGACGAGAGCACAAGAGTAGGGAAGAGCCATCTCACCCAGAGAAGAGGGAGAAAGTTGGCCACTACAGAAGACGAAGATTCCCTTAACCAAGGGAGAGGCGGAGAAGCGAGCACCCAAAATAACTGAGCTGGGGAATTGCCTGCCTGGAACTTTGTGTTGGGGCCCTATGTTGTTCCTTTATGTCAAACCCTTAACCCCAAGAATTGCATACCCCAACACCTGCTAGGTTATACACATCTTGAGCCAAGTGCCATGCACAATTGTAGTATCTTGTTTAAATTCTTTGTCAGCATCTGTGTGTGGCTTTGTCGCCTACTAATGAAATGGCTTGTATCATCTGGGGATGTATTAGTGTGTGCACCTGTGATTGATTTACTGGCTGTCCTTCTCTATCCCACCCATATGTGCCACGTTAAGTGATTCATCTAACCCCTGCATTAAGAACCTGTTATAAAGATCTTGTATACATGAAAATGCATGTTGTGAGCTCTCACTTTAATGCTATTGTCAAAGAAATATATGGTCTGTTTTTAGAAATTATTTGGCTTGCCTGTTTTATTCTGCAGCCGATGGCAACCCATCAGCATAATGAATCCTGTTTGTAAATTGTTTGCTGATGCAATATACCACATATAGGAACTGTGTATCTAAGCTCTTGTTAGTTGCAGTTTTAATGCAGCTCCCCACCTCAATTCTGTGATGAATGCTAATATTTATGGTTTGCATCTTTAGCCAGTGTTTTATGTAAAATATTTCAATAAAAAGAATATTTTTGAAACAAAAGATTGGGCAGGTTTGCTATGGACCCTAGGAGCGCTGGCTAGTATGCCTCCACTCTTGTAAAACTTTCCTCAGAGTTCTCGTGGAACATTTTATTTAGAGACTTGTTCAAGTTCAACATTACATGTTGTAGGGCACCACCACTGGTCCCTTTTTTTAGGGAATGCTCTTTACAGAAAGAACAAGCTCAAACCACTATTTCAATAATCTCTGTATTGATATACATTAATATTCACTTTGAATACATACCTGCATTCATACTTATTTATTGAGGCAGTATACACTACCGTGTGAATGAAATAGTAACATAACTGATCTGAAATAAAGACTGGCAGATTTAATATGCACACATCTCTCTTGAATAAACCTATTTATCTAGGGTAAACATTACCCAGCTAGTGGCGGGCATACTTCAACTGCTCTACGGATTTCCTGTATTTAAGACTACATTTGGAATATCACCCCAGTCCCAGTTTTCACTAATCTTAACCTAGGATTACAGGAAATAAGAAATTATTATAAAATTTGACGGTCAGAAGCTGTGGGTTCAGATTTAAGACCAATTAGTCATAAATGGATAACCAGACGTGTTACAATAGAAATCGTAGATACGGGTGGGGATGAGCGAAGAGGCAGTTAGGCTAACTGACTAACATGGCTCTCCCACTTCTGCCTGGATTGCCAGCACTCTGCCTCTGCTACGCCTGCACAAACTCCAGCCACAGTTCAAGCTCCTGCCTCATTTCATTATTGCCTGCACTTTAGGGGCCCTTTTATGCCTCTTGGGTTCCTTCAGGTGTGGGTTGTGCTGCTTAATTGCCTGACTACTACCCCAGCAGGCCTCTTCAGCCCTCTTCCCAGTACTCGTGAGATTACAGGACTTGTAGTGCCCAACAACAAAATTAGATTTTCTAACTTCTGCTGTTTTGCAAACAGCCATCAAAAGTGTGGGATCATGGGGAGAGTTAAACAGGGGCGTTCCCCAGACTTCCTGGCCTGTCCCCCCTCTCCCCATCCCCCCACCTTGTGATCCTCCTGAAGTACACCATTCCAGGGTCGTTTCTGGAAACATCTGCCTTTCCCTGGCCACATGAGAAGGGTCCTTGGGAAATAATAAAAGGGAGCAGTCCGTGGTAGTGTTTAGTGCCTGGTCCTTGGAGTTTGATAGTGCGAAGATAGAACACCTTATACAGGCGGTTAAACCTTAGAGGGCGGTGGGCCCTAACGGAATGTATAACCTTGTAATGAAGGCAGATCCATGCCTATGGTCAGGAATCTCGGATGCTCTCTTTAAGAAAATCCTCGACTCTAGGACTATTCCTGAATCCTGGAAGACAGCTATCCTCCTACCTATTTACAAGAAGGGCAATAGGTTGATAGTTGTTTGGAGCTAACCTATCGTGCTTCTTGATGTTACTAGTAAAATCTTTCCCCTCAATAATTTGACAAGCCTTAAATGCTTGGACGAGGGAGGCAGGTAGTTATTAGTACCAAGCAGGTTGCAGGAGGGGTCTCGGGACCAAGCTTAGTGGATGTACTCCTATGCTGTTGATAAAAATGGAAAGGTGGGAGAAGAAAGCTCTCTCTATATAGTGTATGTGGACCTTATGCCTTTTGATGGTGTAAATAGAAGTACTCTATGGAAAAAGTGAGAAATTGGAAGATGCCTACTGGTTTGTTGGAGATGCTGATTGCAATTCACTCTCATACAGGGATAAAAGTGTGATTGGATGGAGGAGGCACTCTGTGTGTCAATATTCTCCTATCGAGCAGTGTGCCAATGCTTGGCACCAGCGCTCTTTAACCTTTACCGTTCAGATCTGGGTGCATGGTTTAGAGTGGTAAATACCTATCCTCCATGTCTGATATCTAGGAAATGTCATTACTTAGCCTATGTGTATGATCTGGTCTTTTTTTTACCGTTGAGCTGCAGCAGTACTTGGACACAGTCCGATTTTATGTATGCGTATGACCTAGCAATTAACACACAGAAAATCAAAGGTTTGGTGATTGGCACCAAACAGTAGAAATGCTCCTTTACATGGAAAATTAAAAATGTGAGTTTGGATCAAGTGGCACAATATAAATATTTGGAATAAACCATGTATAGCCGTCAAAGAAAGAAAGAAGGAATATCTAGAGTGTATTAAAAGGAAATGTATAACATATTCATCTCAAATGAATGGAATTACTGGCAGATATGGTAATTTGTCACTAATGCCAGTAATTGCTTATTATACAACGAAGGTGTTGCCAGCCTTATCTTATGATGCAGATTGGACTTCATACAGTCAGAAATAGGAATGTACTTCTCTTGAAGGCCAATTTGGCAAAGGGTCATGGGCCCACCAAACTGTGTTCCAGTCTCACTAATTCGCCAGGAATTAGGTTTATTGTCCATGAGTGCACACCTTAAGTGGATGTCTTTAGCTGTGTTTCGGAAAGTTAGTTTTCATCCTGTGAACTCTCTGTCTAGTAAGTTAAATGTGGTTATTATGAATGACAGTTGTCAAAACGTCCACAAATTGGGTTCAGAAAAATAAGCTGCTATCAACTTCTATGGAGCAGTCTATGGAGAGCTTAGAATGGAGGCCGCACGAAATGAAAAAGGTCAGTTTGGCAGAATGATTGGATTGAGACGAGTGATTCCAATAAGAAGTATGCTTTATTTCAAACTGCATCAAAAGGGATAAAATCACTTTTAGAATGTGAGCCTTATATTAAAAGATTTTCCTGCCCCTTCTGGCGGAAATAACATTTTTAAGGTTCTGAATGAACCTTTCACTGAAAACTGAAGTAGAAGGTGCTTGCAGTAAAGTGGGTAGGATAAAAAGAATCTGTAGGTTTTGTAGGGACAAAAAATCCATAGAAACATCTTCTAACGCTTTGTCCACAAACTGTTTTGGTAAGATGTAAATATTTAATAGGTTTTTATATGCAAGAAGGATTTTTAATCACACATTGCAGTTAAATTGTGAGCAGTAGTCCACTTTCTTTGATTTTAGCATCATTAAGATGTATCGAGGAAATATAGAATTTTTAAGAATTGTCCTGATTGGATGAAACTGTATAATTGTTGCTGTATTAATATTTTGAGAATTGTGTAAGCTTTTATTTTAAATGGCAAACGGAGAGATGAGTGGGCACCACAAAATTCAAAAAATACTCTAAATATTAAAGTCGGTGTAAAAAAAAGAAGAGTTAAATGTTCAGAATAGAGGTTCTGAAGGAGCTGGCTGTGATAAGTCTGGAGACACCCTGACTCAAAAAATACAACAAAAGCTAGAGACCAAGTAGCATTACTAGGTGTCACAGCCGCTCTCTTTTGGGCCCAATCTGGGTACGTAGTTATTCAAAGTTCAAAGCAATATGATCAGGTATCAAAAATGTATAATGCTTAATCAAAAAAATAGTCTGTTTCATGGTTGAGTATCAAAAAAGATTGTTTATCCAAAAGAAATTCAAAACAAAAAATGTCACTAATGAATTCTTAGTGAGGTAGCAATTGCCACAATCCATACATAATTCGGACTGAAATATGCCAATGCATTTCGGAAATCATTTCCTTCTTCAGGGCAAGTCTAGTCGTCAGAGTGGATATGTACAAAACACACACATTAACATCATAATATGCACATTTGTTGTAAAAAAGAAAAGAAAATTTAACATACCGATCGGCAGTGTTTTCAATAGTTGGTGGATAGAAAAGACAAAATAAGAATACCCTATAAGTGATATGAAATGTAAATCAATAGCAACATAAGGCAATGAAGTTTAGTTTTACCTTATTGGTGTTGCAAATGGTGTAGAACAAAGCGTACGTGCCCACAGAGAGATGGGCCAACTGCAATGTCGTGGATAGCGGGGGTTAATATAAAATCCAATTGTGTTTCTAACAAATAGAATCTAGTAGTCAGAGGATCCGATCAGATGCCTCATCATTACTGGCATACGCTTGTATTTAATAAGGTAAAAGTGATGAAATATACCTTTAAGCACGCGGAGCGTGCAGATCCTCCTGTGTGGCTTCACTGCAGTAACTCGGACTGCCGTGTTAAGCCGTTGCCGAGACAACGGTACTTTTGTAGCACACGTGGCAAATCGAATCGGATCAAATCAGATTCCTCAATATTACCGGCATACGAGTGTATGTAATGAGATAGGAGTGGTGTGTTGAGCATGAATCAAATACTTTTAAGCACACGGAGTGTGAGAATCCTCCTGTGTGTGGCTTCACTGCAGTAACTCAGCCTGCCGCATTAAGCCGTTGCTAAGACTACGGTTCTTTTGTAGCACACGTGACCGCTTCGCATCAGCGGGATGCGAGTGGTCACGAGTTTTGTGTCGCTGCCGCTAGCCTGCGGGAATGAAGACATTAAATATTTATGAGGTATGCCCACAATTGTGATAGCAAAAAAATAGGAAAAAACAAAAATAATAAAAACAGAAGAAATACTCCATAGTTGAAGCACAATTAAAGGCAGCAGAAAGGGATATTTCTAAACTCCATGAAAACACAAATATGTAACCAACTAGATCAATAAATGCATATCATATGAGCAAGTAAACAAATAAAAAACATAAACAGACAAGTGCTGAAATCAACCTCATATGCTAAAGATGATCAAGGTCCAGCCTCGTTGCGGAAGGTGTCACCCATGGGTGGCACCTTGGGTCCCAGACGACGTCCGGGACATGCGGCAAGGCTGATCTAGGTGACACAAAGCGAAGTTTCAAATTGGAAATAGTACGAATTCTCGAAACATGTAGTCAGATGCACACTGGAGGCACAAACAGTGTGCCAGGTGGTGAATAGTAATGTATCGCAAACATAACAGTGATAGTTGATTTCTTCATTCAAACCATTCGGAACCAGACTGCAAAGTTTGTCGATCCAAAATGTCTCCCTGCGATTAAGGCGCAGGCCCAAATCCTCATGGGAATTGTTCTTGGTCAGAACTTCTAGGATCAAAAACTTGATTTGTGAGAGGTTATGATTGTTCAAGGCCCAATGGCGGGCCACAGCTGAATTGGGGTTGGAGCTACGAATACAAGACCGGTGTTCGTTCCACCGTGTCTTCGCTGCTCTGGTTGACTGACCCACGTAGTATTTCCCACATGGGCATTTGATGCCGTATATGATGTTCATACTGTCACATGTAACGAATGTCTTGAGGAGAATCTTCTTATTTGTTTGTGGATGAAAAATAACATTGCCTTTGATAACTGAGTTGCAATTGATGCAGTGTAAACAGGGAAATGTAACGGTACGCTGTGTGATCAATTTCTTCTAGGGTGGTCTTGTATGTACCATTTCATCCCTGAGGTTCCTACTTCTTTGATAGGCGAAAACAGGTGGCTCATTGAATAGATTTTGTACTCTCGTATCATTCTTAAAAATGCTCCAATGTTTCTTGATGGTTTTCTTAATTTTATTGCTCTGAGTGGAGAATTTAGTTACATACACTGGTGACTTGAGCTCCCTTGTTGGTTTATTCGGAGCAGATAGTAGAGCTTTGCGTTCAAGGGAACTAACCCTTTCAACTGCAGAATCTAATTCTTCTTGGTGGTATCCTCGTTTCAGAAATTTCTCCTTCATAGCCAATTGCTGTGAGATAGTCATCAGGATCACTAACAATCTTTTTCACTCGCAGGAGTTGGCTAAATGGAAGGTTCCTCAATAGACTTGGCTGATGAAAACTAAGGCGGTGTAGCAAATTGTTTCGATCAGTTGGCTTCCGGAAAAGAGTAGTACCCTAACAATTGTCATTCCTTATTATCTGTACATCAAGAAAAGTGCTCTTGTCACGTGATATCTCCCTGGTAAATTGAACCCGTTGGTCAATGTTATTGAGGTGCTCGAAAAAGGCATCAAATGCTGTCTCTGTGCCTGTCCAAACACCAAAAATTTCATCTATGTATCGAGTCCACATGTGAACTCGCAAAGAGTTTGTGAAGAACTGTGGCCCAGCAAGGGCGTCGAGTTGTCGGGCGTCTCTACAGTCTCTGGGTGGCGGGAAACCCACAGGCGGATGCTCCTCGGCGCGTCAACGGCCTGGCCCTCTCCGGCGGGATAAGGCGGGCAGCGGTGCGGACGCGCGTCCGGGAATCAAATGTCTTTAATCAATGGAGTGTTGTGGCTCTGGACATCTACGGCACGGCGTCAAGCAGTCCCTGCTTCTGGGGAAAATAAATTCGACGGGCCTCCAGCGGTTATAGCAAACCTGTGAACCCTGGTCGACAACGGTGGACTGAATGTCCGGTGCTTCTCTTCATTCTCCTCAGCAGTCCCCGTCTCCGGCAGACAGTCTTTCGTAGGCTGACTTCCAGGGTGCTTCGGCCAAGGTTAGCACTGCACGATGGTCCCTCATAGCTCGGGACGAGAGCGCCTAACCAGGTCCTCTCTGGGTCAGTTCTTGAAGACACAGCAGCTTTTAGATCAACAAAGTAGAGCAGTAGCAATCCTTCTCTTCCAGCAGGGCTTCAAGGTTAAGCTTCAGTTTCAATGTCAGTTTTAACTCCAGCTTCTGAACGATTTCTAGCAGTAGGAGGGGCCCAGATATACTGTTGATCTCCCATTGATTCTGCTGGGTCACACTCAGGCAACCAATCACCCAGAAGGGCATTCAGGCAGTCAGCCAATCGGGCGCACGGTGCATTCGGGCCATTCTTCTCATCGAGACACTCCCAACACAGAATGTGGATTCGGACAAGTACCACGTCATTCAACACTACACACTGCATTCATACCAGTTTCGGGCAGGGCTGTCTCAGTCATTGTGTCAAACACCAGATACTAGACATCCACAACACAGAATGCATATTCGTCACACACTCCATTCACCCAGGTCCCACCCACATGCGTATCCACATCTTACGGTCATTGGGAAGGCTCCAGCCAGTCTGGTCGGCACTTCCCCCACACTACCATATATGGAACTTCCACCCAACAGCCAGCCAGGGGGAAGGGATAGTGTCAGGGCTTCCCAGGACTCTAGGAAAACCAAGGTAACAGGTGATGGAAGGCAAGAGGCCCCGGTGGCCATTTTGTCTCCATCAGGAATCCACTGATTCCAATGACAGAGCCTGGGCATCCCAAAATGGAGGACACTCAGGGCACCTGTGAATTCTGCATGGAGCTGCCACCAGCCCATACCCTGCTCTGTGGGTCACACACAGGTGCCCAAAAACATACACTAGAGGCACAGGTTTGTACTCCCACTCTTGGGTGCCATAAGGGTATCCCATGGGTCTGTACACCAAACAAAAAGAGAAAGCTGCACCGCCAGGAGTCCCACATGAACTCCTCCACGGAAAACACAACAGAACACATGATAAAAAGCAGTAAAGGACAAGGATACGGAGAACCTGTCCTTCTGCATTTCCAGCATCACACCGGAGGAGACTCCCCGCAATCCCTCCACATCCCTCACCATAATTAAATACCTAAATCCACCCCCATGTATATTTCTGAGGCGATGTGTTACAAATTTGTGAACAAATCTGCCTCCAGCAAATGTGCCTGTGATGAAATGCGCATGAACAGTTATTAGGTAGCAAGACTGGCCTATGTTGTGGCACAGTAAAATGGGCATCAAGAGCTTCTGGACTCCGTCAATGCGATGTGAGGCGGACAACTTTGTAAAGTGTTTTCAAAATTAGCCATTTTCTTAAATAAAAAGGTTGGATAAATGTCTCAATATGCCTACCCTTGACAAGGATTTCCCTGCCTAAAATAAACTAAACTAAAGGAAACACTCTAACAAAAGGATATTGTTCCTCACACACTTGTATATTCAATAAGGCAATAAGGAAATGCATGGCAGTTCAATGCAACAAATATATATATAGCATGTCATCAGATACAAAATATGACCGTCCTCTTTTAATAACCTGGGTGAATTCCCATTCCCCAGATTTGAGTAAATTTTGTTCTACAGTTCAAAAGAAAGTATGGAAATCCTGGTTTGCCACAGAGTTCCAACACAGTCCTTGAGGATTTTAAACTTGATAACAAAAGGTGTTGTTGATTCAATAATGTACCAAAATAAATAGTATGTACCAGCTCCTCCGGGAGTAAGAACAAGCTTCACATTGGTCTTCTTCAAGTAACCAACAACTAGTGTCTGTCAATAAGACGTGCAACTCCTTACACATTACTTCTTTCAATGCCACAATTAACTTGAGTTGTCTTTGTTAAAACCACAGTTCAGCACTTTATCCACCACGATCCGGATTATTCCTATACCAGGCCTTCTACTTCCACAACTTATCATACGGGTATACTCGCCTGCCCATTCAATGCCTCACAAAAGAACAATGTGTGCTTCAATGTTAACTTCCAACTTGGAACAACAACTTCACAATGTTTCTTGGGCATTAAACTTTGGACTCCTTGGCAACTATGCTCCTCTCCCTCTGGATAATATTCTACAGAAGGGCAGCCTGTTTGCCACCTTTCTGCACCAACAACCAAATGGTGACCAGAATACAGTATCACTCTGCTTCCATCTTCACTTTGGCGATGTGCGTTTACATCAACTGGTGATCTGCATTTCACAACACATGAGTAGCAAGTCTTACAACTCTTGGGTTTCCCAATAAGTATGGCTACTGCTGAGTTCTTAAATACGTTTGGCTTGGGTATTGCTTGTAGGCTGGGCTTTTGGGTTTCCCACAAACTCACACGCTGCCTTGCATAGTCATTTTGATTCAACAAATGTAACTTCAGTTGTTTTTGAATAGTTTGGTATTCAGAAATATAACTACTGCTTCTTTCACTCACATGCGAGTGAAGCTTCCTGCTGTGAACACTCAGTGTTGGAGCGCTCCGGAGTCACTTGCAAGCCATGAATTCTCTGGGTAAGTCACTCCCACTACGCCTGATGTTCGCAGTTCTTCTGTGATTGTGGCTTCTCACGATCGTGCAGACAGCTTCCTCTGGCCTCCCTCTGCTCGCACCACTCAGAATTGGAGCTCCTTCTGCTCCAAAGAGGTTCACGTACCGCCCAGCCACTTGAAACCTCTAGAAAGGGCACATTTCCCTCACTGCTAGTGCTTCCCGCTGTGCATCTTCTGCACAACGAGCCTTCAATGGGCAAGCATACTTTTCTTACACTTTCCGCTGCACAACCTCTGCAACAGGGACAACTTGAGGCAAAGACCCTCTCAGGACCCGTCACCAAAGTTGGCTTCTCAGGGGTCCTGGCGTCTTCTCTCGCCTTCAGGTTCACCTTCTGCTGCGCACACGGCCCGCACTGCTTTCCCCTCTCCTGCTGTTTGTTCTTTGCCTGAGGGGCTTTTTAAGCCTCTAAGTCTCCCTCAGGTGTAGGTTATCTTCACTAATTAGCTGACTGCTCCTACAGCAGTGTTCCTCTGTATCCATCTTCCTTGTCCCAGTACTGGGGGAATTATGAATAATGGGACTTGAAGTCCCTGCCAACAAAGTTTGTTTTCCTAACCTTTTCTGCTTTGAAAATGGCATTAAGAGATTGGGGTTTTGGGGGAAACTAAACAAGGGCTTTTCCTCTTCCTCCTGGCCTGTTTGTCCCCCCCCATCCCCCTCATGTGATCCTCCCGCAGGGCACAACCCCCAGGCTCGGGATGAGGAAGTGTCTGCCTTACCTGGCCACATGAGAAGGGTTCCAGGCCAGGATCCTTGGGGGGTGTGGGGGGAATCATTGCTGATTCATCACACGTCTCAGGTTTTAGAGTCTGCTGAACCAACTGCAGTTCCAGGTAACCGCCTTGATCATAGCCCTTTCTGGGCTGTAGGCATCCATGGAGTAGTTTCGTAAGAGAGGCAGATTTTGTGCTATGGGTGCAGCTTACGAATAAGAACCTGTCGCCAACCTCAATGGGACTGCTTCAACGTCCTCTTCTGCCAATTTCCTTTTGGTTATCCACTACCTGTTGCTGACGGTATCAGGTAATAATATCCCTACCAATAATATTGCCATATATATGGTCATCGGGAAAGGCCATAGGCGATATTATTAGTGGGGATAATTTATGGGTTAAATGGGAGCGAGGGTTGCGGGGGTGTCCCCCACTCCCTTTAAAAAAAGATGGGGTTGTACCCCGCGGGTCCCATGGGTTAATATTGCTGCAACAAAAAGGTGCCATTCTTGTATTGCGATATTCTTGCGGGATATTAACACATGGAACCTTTCTGACTGGTCTGTTCCATGTCTATCTCGGGTAATTGCCCGGATTCTTCTTTAGAAGGAGCGCATACTTTTCTGTTCTGCAGTGCTCCACTTGTGCCATCCCAGTGGTGGTGTGAGGTGTCGTTCAGAACACCATTCTATTCATAGGTCCCCTCCATATTTTGGGCCCTTTTACACCTGCAGCTTTCAGAAACTCCCTCACCAGCACCTCGCAATGGAACTAGTTATAACTTGTACCATCCCCTTTTTATCGATGGAATCAAGTTTACCTGAGGGTGTGAATGACACCTCACCTCTCCTCTCTTCACCCCAAAACGTTAGGAGGAAATAACCCTTTCAGATTCACACCTTTTTCAGGATTCCCTCCTCTCTTCTCCCTCTGGAGTTCTCCTTACCTGCCTTTCCTCTGGCTAGCCATTCACAGCACATCTCCCGATCTGGTGGGTGGCACTACATATTAGATCTTACAGTTCTTGGGCCTCACTGAGGAATTTTCGTTAAATTGTTTCATTTAACACTCCTACATAATCATGTGACCTGTTTTAAACAAGATATGCATGTTGAACAGCATCATCATTCTCAACACTGTAAATAAGTTGTCACTATATGTATGTACCAACCGCATATGTTGAACATGTAATCCTGTGTAACATTGTTGTTCCACCAGCATGGACCGTTGGGCCATTGATCAGTCATACCATCATTCCTTTAAAAATCCTCATTAATCCTTAATCAACTGCTTGGCTCTGATGTAGAACACTATATATGTTTTTTTTTCTCCTTCTTAATTTTACTTTCTCTCTAACTATATTTCACCACTAGTTAGATATCTGATCATACACTCTTTTCAAAACTATTTGTGTTCTCCTTTTTTCTTTCCTAGTCTGGGCACCACCTCTTCTTACTTCTGTGCTCCCATATTGTTGAGGCTTATAGGTCCACTCCAAGATGGCCGCCACTACAATTGGTGCCCGCCTTTTATTCCCTTTTCTATGGGGTGAGCATAAGAGGTGAGCATAAGAGGACGTCCGTGTCCGTGTCCGTAAAGCGTCCTGTCTCCTTGGATACGGATGCCACCTGTCCCAGAGTACAGAAAACACTGCACTGAGGCAGTCTTTTCAGAAGGTACGTGAGGTTCTCACCTTTACCTTCTGTTAGATTATGAACGCTCTGTCCATATTGACAGCCTTGTCCAATACATCCCCTCACTTTTTCCAGTTGGCCCACTTTTAAGACAGACCAGCGGCACTCGGCGCAACTCTGCGCAGATTCTCTGTCCTCGTACCCTGCATCCCGCATCTACTTGGATTGAGTTTTGCTGCTGACTTAGGTATAATTTACCTTTAAATCTGGAACTTGCCGACCATTGTTCTGACGTTCCGATATGAGTCATTTAATACTCATTGATGCTACATGTGGTCACTTTTTTACCATGTAATTTAGCCATCTGTTTCACTTTATCAGTAGTGTCAACATTTGTTGCTGTCAGGTTGCCCACATCGTTGTGTGGGCGGACCCCTGTTGGGTCCCACAGGACATGACGTCCCGGACGTGACGTCAGGGGTAGGGGAGGGACGAGGGCAGGTTCGGCAGTTCTGCCGATGTAGGGAATAAAGAAAGTTGCATGATACCCGGCTCCCGGGTATCCTTCCTGCGCAAGCAGGGCCTTCTACTAGGGGACGCTTCAGGTCGAAGCGGCGCCCCAACACTGGCGACGAGCGGGCACGGATCCCCGCTGGCACCGTGCCGAGGTCTGCGGCCGAGCAGTTCAGCGCGTCAGCGCACCTCGGGCACGACAGCCGACTTCACACGGCCCCGCCTCCCGCATGACATAGGCCTGGAGTTCGGCCTACGGGAGCACCAGAATCACGGGAGCACCGTGTGCGTGCGGCCCCGCCTCCCGCGTGACAAAGCCCACAAGATTCACAAGGGCGCACACGGGCGCTCCGGAATCACGGGAGCCCTCGCCACGCGCGGCCCCGCCTCCCACGTGATACGGACCTGTTCTCCACACGCGGGTGCGAAGGCGTGCCAGCGCACCCGGTCTGCAGCAGGGAGTGGAACAAGAGCAAGTCCATACAACCCCTTCCACGCGCGAAGTGAAGCCGCGCAGGCCAAGTAATAAGGCCGCGCCGCAAGGAAGCGGTGAAGTGGGGAGATACAAGACACCTCACACAGCAGAATGGCTACTGCCCAAGCACAGCCCAGGCGCCACAGCATAGCGCCACACGAACTCTTCACTGCTACGCAGTCATGTCGGACACGGCGACCACGCCAGCGTCCTCCTCAGGTGGGGTAGGACCGGCGTTTGGAAACGCTGACACAGCACAGGACAACAACCAGCATGCACACCAGGAAGGAGCAGCCCAAGTCATGCACATGCCCAACCCATTTGAAATCAGAGATACATCCAATCTGGGGCCCAGATGGAACATATGGCTACCGGACTTCAAGTTCTACACAGGTGCCATAGGATTGACGGACGACACGAGGCTGAAAAATACACTGTTCATGGCAGTGGGACCAGCGGTAAGAGACCTTGCGGGGGAGTTGCTGAACGTAGAAACAGTCACATACGGGGAGCTACACTCCAAGCTGTCCGAATACTTCGCAACACATACAAACGTGGATTATGAGCGCCACATGTTCCACACAACAAGACAGGATAAAGGGGAATCCATAGACAGTTTTGTGATGCGACTACGCATCAAACTGAAACATTGTGAATTCCATAGGTACTCCAATGAAGAGGCGCTCAGGTCCCAAGTAATAGCTGGATGCCTCTCACAGCCTTTTCGCAAAGAACTTCTACAGAAACAACGATCGCTAGAAGAAATCCTGGCGCTGGCTCGCATGGAAGCAGCGGTGGACTCGCAATTGGACAGCCTCAGAAAAGTGTCCATACACCAACCCAGTGACAACACTGAAGCGATCAATAAGCTGTATACCCACCCAAGTCAAGCCAAGAAACACCCCGATGCCACATGTTTTAAATGTGGCTATGAATACCCACACACAGGAACATGCCCGGCTGTAGGGCAAAAGTTTCCGCATGCGGGGGAATGGACCACTACAGGGCCATGTGTAAGAACGCCCCAACCCACTCAACTTCCAAACATCGCTACCAAGAAAGGCGCCGGCCCACCCCACAGAGCCCGCCCAGAGCGGTAGTAGACAGCGAAAGACGGTGCGCCAGGAAAGAAGAAGGCGACCGCAGAAGTCGATATACACACGAAGATAAAAGGTCGTCAGAGGACACGAGAAGATCACACAGGCGGCGTTTTGTAAGATACATGGAGACCAGATCCCCCACCAGTACAGACACCCTTTCGTCAGAGGAGGATCAGAGAAGGAAAGGTTACGTATGGGCCCTACTGGACAACACGGCGGCCACCCAACACAGCCCCATTTTGACACTCCAGGTAAATGACACCGCACTGAAGTTTCTCGTGGACACCGGAGCGACGGTTAACATTATCAGTGAAAGCGCATATCAGTCCTTGGCCACCCAGCCAAAGATCAGAAAGGCCACGGTTGACATATACCCCTATGGGTCCACGACACCCCTGCCATGCAAAGGCATGATCACAGCCAGATGCACACACAAAGGACACTCGGCGAAGATCCCGCTGTACATTTTAGACACAGAAGCCAACAGCGGGTGTATACTGAGCTTCCGGACAGCAGTGGACATGGGACTGGTACACATCCTATACCAGTTGATGGCCCACAAGTACTTCACAAAACCGGACTCAATCGAACAATCGTTCCCAAAACTCTTCACCGGCCTAGGCAAGCTGCGAAACTGGAAAGTGCACCTCCACATCAACCCTCAGGTCAAACCGGTGGCCCAACACTATCGAGGCATCCCGTTTAACATCCAGAGACAAGTGGAAGAGGAGTTGGACAAGCTCATCAAAATGAATGTTATAGAACCCGTAGCAGGCCCGACGCCATGGGTATCGGCCATCGTCTCCGTCCCAAAGAAGTCACCAGAAGAATCCATACGGCTATGCGTCGAGATGCGCAGAGCCAACACAGCAATCGAAAGGGAGCGGCATCAAGCGCCCAGGATCACGGACATGATTCACCTCCTTCACGGGGCGAGGATCTTCTCCAAGTTAGACCTCACAAAAGGTTACCACCAAATTGAAATAGCGCCGGAATCCCGTTACATCACCACTTTTGTCACTCATCTCGGCCTGTTTCAATACAAAAGACTCAGTTTTGGCATATCCTCGGCCGCCGAGATCTTTCAGGAGGAGATTCACAAAGTCATCAGGCACGTCCCTAACTGTCTGAACTATTCGGATGACGTCCTAGTCTACGGCAAGTCACAGGAAGAACATGACCTAGCACTACACAGGGTATGCCAAGCGCTGGACGACGCAGGGCTCACCTTAAACAAGTCCAAGTGCAAGTTCTCTAAAGGATTGCTGAGGTTTTTCGGGCACATCTTCTCAGATAAAGGCATGAGACCCGACCCGGAGAAAGTGGAGGCCCTCAACTCAGCCACGCCCCCCGTAAACACCACCGACCTCAGGTCGTTTCTAGGACTGGCCAGCTACTGCTCCAGATACCTGAAAGACTATGCCACAGTCAGCAATCCCCTGCGCCTACTCACCAGGAAGGACACGCCATTCACGTGGTCGAAGGAGTGTCAAGCAGCGTTCGAAGCGATACGAAAGGCCATCGCACAGGCAGAAGACATGGCATATTTTGATGCCAGTCGTGACATCGAGCTGATAGTGGACGCCAGCCCGGTGGGACTAGGTGCCATATTGACCCAGAAAGATCCCAAGGAGCCACACATCACGCACGTGGTAGCGTACGCCAGCAGGAGCCTGACGACCACAGAACAGGCATACTCTCAGGCCGAAAAAGAGAGCCTCGCGGTCGTCTGGGCTTGCGAATACTTTCATCTCTTCCTGTTTGGCAAAGAGTTCACCATCATCACGGACCACCAGGCACTACTCACCATATACGGCAGCCCGAAGGCCAGGATGCCACCGAGAATTGCCAGATGGGGCCTCCGCTTACAGGATTACAGGTTCACCATACAGCACCGGCCAGGAAAGGAAGAAAACCCAGCGGACTATCTCTCCCGGCATCCCATGCCCACGACGGCGTCTCAACCGTCCATAGCGGACGCATACATAAATTACATCATACACCACCTACAACCACTCCCCGTAGGGTGGCTGGAGCTATCAATCCAATCCGAAGCAGCCCCAGCGCTGCGAATCGCCCGACACTGCCTACAGATGGACAAGACGGCCCTCATGAAACATCAAGCCAGAGGGGAATCGGACACCACGAGGGAAGACATCAAGTGGCTGGATCAAGTCCGCGACGAGTTGACCATAGTAGAGGATAACGTCATACTAAAAGGTTGCAAGGTCATCGTCCTGAGAACGCTCCGGGAGAGGATAGTACACCTAGCGCATGAAGGACACAGGGGCGTAGTCGCCACAAAGCGCCTCCTTCGCCAGAAAGTCTGGTTCCCTCAACTCGATCGCCTGGTGGAAACCATAGTGGGCAACTGCCACGTTTGCGCGCAAGTGGCGCCCCACCACACCCAAACCCATTACAATCCTCACCGCTACCAAACAAAGTGTGGGAAGAGCTAGCAATAGACCTATTCGGACCACTGAACAACGGGACACATGTGGTCGTACTCATGGACGAACATTCAAGATACCCGGACGTCCAAATAGTAGAGAGCAGTGCCACAGCATGTGTCATTCCAGTTATCGACAGGATGCTCTCTGCCTATGGCATCCCCAAGATCATAAAGTCCGACAACGGTCCCACATTCATAAGTCAAGACTTTCAGCAATTTGCAAAATACATGGGGTTTCAACATCGACGCATAACCCCCCGATGGCCACAGGCCAACGGTATGGTCGAGAGATTCATGGCCAACATAAAGAGGACCCTCCAAATAGCCCATGTGCAAAACAAGCCATTCGAACAGGCCCTCAATCAATTACTACGAGAATACAGGCACACCCCCCACAGCACGACGGGAGTATGCCCCGCAGACCTGATGTTCCGAAGACCGGTCACCACGCGACTACCTGAAGACCCGAGACCACAAGATCCAACACTGCTTGAACAAGAAGCGCAAGCAAATGACACCGCGAGGAAAGCGATCACATACAGGAAAAGAAGGGCTCGGGAGAACATAATGCAACCAGGAGACGAAGTATGGCTCAGGCAACCCAAGAATCGGAAAGAGGAAGCCACCTTCGCACCCACGCCCCTGGTCGTGACACACAAGAAGGGCTTTATGGTCACAGCACAAAGAGACGACCGCTCAACGATAACCAGGAACAGCTCGCACTTCAAACGAGTCAGACTGACTCCAGCAGGCCAATGGACCTGGGACAGAGATAGCGATGAGGACAGACCACGCAAAGAAGCGTACCAAGGAGACGGGGAAGAGTCAGAAGGCGAGGCGCCCCTCTCCACACTCGCCAGGGGTGAACCGACCCCGAGCAAGACAACCCAACCGCAGAGAAGTCGTATGAAGCCGATGCGACTCATCGAGGAGATAGGGTAAGAAGGGAGCCCCTCAACTAACATGTTAAAAAGGGGGGAGATGTCAGGTTGCCCACATCGTTGTGTGGGCGGACCCCTGTTGGGTCCCACAGGACATGACGTCCAGGACGTGACGTCAGGGGTAGGGGAGGGACGAGGGCAGGTTCGGCAGTTCTGCCGATGTAGGGAATAAAGAAAGTTGCATGATACCCGGCTCCCGCGTATCCTTCCTGCGCAAGCAGGGCCTTCTACTAGGGGACGCTTCAGGTCGAAGCGGCGCCCCAACTGTTGCATACACCACGGCTCTGAACACGATTGCACCTTGATGACATTGTTTTCTCTTAGATGGCCGCCCTTCTGAATATATTGCACACCCACTGATTACGACAGGGGCCTTCAGGCATAATACTTAATTCGCAATATCTATATTTAGTGTAAGTTTAAGTAAGCTTATATATGCTATCTTATAAATACGGTACGATAAGTCCTTTATTTATGCGGTTCTTTTGCCGGCTAACACCAAAGGTCTTATACTAAGCCATTTTTCTCTTTCAACCAGTATATGAAGGTTGTCGATTCCTTTCTTGACTTACTTCCTGTGACTCAGAGCAACCTTTACCAAACTATGATGGGCATACCTGTCTCAGAGACCACGAGTAACACTCACTGACAATGGTGAGTGTCCTTCATTTGAAGTTAACACTTCGCAATATACTTAAGCTCTCCTCTTGTAGTCAGTATTTTGACATAAACTCACGTTATCCTCCGAACTTTCTTTACTTCTCTCGTGTTTTGGTTATCTTTTATATACACCATGGTGAGCTGTAGTATTTCTACCTTTACTATTCTTTATCATCTCATATTATATAGTTCTAGCACAGCCAAAATGTTGTTTCTCACTATATTTTCAATTTGACTCGATTTTTCATCTGTTTGCACTTAATGATTGATGCCTTACAGGTCCTCTGGGTCTCGCCAGCATGTTTCTTGCCTTAACCATTACAACCACTTCAAATATTGAACTATGCTATTTCTGGACTCTTGTCTGACTGTAAGATATGAACTGATTTATCAACTTTAGTGATTGTATTAATGACGGTGTTCATTCAAATTTCTTTTCCTTTTATGTATGTGATTCAACAACAGTTCAATTAGGCCCTAGAACAGTAGGGTCCACCTCGAAATGCGTCGGCCTTGAATATTGGACAAACTGATGTTTTCTTTGCTTCTATATGTGTTTTGGATAAAATCAACTATTTGTTTGAAAAACTTCTGGTTGATGCAAAATATTTTTTGAAGCACTTCGATTTTGAATCATAATTTATACCATTACTGTTTGCTTTGAATTTACTAACCACCTTTCTGGCGACCTTAAAGTGTGCAGGGGATGGGGGGACCCCAACTTTGGGCCCTTTTTTCTTTCTCGTTTATACGATTGGGGTTTGTGCCATAACCTTAGTTACTGCCATGCACCTTAAAAATTGTTAACACCAGCCTTCTGGTTTTTGTAAAACTACACTTTCAGAATATAAACCAGTGGTGTGCACCTACCCTTCCCCCCCTTTCTCTTACAGTTCTTGCCTGGATGAAGGAAGGCACATGCAGCCACTGTTGTTATGGGCTTTTACAGTTTGGGAAAATTAAGTGTGATTCAGTTTTCAACTTGCAAATGTAATCTTTCTTTTTTGCAAAAATGATGAGCACTGAATAATGGTGGGGACAATCTGCTTTCCCCACAAAGTTGAGGGGGGCAGACGCCTCTGTCCCCTCCCTTAAATTAAGCCCGTGTGCATAGCATTACAGTAGGCAACAGTGTTGGCTCTGGATCAAGCTGTAGAGATCAAGGAGCAATGGGCTCATTTGAAATGATCCATGACTACAACTCCGGAATGCAATTGATTGATAATTGATCGCCAACGACTTGGGACATGGTATCCTTGATGACATGGATTTATTTGGCAACCTTACATTCTATTTCTTCGAATGCTTTTTTGTACTTAAGGAAAATGAAGAGTCCCATGTTATAATACGATATGTTGATTGTATGACTGACTGCTAAATTTTAGACCTGTTTTCTTATGGTGTTTACATCATCTGGGAATGTGATGTTTGCAATATGTAGTTATCTGCTAAACAGCCAGCTGAATCTAGGAACCCTCCCCTCCCCCTCTGCACCCAGTCTTCTCCATTCCACTTCTCCACGTTGTAATCCATTACGCAGACTTGCATTCATTTAATGCAATAGACTGAAGTGGCAAGTAATAGCGATCGTAACTTTGGCTTTCACTTATATCTTTTTTGTACCTGCAGCTATTCTGCCTTCTATGATCAAGAAGAGATCTGGCCACATAGTTGTGATTAGCAGTGTTCAAGGCAAAATAAGCATTCCGTTCAGATCTGCATGTAAGTATTCATCTGAATTTCAGCAATCTACATCTCAACAGAGTGTCTCTACCTTAAATAGTATGATGATACTGACGGGTATCAGTTGAAATCCAGACAGCTTTTATTAAATGTGATTTCATCGTTAAATGTGTAGCTGGATTCCTGCCCCATGGAAGCAGTGCGCTTTAGCATCATTGCTTAAGTGGCCAATTCTTTCTGCACAATGGAGCATCAGATCACTACTTTGACAAAATGTCACCAACCCGTTTGTCATTCTTGGAAAAACCCTAAAGATAGTGGAACTTTGACTGGTAAAAATGAATGTTTTTCTGGGTGAAATGGGACTTTGCACTAGCTTAGCACTACTCAGCAGTGCACACTTATCACATACATTTGATCATGCTTAGAAATCCTGTTGGAAAAACATGACAAAGTCCTTAGGGTCAGTAGAAATTGGTCACTGCAGCAAGGCTGTTGGGGGGGGGGGGGGTTGAGGGGGTGGGGGAGAGGGGCATCTGACGCAAAAGTGGAGGAGGAAGGTCAGGAGAAATGCTGGTATCTGTTGAAAATATAACCAGTAAATAAAGTTCAGCTCGCTTGTGCTACCTGTTTGTGTTCAGTTGTGTGTATGTGCTGGTGTTTACATAGCAAAAACCAACCTGTGATACAGCAATCTGAAAAAGGGGAGATCTTAAAAGTGTATAATATCAAGGGTTCTATGTTCTTAGGTGGAGTGGAGTTGTGGAGTTTTTATTCTGAAAATATTCGGCTGAAAAAACGAATCCTTTTTTTTTTTTTAATTAAAAAAAATAATTTGGGAGGATCCCCCCAAACGCCCCTTTCCAGTTATCGAATCCCTATTCCCCCAGCCCTCTACTGCTTATATCCCCTTACCCACCCACCCCCCATATTTTTCGACCGAATATTTTCAGCAAAAAAGTCCACAAAAATAAGCCTGGCGATGTAATAACGTCTTACTATATCAAGGATACAATTGGACAGGATAGACTATTAAGGGTACACAGGGAAGAACACTGAGAGGGTTACTCGAGGAGATACATTTTAGTGAGGTAAAGGCAGATGCAGTCTAAATTAATTTTTTTGATGGATCCGCAGCTGTACTTATTTTGAAACAATAGTCCTTTGAGTTTCACTGAATCTGAGCTTCCTAACTGCATTGTTGGAACCTCATTTACGCATCAGTGATTCCTTCTCTCATTTCTTATACTATGAGAAGATATGTGATTTTAAAGTAGTGGGAATTAGTAAATCAGTATTATTTTTTTTAAAACATTCAGAGCAATTTCTACTTGCTCAAAAAGTGCTGCGGCAGGTAGCAAGATGTTTATTTGGACTCTAGCAGGCAAAGCAACATTCTAGAAACTAAACAAAAATTCCCAAAAGAGCCATGGCAGATTGGGGCATCTTAGATCTGTGTCTATTATCTTAAAATCATCAAATGTTTATATTACTGAAGAAACTAAAATAATGATGTAGGTTATTTCACTGGATGCGAGTGCTGCAGTTGTAATTACACATGCTCTTAGTTGGATCCTGTTTTGCAGGTCTATTTCAATTTGTTTATAATTTAGATGCGTCTCCTTTTTTTGTTTATTTTTTCAAATGTCTTTATTTCTTTTTTTATTATTGTGACATGTTGTACCTCATGGCCGTTGGGTCGAAAAAACATCCGTAAAGTAGGCAATATGGATTTAAAAGTAGAGCTTTGCATAGGCATGAATGGCACTTGGGAATCCTTGCAGTAAACCCAATAGTTTCCTAGATGTTATTCAACTATGTGATAAATGATTGCCGCTAGTATGCTTAACCGAAACGTGGTTTCGGGATTCATCAGGCCCTAACGTGGTCCAAGCCCTTCCTGATGGATATAAAATTCTTTTACAGTCAATCCTCCACTCAAGCTGGTGGGGGCCTTGTTTTATTTTTAAGGCATCGCTTACTGGTATGGCCATGTCTTTGACCCATTCTCTTAATATGGAAGCCCTATTAATTTGTGTTCTGATTTCTGCTTCTCGTACATATTATGTTCTCATTGTCTATCACCCTCCTCATGTCAATCCTACTTTTAGTGCCGCAGTTTTGGAACTTGCAGCTGATCTACAGGTTCATTATATCAACCGCTGATAGCTGGCAATTTTAATCTTACAGTGAATGTCATCTCTGGTATTCACTCTACATGTTTTCTTTCTGCTACGTGTAACATAGATTTCCAGCAGCTAGTTTCAGAGTCCACACACTATCTTGGTAACACTCTTGATTACATTTTTTCACCCGACTCTACTGGTAAAAACGCACTCTACTTTTTGTGTACACTGGACTGATCATTGATGTTAAGTCGAGTATTAGGTTGACAGCCACGCAGGGCCCACTGCCCACAGCAGCGTATGTGGCGCACATTGGATGTGGCTACGGTCTCAGCACAGATTTTGTATGTCTTCACAGCACACTGATTTGACAAAGCTCTCTCACGATTTTCTTCATGCAGCTAATTCGAGGGGTTTGGGGTCCACCGACGTATTCCATATCTATGACCGTAATCCCCACAGCTGTGCTGCTTCGGAAAATCTTTCTGCGTCGATACGCTGTCCTCGAGGGCCTCCGTCGAGCCGACGTCACCGGATGTTATAAGTAGGACACACGACGCCCGTAGCCTCAGTTGCGTTTTTTCCGCGAACATGTTCGCTTTGGAGATCTCGGCGCACCTCGATTCTACTGAATCCTGTTCTTTCGGTTCTTCAAACATGTTTCTTCATTGCTATCGGTATGTCGTCTTCGGCTTCTTCCACCCCGCAATCCGGGTTTAAGAAGTGTCGGGTGTGCGGGTCCAAGATGTCGCTGACAGATACGCACAACGCTTGCCTCTGGTGCCTCGAGGAGGACTATGATATAGACGACTGTGTCGACTGCCAATCGCTCACATCGAATGCCTTGCGGGAGGGTAAGAAGCTGTTGGTCGATAAGGTGGCCAAGCCCCGGAAGTCGCGTTCCACTGGTCTTTCGACAGACGATTCGAGGGGCGACTCTCCGCATCGTCATCGGGAGTCCGGGGGTTCTCGGTCTGGGAGTCGGTCCCGCCATTCCTCTGCCTCTTCGAGGCACTCCAGGATCTCCGTCACCGGTCGCCTTCCTCTTCTGAGGACTAAGCCCGTCGGCAGGTTGCTTGTCCCAACAAGCATTCCACTCCTGAGGAATGGGATTCCTTCCGAAAGGAGATGTTGGCGATTTTTCAATCGCAGGGCTATGGTCCGTCCGCGCTGTCGGAGGACGCTGGTCGTGGCCGTGCTCGAGACACCGCTCATCCGCCTTCGGGCTTGAGCAGTCGTCGCAACCACCGGTCGTCTTCGAGGTCCCGGTCGGACAAGGATGGTCGCTCTAGACATGCCTGTTCCAGGTCCCGGTCCTTCGAGGAAGACATTGACGCTGGCGGTGCCGAGGTCATCGACCTACTCTCTCGAGGCCCTGCCTCCGAGGAAGTCGTCGGCGCCCAGGCTGTCGAGAGACACGCTCGGGCTCCGCCCTCGAGGCCTGTGTCGAAGCTGTGGCGCCGCGCTCGACGCCGATTCCATCGACGCCCTCGACTCCTTTCGAGGTGGCTTTGTCCGGGATGCCTGTGCGCGGGAACCCCCTAGAAAGGCTCTGGCTAAGGCAAAACATGTCTTTGTTCCTTTTTCAGGTTCCCTCTTTCCAGCCTCTGGATTATATTTCTGAGGTGAATGAGGGGTCTGAGGAGGGTGTGGTTCCTGCAGTGGTCCCTGATGTCATTGTTTCTGGTCATAGCCAGCTTGAGGACCTGTGCCAGTCATTACATGACGCCATGACGCCTGACACACATGCCGACTCCTTATCGGCGCCTGATGTCGAGGGTCACGGATTACCTGGGGTGGTCTGCCCCTCCTGGGGATTTTCAGCAGGATGACCTAACTGATATCCTGGACTATGGTCCACCAACTGACCCGGTGCTGCCATTCCATATGGCCTTGCAGAGAAGGGTGGCTGCGGCTTGGACGTCTCCGGAGAGTCTCCCGGCAGTGAGCAAGTCCTTGCCGAAGAAATATCGCCCAGCCAGTGGCGACCCCTGCTACTTGACCACGCACCCCACTCCGGAAAGTTTGGTGGTGCAGGCGTCTACGGCCCCCTCAAAGCAGGCGTCATACCCTACCATCCCTCCTGATAGGGACGACAAACGTTTTGACGGCTAGGTGAAGAGGGTATTTTCTTCTGGGGGTATGGCGCTTCAGGCTGCCAACTCCTTTTGTGCCTTGTCTCGTTTCACGCACTCTCTGTGGAACTGTATTTCCCTAGCGGCTGTTCATATTCCCGGAGGGAAGGAACGGGATGGTTTCCTTGCTATTGTGCAGGATGGCAAGGATGCCATATGTGAATCCGTTCAGTCGGGTCTGGACATGGTTGATTGCGTCAGCCGGTCCATGGCGGCGAGCACCGTAATACGCAGGTTTGCGTGGTTGCGGAAGTTGGGTTTTGCTCCTGATGTGCAGGCCCGCCTCCTCAACATACCCTTTGATGGTGAACATCTTTTTGGCAGCAAGGCTGACGAGAGTCTTGAGAGGTTGCAGACTTCCAAAGTTGCAGCAAAGTCATTGGGCGCTGCAGTCCGCCAACCTCCGCCTTTTCGTACTAGGGGACAGCAATGGAGGGGGAGGTTCCTTTCAATATTACTCGTCCTTTAGTAAATCGAGAGGAGCTGCTAGTCAAAGGGGCAACCGTAGGAGTGCCAGAGGTGTAAAACAAGGTACTCTATGTGCCAAGGCCACACGAGCAGTTTCCTCTTTGCCCTCAGGCACTGCCGCAGCCGCTTCAGCTCAGGCATGAGGCCCATGCGTCTCCGGTTGGGGGAAGGCTGGCGCAGCATCTTGTAGAATGGCGTGCCATTACTTCAGATGTGTGGGTTCTGGAGATCATAGCCCACGAATACTGTCTTCCTTTCCGGCAGAGGCCTGCCGACATTCCCCCAGGGAACCTCTCTTTGAAGAGTCCAGATCCGCTCCTTGTGCAGGAAATTCAATCCCTGCTGGAGAAAGGTGCTATAGAACTGGTGCCTGTAGCAGAGAGGAACAAGGGATGGTATTCCCCTTATTTTTTGATTTCAAAGAAAGACAGAGGATTGAGACCCATCATGGACTTGCGCGGTTTGAACAAGCTCCTCAGGAAGGACAAGTTCAAGATGGTTACTCTTAAGTCCTCCAGGTCCTTCAACTTCAGGACTGGTTGGTGTCTCTCGACCTCAAGGACGCTTATTTTCATGTGCCAATCCATACCAAGCACAAGAAGTACCTGAGGTTCGCGGTTGGCGACTCGCACTTTCAGTTTCTGGTCCTGCCGTTCGGATTGACCTCCGCCCGAGGGTTTTCACCAAGCTCCTGGTGGTGGTGGCAGCGTATCTCAGGAAAGGGGGGGTATTCACGTCTACCCCTACGTGGACGATTGATTGATCAGAGCACGCTCTCCCGAGCAAGTCCTGGATCATCTGTCAGTCATCTGCCACTCCCTTCACAAGCTGGGCTTCTCCCTCAACTTAACGAAGTCTCACTTGACGCCAACTCGGCGGCTCCGGTACATCCGAGAGAGTGCTCGACACGTCCCTGGGGCAGTGTTTTCCTCCCCACATGAGGGCTCACCATATTCAGCAGATGGTGCGCAAGTTTCAACTTGCCTAGAGTCTCCCAGCGTTTGAGTTCTTGAGGTTGCTCGGCCTCATGGCATCCTGCATTCCAGAAGCCAGGTTGTGGATGAGATCTTTGCAATGGGCTGTCAAGCTCCAGTGGTCACAGTCCTCCGGCAGGATGTCAGACCTCGTTCATGTGCCGCCCTCGGTCGCCCAGGACCTTCTGTGGAGGGCCGTCAAAGGCAATCTGATGAGGGGGGCTCCGTTTTGGCTGCCCTGGCCGGAGGTGACGATTGTGACGGACACGTCCCTCACGGGATAGGGAGCTCATGCCAACGAGCTGACAGTCAGCGGTCGTTGGTCTCCGTCTGAGTCCAGACTCCATATCAATCTGTTGGAGCGGAGGGCCGTCAGGCTTGCCCTGAAGTCTTTTCTGCCGACTGTGCGAGGAAAGAATGTCCTGATTCTGACGGACAACACAGTGGCCATGCACTACCTCAACAAAAAGGGGTGGGCAGGGTCACTTCCTCTGTGCATTGAGGCGATGCAGCTCTGTTTCTGGGCCATCCAGCAGGGAATTTCGATCTCGGCAGTTCATCTGGCCGGAGACGAAAACGAGACGGCGGATGCTCTGAGCAGGCAGAGGGTGATCTCTCACGAGTGGGATTTTGCTCAGGAGATTCTCCTGGAGATCTTTGCCCTTTGGAGGACCCCCCAAGTGGATTTCTTCACCTCCAGTGTCAACCGAAAGTGCGAAAGGTTCTGCTTGCGGGAATTTCCTCCAAGAGGAGCCTTAGGAGACGCATTCGTGGTCGAGTGGTCATTCCCACTGCTGTACGCGTTTCCTCCAGTCCCCGTCATCCCGCAAGTGCTGCGGAGGTTCGGTTCCCGGATGATCCTCATTGCTCCGGCATGGGCCAGGAGGACGTGGTACCCAAACCTTCTCGACTTGTCCATCTTCCCTCCACGTCGTCTTCCCTACCGAGACGATCTGCTCTCACGGGAGGGGGGGGTCAGGTTCTCCATCCAGAGGTCAGATCCCTCAACCTTCACGCTTGGCTTCTGAAAGGTTGAGGTATAAGGATTGGGACCTCCCTGAAGACGTGATGGAGGTGTTGCTTTCGGCCAGACGGCCGGCAATAAGTCCCTGTGCCGTTGGAGAAAGTTCTGCGACTGATGCAGGGTTCAGAATGTGGATCCTTTTTCATGTGACATTCCTGTAGTTCTGTCTTTTTTGCTTTCTTTAGCCCACAGGGGCTTGCAAGTGGGTACCATTAAAGGTTACCTGGCGGCACTGTCCATATTTAAGCGCTCGTCTGAGGAGTGTTCTTATTTTAAAATTCCTTTACTTTCTCAGTTTCTGAAAGGGCTCACTAGTGTGTTCCCTCCGTCACCTTTCCAGGTGCCCGGTTGGGATTTGAACCTTGTTCTCAAGTTTCTAATGGGTGCTCCATTTGAGCCTTTACATTCTTGTCCTTTGAGACTGTTGACCCTTAAAACTGTATTTTTAGTTGCGGTCACTTCTGCTCGTAGAGTGAGTGAGTTACAGGCACTTTCAGTTAAGCAACCCTTCACTGTGTTTCATAAGGACAGGGTTGTCCTTCGAGTTCGTCCTTCCTTTCTTCCGAAGGTGGTGTCGGAATTTCATTTAAGCCAGAAGGTTGTTGTTCTGGCATTTTATCCTCCTCCGCATCCTGGTAAGGATGAGGAGAGGCTCCATAGGTTAGATCCTAGGAGAGCTTTAAGTTTCTACATTTCACGCATGTCCCGGGATCAGCTCTTTATTGGTTACGCTGGAAGGCGTTGGGACAAGCTTTGACTAAGCAGACTTTGTCTAGATGGATTATCTTGGCAATTTCTGAATGTTACCGCCTGGCGGGTAAGGACCCTCCTGTAGGCTTACGGGCCCATTCGACTAGGGGTATGGCTGCCTCTACTGCCCTGCAGAGGGGTGTTCCTATTCGTAACATCTGTGAAGCAGCCACTTGGGCTTCGGTCCATACTTTTGTACGTCACTACTCCCTAGATTCTATACATGGGCAGGATCTGGCCTTTGGCAATACGGTCCTTTACTCTGCAATTTGATTGGGCATTCTAAATTTGTATATTCTAAATTCTTTTCCCACCTCCTTGCGTTGGTACTGCTTTGGGGGTCTGTCCTAGAAATGGAATACGTCGGAGGACCCAATCCCCTCGAAGAACAAGTTACTCTTACCTGGTAACGTTCTTTCGTTGGGATGGTCCGACGACGTATTCCATATCGCTCCCTCCCTGCCTTCCCCGCTACAGAATTTCTTGTGTGATTGCAGCTTACGTTTCTGCAAAGCTTTCTGTGGTTCTACTGGCAGAAGATTGGTGCCACACGTTCTCGGGGGGGGGGGGGGGAACTACAACGGAGGCTACGGGCGTGTATCCTACTTATAACATCCAGTGACGTCAGCTCGACGGAGGCCCTCGAGAACAGTTATTGACGCAGGACGCAGAAAGATTTTCCGAAGCAGCACAGCTGTGGTGATTACTGTCATAGATATGGAATACGTCGTCAGACCATCCCATTGAAAGAACGTTACCAGGTAAGAGTAACTTGTTCTTCTCTTGCCCAATGTCCATTTCAAAAGCTTGCACTCGTCCTTCGAACTGTGGTTTAATGTACACCTTAAGGAGCTCTGCCTCTGTCGCAGACAAATGGAACATAAGTGGAGATTGTCCTACTGCTAGAATTGCTTTTCAACACGCCACTGTCCCTTATCATAGAGCTATTTTTGAAGCCAAGTGGGACCTCTTTACTAATAAGGTACAATCTACACTCAACCAGACGAAATCGCTATTCAGCTTGGTACGTTCACTCTCTGACAGTAAGCTACATCTGGAGTAGCTCCTCCGTCACAGGCACATTGCCACTCGCTATCTAGGTACGTTTGCAAGACAGAATTTATGCCAACCGCGAAACAATTGTTATGTCGGGTCTTAGGCCGCCTGATCCAATAGTGTCCTATGAGGATATTTGTACTATTTCTAGCTGGTCTAGTTTTCCTTCCTTTACATCTATGGATGTTATTGCTGCCTCACATCTGAAGTCCGCTTCTCCTTTGGAGTCTATATACTGTGGGCAATTCTTAAGCAAGTTTACTACTGCACCCCTAGTCACCCAAGCGGTTAACCAATCCTTTGGCTCTGGTCACATTCCCCACTCCTTGAAACACCCCTTGGTTATCCCTCTTTTAAAAAAATCCTCCCTGGATCCTTCCTTCCCTCCCTGCTAAATTTCACCCCATCTCCCTACTATTTCTTATAAAACTGCTAGAGGCTTTAGTCACCCTTCTTTGCAGGTTTCTTGAACTCTCGTTTTTGTAATCCCTTTCAGTCGGAGTTGATGCAGTTGAGGATCTTACCAACCTGTGTGACCAGGGCGGGCTTGGTGCACTGATCCTACTTGACCTCTCTTTGAGCTTTGATATGATTGTGCATTCCATCCACTGGTGCAGGCAAGCATTGCCGGCTCAGTGCTGTCCTGGTCCCAGTCCTTTTTTTGTCAGACCGAGCCCATTTGCTTTCTCTTGGTCCCTACCGTTCGCCTGCAGTCAGTGACCTGTGTTGTCCCTCATGGCTCCTCTTTCCCCCATTTTATTCAAAGTTTATGTTCAACCGCTTGCCAAGGTGATCCAGTCTTACTGCTTCTAGTGCTATTCCTGGGTGAGCAATAATTGGCTTAAGCTTAATGGGGAAAAGATGGAGGTGCGTGTAGTGTCCCCCCACCCGCAACTTCTTATTGGTCCCCTTTGTTCTGACCCTGTTTGTTAGGCCCTTTTCCCAAGCCCGTTCCCATAGTCAGAGATTCAAGAGATCTGCATCCTTGCCAGCTGAATCTCAGATCAGTGCTGTTTTGCAATATGGCCACTTTCCATTGAAAATCCTTTGATATGTCCTTCCTTTTTTTATCAAACTATGCAGGCTCCTTTTTATGAAGGACAAGCAAGAGGACACTGAAAAAAGATGTAGGTTTTCTTTCATGCCCCCCATGAAAGGGTAATCTTAACCATATCTGCAGCTGAAATGTGGTTTCTGGCAGAAATATTGGACATGTATAATCAAGATGTTCAATATTTTCTACACTAATGAAAAGGGTGATGGGGAGAATCACAGGGTCACTTGTAATATACGGTGATGGATCGGGGCAAAGGAGCAACAGCTACTACAAATCATGTGGTACAATGATAATGGCCATGGATACAGAAAACCATTTGACGTAGTGGACAGTTCGGCATGGTTGAAGTCTCAAAGGAAGGATGTCAAAGCAGGTGTCGATTTGAATCCATTTGAATTCATGGAGCAGGAGTGGGAAAGTAGCTTGTCATGAGGGAAAGGGTATGTGACAAATCCTTGAATGTCCCCACTTCTCCCCGAGGGGGAGCCTTTTCCCATGAGGCCAAGGAGGGAGCCTGCTACCAGATAGTACCCCTTGGGGAGGATCTCATGGGTAGATACTCCCCCTCTAGGTATAAAGGACAACCATCCAAGGGAAACACGGTATGCCAACCCTCAGTCACCTCCACCCACCTCCTACACATCCTCCTTTCCCCTCACTCAACCCTTGTAGCCTAAACTTCCATTTGCTTGTGTAGTGTTGATAACTCTGGATTAACTGGGATGAAGAAGAGTAGAAATGACTTCAGGAAGATTTCCCTCGATGGTACTGGGACGAGGAGAACATGCAGAGCAATGAAGAGACCTCAAGAGAATGTACATACATGTTCTAGTTGTTTTGCTAGACTCAAGATAAAAACATAAGAAAGACTTACCAAAGCGTCTAGCCGTTCTTGGATGCACTGCAAGTAATGAAGGTGGTATGTCACGGGAAGAGGAAGTAGATTGGAGCTGAGAGCACTGAAGCTGGTCTGAGCAAAAGGGACAAGACGGAAAGCTGCTGGACGGAAACTCCATGCGTTCCTGAAGCCTTCGAGGTGCGGAAGAGAAACACTGCAAAACCGTGAAGCAGTCAGTCTGCGGCTGAGCCATTGCAGGACAGCAGAAGTCCACAAATGCTACAGAGACCCCACGGCTGTTAGCCACCCAGAAGAGGCCGGAACCAGCGCACACCACTCACAAAGATGCGTGGGTTGCCGGGAAGGGGTTTGGCCCCGAGAGAACTATGGCAGATACAGAGGGGCTGGGGAGACCCACTAAACTCTTGCTGGGACTGGCGGTGCAGCCCAGGTAGCAGAGAAAGCCAGACCGGGTCAGCTGGGAAACTGAGCGGTCTGAAATGCGAGACGGACACAAAGGTAAATGTTTCTCAGTTTGCCATTTATTCAAAGAAAAAAGAGTTATGATAAACGCCTATCTTTCCCTAGCCTAACAGAGGTCCCGACCTAGCAAACTAAAGAAAGCCAACCTAGTGACCAAAATCCTTCTTGCCCTCACTAATACATAGAATGAAATTATACAAGGAAAATATGGCTGACTTTTAATTCACCAAAAACAGTTTTACAATTCAAACTTTAATGTGTCTTGAAAGCACTCCTTGCGACCAGTGTTGTATTCCCTTCCCCTTCCGGAATACTTAAATTATAGTTCTGTTCCAACAGAGTTCTGTTTAGAGAAATGGAAAAGTCTTTTCCAACCAGAGTCTTTCTTGGAGAAACAAAAAATGTCCTTTTTTACCACAACTGGTTGATATTTCAAGCAACACAATGGGCCTCATCACGATTCTGGCGGTAACCCTTGAATGTGGTGGTAGTGCTATTACCGCTGCATTTAAGGGTCCGCCAGATCATGGCTTTGGTGGCTTTCTCCCCAGCTCTGAGCTGGGGGCGAATCCCCTGATTTTTCACGCTATTACCGCCAGCAGGAAATCCGCTGGCGGTAATAGCGCAAATATTCCCCATTGGGCCCAATGGAGAATGAGGGATTCCCAAATGGGCCCAACAGGGAATGGGAAATAACTGCTCTGCCAAACCCATGATCCGGCGCTAATGGTGCTGGGGCTACCGCCCAAAACGTGATGAGGCCCAATGTCTCTTTTCAAGGATGCTTGACTTTCTCCCAGCATACGAGTTCCAAAAGCTAAATGCAAAGCTTCTGTTAGCATAGAAAACTTCTTCTGTTCAAAATAACACGTTTTTCTTCTCAATACTTCATGAGAAATAACAGTCTTTTGTCACAGTAGCAGATAACTTGCTTAATTGATGCTATGGTTTGTCAACAATGAATAAGCACACAAATTCTTTTCATTCAACATTCAACAAAGGTTCTTGCCGTAACTCTTTCTGCCTCATAGTTATCAGATTAGAAACTTCTTTCCTGGACTACTCTCCTGCCAGGACTAACCACTATACGCCCTTTACTGGTATACTCACCTGTCCAGAAGAAAACGTCTACTACTAACTTCAAACTTGTTGGTTTGATTCCAGTATTCGCCGCACCAATCTTCCGGCGGGGTTTCACAATTTCTTGACTGCTGGCAATGTGAGATACAATCTTTTCCAAAACTATATCTCTTAAAAGGGAACTTATGCTTTGGTTTTATTGTCAAGGGTCTCTCACCTCTTGGATGTTGGTAATGCTGGATATGAATGTTTACCTGGGGTTGTCTTGATTTGTTATGCCTGTAGTTTCTTGGTCATGGCCAATGATAGACCTTCCCCACTGGTATTTGCTCAAAGTCTCTTGGGTGTAGCAATACTGGTTCCAACCATTCCTCTCTGGGTGTTTGTCCAAAGTATTACTTCTTTGCCACTTATCTTAGTTTGTTTTCATTAAATGGTATCCTTTAAATACGTTCTGCTTGGAGTAATTAAGTGTTCAGTATTCAAATAAGTTGTGAAAGCTTTCTTTCACAGAGCGCTCCAGTGTCCGCATTCACTCATCACTCACTGGCTCTACATGGTGGCTCCCTCTAGCTGTCCGGTATCGCATGGGTGCTTCGGACGTCACTCTGTCTTTTCTCCCGCTTCGGCGAGCCCCAAGTGAGTTGCGCGGCAGTCTCTGTGAGCAATAGAAGCTCTTGTTGATCTTCTGTGACTCCTCCAGTCTGTATCACATTGCTTCAGTGACGCGTCTTCTTCACAGCTTGGCTTCTCCTTAGTATGCTGTCTTCTGCTGTGCATACTCTGCAGTTCTTCTGATTTTCACCCGTTGGGGTGACTTCTGCTGGCAGGATTCTCCCCTTGGCTGTACCTGTTCCATTGATGGCTGGAACTTCCTCTGCTACGTCTCCTGCACGGATCGAAACTACTTCAACTTCATCACAACACAACCTCTCCAGCTCGGTCTCATCCTGGGCTTTAAATATCCATATCCACCTCAGGTGCTCTAATTGGCAATGACTAGACTGCACTTTTGGATACTCACACTTCTGAGTCCCCATCGCCTCTGAGTTACTCTTCTTCATCCCAGTACGTTTGGCATTATGACAATGGGAGTTCTTAAGAGAATTAATGGTATTAAGTTGTTCTCTTTTATTTTCAATTAAATTAGATTGTTCTATAGACTGAGAGTTACCAGAGTAATGGGTGGTCGGGATAAATAGTCTCCAGTTTCACATTGGGGGGAGAAGTTCTTTTTAGGATAGAATCACAAAATTAAAATGGTTTTCTCGTTAATTCCTGAGCCTCTAAGGTACCAACTTGACTCTGTTCTGTTTAACTGGTTCTTTATAACAGGTTTCTGGAAGCTTGATGTTAGAGGGATTGGAACATTGATAGAATGCCATTAAATATCTGGGAATGATTCCCTCCTCATGTTCAGAATACGAATACAGCGTCTCTCCTAGTGGGGTCACCACCTCCCTTGGATAGCTGTCTTCCCTCTTGATACCACCCTCGGGGTTAGTATCAGGTGGGGGCTGCCTTCCCGTGGCCACATGGGAGGAGACTTTAGGCTTGGGTTTAGGTTCATGACAGAGACCCTACCTGAATTGTGGGAAGCCAAGGGGAAGGTAGAGGACCTCTTTCTCGTCACAGTATTAGCACGAATACTGAAGAGTAAGACAAAAGGGCGGAAGCCCACCAAACTGAGATTACCAGGATCATACTTGGCCGTTTAGAGAGCCAAGTTGGTACAATCCAGGGGAGTCAAAGGCCAGGGGAAGGGAGACATTCCCCCACCTGTTGTGAACTATAAGAAGCCTGAGAAAGTCCAGTGGATGGGAAACATGCCCCCTGCTGGTGTGAATTGTAACAAGAAGCCAGGGGAAGGGAGTCATTCCCCATGGGGCATATGGAGAAGAAACACTAAAAGTCAGACACATGGAGAAGGAGTCATTCTCCTGGTAATTGAGTCTCCAAGATATCTGGAGATGGGAGACATTCTCCAGGAACCCAATAGTGAAGAAGCAACTATGGTTAATAAGGAGTGTTGATATTTGAACTGGAATGTTATCCTTTGAGTTGAACTGAGTGTTACTGACATTTCAACCTGGAACTTTATTTTCTACCTTGGAAAGGGATTGAGACCTGGGGAACTTTATTCCCTCAGGTAAAGATCCCACTTAACAACTGGAATTGTTACCCGTTGTCCAGAAGAAGGTAGTCATTCTTCTGGAGCAAGAAGATCCACTATCTATTTAGCTTAGTTATAAGTGTAAGGGACAGAAGCAGGGTTTTGAGACCGGACGGTGGACTCATGATTTACCTGGACATCCTGACTGAATCCCTAGTATTTTAGTTAAGGTAGGCAAACCCCTCTTAGAGTTAGGGAGAGGTAGGTTCTCTTTATTTTCTGGTATATTAAAGGTTTATGCCGGCAGCCATGCCACCTGTGTGCCAGTCTCCTCCTTCTGCACCCTTAAAATATGTATCCCCTTGTTTTACTTATATTGGCTCAAAGGCTGCTCATGTAAGCTAACGAGATTGTACAACTTTTGCCAGTGTCAAGAGGACCATGGCAAATTATAGGAATTCATTTAATTGCTGATTTACCATTGTTCAGAGGAATGAGTCATTTATGAAGTGGCAAATCATTTGACCAAAAGGACACACTTTGCCTGTTTAAAGTGTTTAAAATATACGAAACACTTTTATCCGGAAGGTACATCTTTAGATGGCTTGGGTTACCTGAAGCCATTGTAAGTTAGAGTATCACAGTTTACATCAGAATTCTGGAATTGTTTACATAGGTTCTTGGCAATGGAATTAAGGGTGTCACCCAGTTATCCAGAGGGATTGGCTAATGAAAAGGGTTAATGAATGTTTAGAACAGTATTTGGGATATTTGTGTTCCCAATAAGAAGATGAAATGACAATGTATCTGGCAATGGCACAATTTGATTCCAACAACTCATTCTACACAACAATGCATCAACCGCTCCTTTTTTTTGTTCCTGTAGTTTATTATCTTAAGGCTCTTCCAGTACAACTGGCAGACGCTCTTTGGGTCGTGTAGGTGGCTGACTTAATGGAGTAATTACAAAAGGCACAAAAATAAATCTGGGTGTGATAAAAAAAAAAAAATCTAGTAAGAGTCCAGATTAATATAGAAGAATTCCCTTGGGGATCTACAATAAAATATTTAATTGAAAGGAAGGACTTGGGCCCAGAAGAAAAGATCTTGGTAACTAGCATCTAATCTGCCAGCCTTGCAGTTAGTGATAGCAATTCACAAGACATTCGCTTGGAAATAAAGGTGGTTGAAGAAATCTTTAAGAAGAGCCACAAAAAAGTCAAGAACAGGGGCAACCAAGACCAGGAAAAAGGACCATGCAGCTTGGAGAGTACACTCACAATTCAAGATTTTGATGTTGGAATGGGTCACACATAGGGGTGTAGTAAAAAGTAAGCAGCAAGAACGATATCCATCTTCACTATTAAAAATACAGTACATTGTTTTTCCAACATAGCTGATGTAACTCAAAACGTAACTTGTGTAGAACCAAAGAACCATTTTGGTCCAAAGCTGCAGATACTATTCACGAAGGTAATTCCGTGTCTAAACTCTGGTTAAGCGCTTATGTTTTTGCCATTCCATATTTGGTTTTCCCGTTTTGCATGCCATCAAGGATACAACAGACTTGCACAGGAGGAGAGTGCTCACAACTGCAATGCTATAAATTAGTACCCTTTCTTCTGTTGTCTGTTGGTTTAGTGCTGATTTCTGTTCTGTCGTTCCGTTGCTGCTGTAAGGCTGACACTACTCCTGTGAGACCGTCACATGCTCCCACTCCCAGACCGTCACATGCTCCCACCCCCAGAGTAGGTGAGGGTTGTGCAGGACCTTCACGTCTGGGTGTGAGATCATTGTCTCCTTTCTCTCCTTCCTACCCGGGAATAAGGGCGCCAGAGAATCTTTGTTTACCATTAGCACACAATACACATATTGGCTAAGCCACCCAAAAAGGGTAATTGCACACAAATCCCAACAAACAGCAAACAACTCAACAGTACACCCAGCAATGCATCCTAGCACCACAGGCACATGAGTGCACTTGACACAGAACATCTAAAAACAGACCTCAGACAGATCTTGGCATAGCTACGTTCTGCACACATTCACACAACAGTAAAGTGTGGTAGATCAGAATAAGCACTCGGACAACCAGCCATTGTTTCAAGGGTTTTATTTTTGCCAACTGCAAAAAATGTTTTCCTAAATCTACAAGCACAAGTCCTGTTGTATGGCAAAAGGAAGTCAAAAGGGTGCTAGTCAGAAGTAGTACAAGTCCACCATCTGGAATCTTACTCTAAGATACCAACTTTCCCCATCCTCCAAAAGAAAACAACAAACAAAACAAAGAGACTTTGTGGAACTATTAATCTGGAAGGGGTGGCTGCTGGCTTCTGAACTCATCCGTGTCACTTTTTTAGTAAAGGCCTTTAACCATAGTTGATTTGAAGAAGGGCAGTTCTTGGTGTGCTTGAAGACTGTATGGGAGTTCCAGCCCAGGTCTCCCTCTGTCTCTTCCCACTCTGGGTTTCTGTCAGTCTTTCTTCCTCCCCACTCTGGAGTTCTCTCGGTCCTTCCCCACTCTGGGGCACTTCTCCTTCGTAATCCCCACTCTGGATGTTCAGTCTTCCTGTGCTGCAGTGCCTTCCCCCTTCTCACTCCACTGAGGTATGCTTCCTTTTTCTCCAATCTGGGGTATGATCCCGCTTTCTCTCTCGCTCTCCTTTGCCCACCTCCCTCTCCAGTTTAGCCATGCGTTCCCGAGTGCCTCGAGCGATGCTTCTCGGAGGGGCGCTGATCAGTTCTCCTCTGGCATCAGAGTCGCTTATGCGACTGTTCAGTTGTGCTTGCCATCTGTCTTCCGTGACCCTTCCCCTTGGTTCTTGTAGCTTTGTTCTTGCGATGTTGCTTATGTGACTTTTCACCTGGGCTCTACATCAGCCTTCCGGGATGCTTAGCTTTTGTTCTCGTAGCTCGGTTTGTGTGATGTAGCTTATGCAGCTTTTCAGCTGGGTTTAACTTCGGCCTTATGAGGCTCTTTTCCCTCCTTCTCGCAACTTCTCAGGGCAACTCGGGCCAGCTGTTAGCTGCACCTTGCTGCGCCCTCTTCATGCCTGTGGCGGTGCTTTCTGGTGGCACTGACCTTCTTTCTTGCTCTCTCTCTCCCTCTCTCTCCGGCCACACCTCCTTTGGTGTTTTTGGCTCAGTTAAGCTCTGCAGGGCCTACTCGGCCCCTCCGTGTTTGGCTGTTCCAGGATCGCTCCTCCAGTGAGTTGGTTCAAACATCTTTCCTTAGTCTTCACAGAAGATTGTTCATGTCTAGGGTGAGAAGCCTCATCAGCCATTAGTAAAGGGTGTGCATGGTCATCGCAAAGCCCAGCCCTCTGCATACTCTACAAAGGTGTTAGTTACTTGGTGGGGGATAATGACTTGCACATCTGTTGGAGTCTCTATCCTCCAAAGGGAGTGTCATCTCCAGAGGGACCCCGCTCACTCTGTTCCCTAGGGGGTGTTGTCCACTCTACCTTGGAGAGAGGTGACAATCTCCTTGGAATCGTCACAGAAGCTATTGTGTATTCCTGTGTATTCCTGCACCCCCATGAGAAAGTAGTCGGACACTAGCAGGTAGGAGGACAACTCTTCACTTTATTTCATCAGGCTCTGAAACCGCCGCACATGCCTTCGCCCCATCCATCACTCATTACTCCCTCTCCAACTGTTCCTGCTCAAGAGCAACTTTCCTTTATTCAGCCTGCATCTGGTGTGCGTCTCATCACAGCCTGGGCCCCTAAAGGAGACTGTGCTTTGACGAGAACAGGCTCACCATATTGACACCAACCATACAAGAGGACCGAACAAAAGTGTGGCACACAGGAATGACAGGACACATGAGGATAATTCGCACAAAACACTCTGGCACGGAGAGTGCCTGTAATTAACACAGAAAACCACAACACACATCCTTCTCTTTCACCAGTGCAGATGAACAAGAGACAAGTAGTTCTTTGTGCTTGCTATCATTTTCCTCCCTAGATTCATTCTGGCACCCTACCCTTATTCCGTACCTGCCCACCTCGAGTTTACACTGCTTTCCCCAAATTCTCCTTAGCCACAATTCACCCCCAAAGAAATGTTACCCTTGGGCATACATCTTGGCAGACCAACCTTGATGTAGTATGCCAGGGAATAGTTCACTTTATTAAACCAGAACTTATTTTTTTTTTTTTTTTTTTTTTTTTAACCTGTCCTCATCCCCACTGACGTAGCCTGTTCATCTAAATTCCTTATGCTGGACGTACCCATCCACGGGTAACATACTTGGTGTTGGATTTCCGTCCCCTCGTCTCAAAATAAGGCACCTGTGTTACAGCATGGGGCGCTAACCTGTACTGATTAACTCTAGCCATGACACCTCTGAGCTAATATAGTCCAGTTATCTTTCTTAACACATCCATTGCCTTGAGGATGGTGTAACAAGGATATAGAGCTGGATTCCCCAACTGGAAAGGAATGCATTAATCTCCTTAGGTATAAACTGTGATCCTTTGTCAGATATGACTTTCTTATGAACTCCTTCCCTGTAAAAACAGACTCCAAAAAATGTAGGACCTCCCTTGAGGGGATGTCCCGCAGCTGCTCACATCTCGTGCTCCACTCACAGCATGGAGGCAGAAGGTGAAATCCTCATTAGAGTGTTGTGTGACCAGCACCTTGTCACTGTTGGAACAATCCACCCGCTCCTTACCATCCGTTTTCAATTCTGCAGCATAAATTTCCTCACCCTAGTATAGATCTCATCTTGCTCGCAACAGCAATTCCAGCGCTCTTCCGAAAGACACCCATCCACCAAGAAAATCTCCCTCATTTTCTCCCCAACAGCATCCACAGCCCCTTCCTCCTCTCCTTCACAACAGACCACAAAATATCTGGACAGTGCATCCACAACCACATTCTCTCTTCGCAGCGCATGTTACGCAGTACATTTTAATCCTCGTCGATTGCGACCCATCATACAGCTCCTTTGGACACACATCATTCCCTTTATGGTTGAAGGTGGTAACAAGAGACTTGTGGTCTGAACGCACTACAAAGTTCCTTCCCCACAAGTATGTTTTGAACTAGCGGATTGCCCAGAGGCAGGCCACCACTTTAGTTCAGTAACCAAGTTGGTCAGTTCTGGCCCCTTGAGTTCTCTCAAGGCAAATCCTGCAGTGCCCTGCAGTTATCCATCAGGCTAATTTAGCAAAGCCGTTGGCCTGTTTTGCTGGCATCAGTATAGAGTATTGTTTGTTTTCCATCGTGCAAGCACTGAGGCTTTTATATCTCTTTTGATATCAAATTCCAACTTGCATACCGGAGAACATACATCTGGAACATTCTTCCTGGTGAGCTTCCTTATCTCTTTCATTATTGACAGCCAAATTCTTTATACATTTGTAATAGAATTCCACCAGTCCGAGAAAGGAGGACAGTTCCTTCTTGTTCTTGATTTGGGCATTCTTGAGATGGCATGGCATCAGTTTTCAGGGAGTGTTCCTTCCTCGAACAGTTAATTACCCAGATAGGTCATCTTCTTTTGAGGAACCTGTCTAAACGGACCTACCGGCATGCATCACCAAGTGTCTTAAGTACTGTTGTTGACTGCCAGTCATGCTCGAGGCTTGTACACACCCAGATTAGTTTACCATATGTGACAAATCCAGAGTTTGACACCTCTCACCAAGGGGGAGCCACCTTCTTTGGGTCTAGGGAGTTGAGCCTGCTATGCTTACCACTGCCTAGGGGACAGGGTAAGTGGGGTCCCTCTGGAGGTGACTCCCCCTTAGTGGACAGGGAAGCCCCAGAGAGAGATGTATGTAGCCATCCCTCCCCCTTGAGACGAACACCTTTAAGGGGTATGCAGGAACACAAATGTGTGAGAAACCTTTAACATTGGCTGTTTCGGCATCTGATCCAAATACAATTTTATCCTCTACAGGGAAAACAGCACACTAACTGAAAATCCAGCCTCCTGAACTCATGTCAGACGAAGAACCAACCATTATGTAGTATCTACGCATTGCACACATTTTAATTCCGCTGCAGTGCCCATTGGCAGGATAAACGCTCTGAGAGACAGAATGCCAAATGCGCCGCTGCACCCCGAGAGTGCAACGCGTCTTGGAAGGTGAGAAACCAGAGTCTTGGAGTGTGGCAGCCCAAGCGAGAACGGAGTATCTCAGCGTGCCGAGGCAGAGCCACGAGGAGGAACTGCCCACAAGCTCCCGCACTCAGTAAGCGGGAAGCAGAAGGAGATGCTCACCACCATGGAGTCCATTTGAGGAGTCTCAGTGAGACAAGGGGTAGTCTGCCTGCATATCCCTCCTAGGGAGCACTGGTCATCAGATACAGGTACACAGTGGCTTTCGATGAGTGGGAGGCAGGCAACAAGGCCAGAGGAAGGAGCCCCAGAGTGGCGAGGAAGGAGGAGTAAAGATTCAGAGTGGCTTGAAACTGGAAGAACCACAGAGTGCGGAGAAAGAAGGAAAATAACCCATAGTGGAGAAAGAAGCAAGCCCCAGGTGGAAAAGCCCAGAGCACAGAGACTGAGAACACCCCAGAATGGGGTGTAAGGAGAAAAGCCCCAGACTGGGGAGAGTCTGAAAACACCCCAGAGTGGGGAGTATGAAGGAGAAAGGCCCCAGAATGGGGAGTGAGAAGGAGAAGCCCAGAGTGGGAAGAGAAACCTAGAGAAGCACCGGTGTGGGGCAAAAGCCAAGAAGCCTGAAGTGGGGAGAGATATAGCAAGAATCCCCAGAGTGGGGAAACGAGACATAGAGCTGGGTGTGGGTAAAAGAACCGGGGAGCCCAGAGTGGGAAATGAGCAAGAGCGAGCTGTGAGGGGTCAGAAATGTGAGACAGACCACGTACATTTTTCTTCAACAAATGCCATTTTATTATATTCAATGGTTGAATGAACGCCTCGCTACCTCTACCCTGACAAGGCTTTCCATGCCTAAAATAAACTAAAGGAAACTCCAACAAAGGATATCTGTCACTCAATAACAAATAAATAAGGAAATACACGGAAGTTCAAAACAACAATGATTGAATTCACAATGTAATCAGTCTCTTCACAACCTTGGCAAATTCCCCTTCACCAGGTTTAAATGTGTTTCTGCTTCCCAGTTCAACAAGAGAACACAAGGAAATTCTTGTTTTCAACTATAGTTCCAACACCGTCTTATGCCACTTCAACTTGTCGTTAGCAGAAAGTTCCAACACAAAATATAAGGCTTCTCTTCCTCCTTGAACAAGTTCTCCGTTCATCAATAGCACCAATAATTGTCTTCTTCAGGATGATTTGCCACAACAAATAAGTTCCAAAGAAGTGTAGTTCCTTGGCAACAGCTTTTCTCAGCTTTTCTCTTCGCACCACAAACAACATAAATTGTCTCTGCCAGAACCACTTTCTAGGCTTCTTCCTTCAACTTCTACCTGCTTTACTCCCTTGCCAGGTCTATTTCTCCAAAGTTTTGTCATCCGGGTATACTCCCCTACCCAAACAACGTTTCACATGTACAGTGCTTTTGTGGTTTAGTTCAACTGACAGGAGATTCACAACAACATGTTCAATAGATTGCAGCTTCAGCACATGAAACAATTCTGCAGAGCAAGCAAGATTCACATTGGTGCTCTTTAATTTTTTCTACAAATGATGCTCCTCTTCTGGATATCCCTTCCTCAGAAGGGCAGCCTGTTTGCCACTCTTCTTTCCCCACTACACCAGTAACCAATGACTGCCAAGGATAGGGGTTCTTTCTGCTTCTCCCATGGCTTTGGCAATGTGAGTTTACATCAGCTTAGCTTTCACCATATGTTGGACAAAGTGTGGGCAAGAAGTCTCCCAGTTGGTAATGTTGACTAACCTGCGCTTGCCTATGTTTTAGTCTCTTTTGGCTTGGACAATGTTTGTAGTTCTTCACTTTTACCAGTAGTCTCTATTTGCTTAGGCAATGCTTGTTGTTTTTTAGCTTTTACCAGTATCTCCCTCTTGATTTGCTGGGCTTCCCACAGACTCATACTTTTAACATTAGTCATTACCTTTCACTAGTTAGCGATCCGGAATCACTTTGGGAATCACTTTCACTCCTAGGTGAGTTTCGGGTTTGCTGCTTTTCAATACTAGGCGAGCATTGATCACTTGCGGAACGCCTGCCGGAGCCACGCAAGCAGGATGGAGCTCTCGGGGATTACCCCAAACCTGTGAACTCACCGGGTAAGACATGTGCCACCATTCCCCTTGCCACTGGCAGGACTTCGGATTCTGTGGCTTCTTGCTTCTCAGCAAACTGCTTCCTTTAGTCTGCATTTGCCTGCGCCACCTGAATTTCGAGCTTCTCTTGCTCTGGAGGTCTTCTCATGCATCCCAGCCACCAGAAACCTCGAGGCATTCGGGTGCATGCCAGCCTCTAAGTCGGACTCCCGGGAAGGAATGCTCCCCTTGCCTTCACTTGCTGAACAGGTCTCCAGCAGGCAAGCTTCTCTCCGGCACACTTCCCGCTGCGCAACCTCTGCCCTTCAGACTCTGGGAGGTACAGACCCTCTTGGGACCGGAAGCTGCAATCTGCCCACAGATTTCTCGTTGTCTTCTCTCCTCCAGCTTCAGTCTGGGCAGCCTCCACGAGTCACAATGCTGCTGTTTCTTACTGCTACTGCTCTTCTGCTCTCTCTTGGCCTACACCTGAGGGTGCTTTTTAGGCCCCTCAGTCTCCCTCAGATGTGGGTCATTTGCATCAATGATTTGACCAATCATGCAACATTGGACCTCCTCAGCACTCTTCCTTGTCCCAATACATAGGCAATTATAGGACTGGAAGTCCCTAAGGACAAATTTAGGTTTTCTTATTTCTGTTGTTACAATAAGCCATTAGAAGAATGGGGCTTCGTGAAAGTTGAACAAGGGGGGGCTCCCATTCCTCCTGTGATCCCTGTGTGATCCTCCCATAGAACACCATCCCCAGGGTCGGGATCAGAAAGCGTCTGCCTTTCCCTGGCCACATGCGAAGGGTCCCAGGCAATGTTTTCTGGGGGAATCATTGCAGATTTATCACAGAACTCAGAGTGGGAGAAGAAGAGATGCAACGGACCCCAGACTGCGGAAAGGGGAAATACGAAGTCTCCTCAAAGGGAGAAGGACTTGAGTCACCCAATTTTTAAGGAAAACCAAAGACCCATCTGCAACCCTGGGATGGCACCCCATCCGCACATAAACTATATATTTTAGACTGTGAACACATGGGCAAGGTCCTATGGTAAAGAGATACCATGGGGGGTTGGGTTCAGGACCCAGCGGCCGTCCCTTTCCCTTGAGCAAGGGCCAAAAATATGTCTTGGTGGTTTTTTCTTTTCTTTTGAGCAGTAGGGAGAGAAAGTAGGTTAGAATAGGATTTATGGGCCGAGTACTTAATTTACGTTTGACCATCCTGTCATGCTGACGAGCACCCTTTTTAACTTCATTTGTAGGGCTTCATAGAGAGCAATGGGGAAATATTAAATCTTTTGAATCAGAAGAGGAAATTACCCTTTTTAATTTGAAATCACGCCTGCCTGTCTGTCTCCTGATTCGGACTTGCCACACAAACTTTTCAGAAAGGTAACACATTTTCATAAAAGACAAATACACAAAACACACGATAAAATATATCCAATACCCTCAGAGAATAAGAATTTACAGTACAATCAATCAAATTCATAATTTTAAAAATATTAACCATTCAAACGTGTTTATACCATAATTTTGTTTTCACAGATACAAATCTAAAAAACCATGCTGAATTTAGAAAATCTGCAGTAGAAATCGCCTGCGAGGAAATATGATTTTTTTTCTAAAACTTTGAAGCTTCAAAAGTAGTTCTTATGCATGCTCTACTCAAAATTGGAAGAACCCACCTTTTTCTAGAATGGTTGTAAGCATGGCATAATCAAACAAAGTGCGTGCCAAGATTGAGCCTACATTTCCATAACAAGTACTTGTACGGATGGTTAATACAGTTAAAATATTGTTCGAAGGCACAGTTACCTGTAAACAAAAGATAATCCACTGTGCCATTACTAAATTCCAATTTTTGTCAAAAATGCCCCATTTACCATTCATTGTAGGCCTTCCTGATATTAGTTTAATCGTTCTGACTAGGTTGTGTATTAATATGCCAAAAGTTCTCATGCCCAAGTGTAGGACGCACCTGTTTTATATGGTTCAGCCAATCCCACCTACAGCCTTTCTGGTTTGTTGTATTGCAAATAATGTTCCCAAAGACCTTCAGATCTCCTAACAGAGCACGACAAGTCTAATCTGGGCTTCATAGTGTAGTGGCAAAGGCCTAATTTCCCAAAAATAGCTATGGCTGATGCATTCTCCCGCAACTACAGCAATGTTTTAGGAAGCGTTTTTCCATACAGTTTAAAATATACGATGCACCCAGAGTTGGCCCCAAATAGGGCAATAGATCGTCCTTTTGCTTTGCAAACTTCCAATAAGGACGAAATGGCTTGATTTGTAAACCTGGCAGCAAATTACGCTAACAGGCCAATTGTTTGTGCACAGGGAACTTTACATGTTGCTGCCAGGAAACAGTGTTTTATGCTAATTCCCATAGTTCTTTGTCTCCCTTTTTATAAAGCGGCACCATTTTGGCTTATCGCCAATTTGAGGGGACGTTCTTTCAGCATTCATTGCATTGAGCTATGAGTGCTTTGTTCACTGCCCTTTCTGAGAAAACTACTGCCCACTGATATAAGACTGAAAGGCCAACTGATATAAGACTGAAAGGCATACTCTTGCATCTGAAGAGTCCCACTGGTGTAATGAAGGCGATCAGGTCCATGGAGTCTCAGTGCAAACACACGTGGTGGTAAGCTACCTTGAGGTCGATGAGTGAGAACATCACAGCACCTTCAATGTCTGTAAACAACTTAACATTTTTTTGGGGAGAGGACATTCTCTGCAATTGGGTACTTGTTAAGCCCCATACATAATCTGATTTCACTGTTCTCTTTTCTCACCACCACGACCCATTCCAAGCATCTGTCCTCTTGATGATTCCTTCTTGTTTGAACTTCTCCAGCTCGCCTCATACTTTATCCCTGAGAGCTAAGGGAACCACTCTGACCTTGGACAATGCAGAAACTGCTTCTTTTTTTTTTATCCTTGTGCAGTCTTTGAAGCCCTTAAGACGTACGATTTCATTCCTCAATACTTGTGGATGCAACTCGGCTACATCTTGTGGTGGCAGGACATCTTCAGTGCTTTGAGCATCATGTTATGTGTGGTATCATGCATTATTGGATTATTAGTGCTGTGAGATGCTTGTGGAATGTGTGAGGAAATGCGGAATGGAAGGGAGTTGGAAGTTCTGGGTTTGATGGTTGGCACTTTCCGGATGGGAGCTGGACATGAAATCATGTTGGAGCCTCCTCTCAGTTAAAACTCTTTGAACTGAAATAAGGCCTTTAGCCGCAAACTGTGCTCTACATTCTTAGAAATCTCAATAGCTGAGCCCAATGTAGGATCCTTCTCTTTGCACAGTTTTTCCCTGACCTTATCGCTTTAACATTTGATCATGAGCTGGTCTCTGATGCGTTCTTCGTGACAGTGACCAAATTGCACGTCCCCTAAGAGATGTCACAAATTCTTCAATGCGCTGTGAGGGTGCGGAAGTAGGAGACGGACACAGGGTGGGTTATTTGCTTAGCAGCCACTTTTATTGAAAGTAAAAGTAAAGAGTGTTGGAAAAATTCCTAACTTTCCCTAATCCCACGAGGGGATTCCCTGCCTCACCAAAGCTAATTTATGTCTGTCAGAATGTCCAAAATAAAGTTCATGGTTCTGTGTCCAAAACCTAATCTGACCCCCACACTGTAATCTAAAAAAAAAAAACGGAAAATATCTCTTGGTTAGTCTCCTGTAGACTTGCCTTTATGATAAAAGGAAAAAAAGTGAAGTTCCAAAAATAAAGTTCTACTTTTCAGGGAGCTTGTTTCTCCTTTCTTGTCTTTTCTTTAGGTCCTTTCTTCAGGACATCTGCTTTAGTCCAATTCCAACAATTACACAGGATAAAGTTCCAAACCAAGATAGTCTTATTTATTAAAGTCCCACTAATTCCAAAAAGGGATGATTTCCACTCGTTAGGAGTCCCTCTTTTACCTTTCCTGTTGAAGGTTCTTAATTGGGCTTTATTTTGACTGTCTTGGTGTCCTCTCCTGCCAAGGTCTGTGTCTGTTTCGTTAGCTCAAAATACTTGATTCACTAACCTGCCAAGTATTATTTATTATGTTATTCCTTATTAGTGCTGCCTTTTATTTCCCATGTCCAAAATCACCAGTTGCCTATGTTGTTTTAGGAGCATATGGGGGTGATATTACTTTGGGTTCATAATGTTTGGGGTTATTTTCTACCCCTCTTTCTGCTTGGTCATCATTCATCCTGAATGCCAGAGCCCACTCTCTCCCCATGAGGTACCTTCTTTTATGCCTCACAGGTGCTTCTATGCTTTCAACCGGCTTTCCAGAGACTATGCTGGTCTCCTGCTGATCGGTGTTGCTGACACGGACCGAAAAAATCCTTCCTTGTTCTCCCATCTCTTCACCCGACCTCCTAAGAGTCCCGGCTCGCCTGCAGCTTGAAGGTTGGGAGATGTTTCCCTGCAAGCGGGGACTCTTTCTCTGCTACGGCAGGATACGGTGTCTGTGTCTGATAATTAACACCCTCTGCATTCTTATATCGGTCTTGCGGCTTGCTGCGAGGTTGCTGCTTGTTCAGTTTGTGAACGCTGCCTGGGTTCGGATACAAGTTCCCGAGCTCTCAAATAGGCGATGGGATGGTCTGAGCCTCCCCAGCTCATTCTGCCTTTCCCCTTCGGGACGCAGCTCGTATTTTCGGTTGTGGTTTCTGTTGTGCTTGTGAATATATTTTCCCGTGTTCTTGCCCATGGACCGACCTTGAAACTCTTGTTTCCCATTCGGACATTCAGACTGTCCCATCTCTTCACTGGTTGTCGCTCCCACCACTACTGCTTCTCCGTTTCTGTCCACGGCCACTACTGCTCCAGTTCCTTCTGTCTTTATTCTCTGTCGGCAGATAAGCAGAGGACAAAAAGTAGAGCGCTCCTCGCAGTTCTCATGACTTTCTTACATCTTTACAGGGCCTCCTCGTCCCAGTATTCCTCTTATAAGAAAGGGGTTCTGGCTTGCACAAGTACACTGATTTACACGATATTGGTGTACTTAAAGAAGTGGAAGTTGTCTGAACTTTCAGATAGCGTCTTGGCTTGGGTATGGGAGTGGGGTTTCTTCCCTTAATTAAAGGGTCGAGATCCTCCAACTCGTCACAGCACACTCCCATCTTTTGATCCCTGATGACAAAGTAATAACTGAATAGGATTTTCTTTTCTTTGACAGCGTAATGTTTGTCCAATTTAAGTAGGCTTCTCTCAGTAGCTAAAGCACTCTGCGGATCACTTTCCGGGAGTATGTTGAAAACATTTTGCCCTTTATGACCCAGAAAGTGAAACAAAAGTGCATCTTTCCTATCGTTGTCGGAGTTGGAACCATTTAATTATTGATTAGTTTATTTACAGGAGGAACAGTGCTCTTTTGATCACAAAAGAACATACAATAGATAAGAAATCAGATTTGGTGGGAAGCAGTGAGCTTCTTGCAATGGGGTGCGTTTGAGGGACGTTCTGACCAGGTTGTGGAGGAGAGTAAATGGAAGAGTCACCGGGGACAATGGATAGTGGACATATATAGATTAAAGACAACAAACATTGGACATTTTTTAAGTGCAGGTATGCGGTACAGCCAGCTGTGCTTTGGATGTGACCATGATGGGTGAAGTGCCAGAGTGAAGGCAGAGGAAGGGAGGAAGAGAGGCAGGTTAGAGGCGAGGGAAGCATGTTAGCTAGCAGGCAGATGAGAGGTAGGTTAAGAGGGTAATTCAGTGGTGAAGAGGTAGGCTTTTAGTGGCGTTTTGAACAAATCTGTGTTGACTGTTTCTCAGATGGTCGAGGAAGAGAATTCCATGCTAGAAAAGAGAAATTGCAGCCAGTACCTACTTATTTATCTTATTTATTTTCCTTTTTTTTATAGCACACACGGCTCACTAGGGCATCAGAATGATTTACAAAACAAATGTACAATATAGTACATGAAGTGACAAACAGCGATTCAATAAATACAATTCACCTATCCTAAAAACCTACTATGCCCTACATTTCACAAAAAAACGAGCTAAAGAAAACATATGTATAATGTATCAAAGATTAATAAAAAGAGACTCCTTTCTTGCTTGATGATAGGTTTTCCTGGTGAACTGAGAAATAAGGTGGCACCAGGGGTATTGGCTATAGCATATGTAAGAGGAAGAGTGAGCAATCAGTAATTGGGCTGTTTTGCAGGTTTAGCACTCCATTAGTAACCGATTGGAGAAATCAATGTACATTGTTCTCTTGAATGTACAGACTTAATGGAACTCACAAGCAGGTGGCAGCAGAAGTGCAGAGATGCTTCCTGTCAGTCATTTCATAATCACTTCAGCTGGCAAATCTGGGGCAACCTTTGCCTCTTTAGTGTGCTGACGGTGACCGACTGTTTGGGTTTGAATACATCCTCGTTGCCAGTATTTTGAACTCCTGCCCTCTGTATGAGGAAGTAGTCCGACATTAACAGATGGGAAGACATTTTTCCTGTTTATTTCAGCCACTGTGCTGTGGCCCAGAGCCTCGCAGTCATAGGGGCCCTAGAGACCATAGGGGCCCAAACACAATAACGTTGTATTTATGTGTGCGGTAGCTTCAAAAGCTACCGCAAACATAAATACATTTTTAAAGCTGCGGTTTTATTTCTAAGTTTTCCGGGCTCCTCCAGCCCAGAAAACTTAGAAAAAAAAACGCAGCTAGTGTTTATTTTTATTTAAAAAATAGCACTTACTGAGATGCAGCTGCAGCTTTTCTGCCTGTAGACTCCAGTCTCCGTCCACCGAGTCACGGCACCAATGAAGGAAAAGCCACCCAGTGGTAGCTTTTGTTTACTACAGCTGGCTAACTTTTCCTTCATTAGTGCCGCCAAAGCAAGCACAGCGGCGGGCATCCATTTCACTAAATGGATGCTCCCATGTGCTTCCCTTTTGAGCTTCATTTTCTCAAAATTTTACATGGGGACTTAAAAAAAAAAAAAGTGAAAATCGGGTTTTTTTTTTTTTTTACATTTATTATTGCCCATCTTTTTTTTTTTTGCAATAACATTTTTTGGGCGAAGCATTCCTTTAATGCATCCATGTTAAGAACTGCAAAGGTTAATTTTCATTTTGAAAGCACACACAAAGTAAGTTAGCTGCCTAAATCTATGCCCTTCTGCAGGACAATTAAATATATTGCACAAAACAGTTTTAAACTATATGCCTTATTTTCACATGTTCATAATTAACAAATCAAATGCATTTATTTTAGGTAGAATGTAACATTTTCCCATATGAAACATGCATTTGTCAAACAGTGACACAGAAACATGTAACCTTTTCACACATTACCTTTTTGTTATGAGTCTTTAAGTCTGGAAAGGACATTTTCAAAACCCACAGCCCATTTTTTGCCTTCTGCTGAATTGCATTCAGGTGTTTGTAGTCTTCTGTTCAAGGTGGGCAGAAGAACGTCAGAATGATACGCTTTCTGCCCAGCATGTTTCAACAAGGATTTCTATATTGTGGGTATATAGGTGTGAGTACTTTACTCTGGTTATGTACTTTTCGAGTCATCTTTATAAAACATTATTGTTTAAAGCCAAACCTGGAGGTGAGAGGGGAAAGGATGAGAGGGCAAGTGAGTCGTTCAAATTAGCCCAGGATGTGGCAAGAGGTTGCAATCATGGGGACTGGAGGGGTTATTTTCCATGGTTCTGGCCATGTGATAGTTTTCAGGGCACAAGTCGAACATACATTTGGGTGAACAGCGTCCTCCCACTTTTTTCAGAGGGCGGATGCAACACCATTGGTGTTTTTTTGAGGACTGCATTTGTGTAAAAAAAGTTTTCTTGCTCAAGTGTTTGGCTAGTAGGATTTCACTGCAGGCTTTGAGGTTTATAGTGCAGACGCCTACCCACAAGACCAAAGCAAAGTGGCATCAAAGCACGCGTCTCATATTGGATTTTGTTTTCCATGGAATATGTCATTATAAATTATTGGGGTTAAAAGATGGCCACCTTTTGTACTTAGCCAGCATAGTTATTTGACATTTTCCTCTCTCAACATATTTGTAGGGTGTTGATACATTTTTTTGAACGGCCAATACATTTGTCTTCTGCACTTTCTTCTAAGGGGAAAGGGTCAATTGAACTAAATGTGTATATTTCACTTCAAGATATGTTCACTTATTATACATATATTTATGGGTGCCAGCTTATGATTTTTGCTATGGGAGCAGATATTCCCACAATGAGTGACGTAAGGGAGCTGTACCTATAGCCAGGTCGAAACAAAACATTTAACAGCACATCTTGCAGCCTTAATAGGAAAAAAGCCATATGATTGACAGCCACCTAACCTGCTGAGTTGTCTTTGCAGCATTGTGCTATAGGATCCCCTGCTTCCGTCTCCTACTCCTGCAACTGCAAAACAGATTTGGCTGCCCACCCCCTCCAATCAAGGGTCAGTTAGTCCATTGATGCAACTACACCCTCTGCTCCCATTTACTCAGTGCCTATGCATATATTATTGAGCCCCGCCAAAAACACTTTTTTTGGACTTTAGCCCTGTTAATTTGAAGACCTGCATAATTGCTTGCTTCACTGCCTCAAGACCTCCCAGGAAAATAGGCTGTATCGCAGTACAAGGCAATCCTGCAGTAGACGCAACCTGCCTTGACACGACATCCTTGGAATTTGCTTGGGGTTTATTTATTTTTTGACAGCCAAAATCATCTTTCTCTGTAGCTTCTGAAATAAAACACATATTGTTAGTGTGGCCAATATGAGCAAATATATACACAATAAAAACAACAATCGGGGAAACCTCTGTAAAAACAGCAGTTCACAAAACACAATCAAATTTATTTTTGCAATGCCTCCCAGTCAGATGATGTTTTGAAAACTTCAAAAATACCTTTTACAAACCATAGTTCTACTAATTACATCTGGGAACAGATGTGCACAAGTTCCTGAATTGCAGACTGGTCTCAAATCCTGGCTTCTCCATTTAACCAAAGTGGGTGCTCCTTGACAATACTTTTATCTCACTATGCCTTATCTGGCAACATTTAAAGTCTATATAAGGTATTCAGCTCACAATGTCTGCTACTTCAAAAAATGCCTCTCTCCTGATATTGCCAAATAGGTAATATACTGGACGTCACAGTGTATTTGTCTCCTGTCTTACTCATGGCAACGTGTTTTTTAATTTAACTTCACACGATACATTTGCATATTGAAGACTCATTCTATAATATAATTTTCTGTAATATCACTTGCTATTTAAGCAAAGAAGGGGAGCCCACACTCCTTTTGCCACCCAGGGCCCTGCAAACCCGTTCCTTCTTTAACCAGCGTGCAGCCAGCTCAGGCCTTAGCCACATCCATCACTCTTTTCTCCCTCTTCAACAGCCCCTCGCTCACAAGATGCTTTCCTTTGTTTCTAGCATGAAAATTGAAGACGTTATGGACGTTTTCGCGGAGGTCGTTTTTTTTTTCAGATAGAGGCAAATTGGTAAACAAGGATGCACTTTTAAAACACAAACAGGATTTCCTTACACTAGGGGAGACTATGAAGAAGCAATTGCTACACGGAAGCTCAGCCACATGATCAAGGCGACTGCCAGCCGAGACGCTTGCCTTCTTCAGATGCAATATATCAGCGCAAAGATAATTTTAACAATATTAGCACAGAAGGAATATAGGATAAGATGAAAATTCAGGCAATTCAAAATAATTCTAACAATGCAGGTTTCTAAAGATAAGATGGATTTAGATAGGGATTACTATGGACAGTAGATAGGCTAGTGACACAGTTCTATACTCTGGATACTCACTATATGTATTTGGATAGGACCGTCAGGGATTCTAGGATTCTGCTGGGCCCACTGGACTGGACAGCAAGGCGCTCTGGTCTGCACAGCACAGCACGACTGGACTGGATCTGCAGTGGCTCTCTGGTCACAGCACATCACGGCACGGCATAAGATTGGGTTTAATCTGCCCTTCTGGTTCTGAAGATAATTATTTGTCAGGCAAGCAGTACAGCACAGCCTGGCTATTTCTTTTGTTTCCCCTTTAAGTTTGTGGGATGGGTTCTGGAAGTTAAGGCCCAGCTGAAAGTGGTTCAGCTATGCAATGAGCCTTTCTGTTTGCCAAGTTTCTGGAGTCTGGAACAAGGAGTATGGATGGATCTCCTTCAGGGTGCTTCGCCAAGATCGGGATGGTGGGTGGATCTGTGTCTTTCTAGGTCCTTAGATGTCTCTATTTATGCATTTGATAAAGGGGTGTGTATGCTGAATAATCCTAAGTGCACCCCTTGGTAGTCTATTGGCTAGAGTCTGCTCTCTCCCTTGATTGGAGGAGAAAACAGGGTGTCACCATGATGATGTGGTTTTATGATTCAGAACATCCTCCCCTTGCTTTTGAACATAATCTACTTTTGGGTATAATACATATTTACATGTGTGCAATCTTTATAAAAAATAACATATCTAGATCACATATTTTGTGGAGCAAGTGCTCCTCCAAGCCCCGTCTCTATAGGATCTTGGGTCTGAATTTGACAAAATTTTGCACTTTTTGTCCAGGACACTATCTAGTTTGTCCGAAATGTGTACACGTGCATATTGTATACGGGCATACGCGTGTGAAGTTTCATGCTTCTGACATATTTGCTGCAAAACCAGAATTTTCACTGTGCCTTCCCAGAGCATTGCACAGAGTTCTGGAATCTCTTAAAATGTGCACCCAAAAATCACATTAACAATGCTGTTCTATAATTTTTACAAATTTGCACAGTCATTGATCAGTCTTTTTCAAAAATATGCTTTCTGTGCTTGTGAATCCACAAATGGTTGTATTTGTTTTTTATTTATTTGTAAAGGGCAACCGGACGCATCATTTAGGTTACAGACAAAAGATAGAGGGGGCGTAATATACAGTACATCATGAAGCAGAATACATAAGGGGGGGTACAAGCAATGAGCAAAAGGGTAGGTTAGGATAATATACAGTTACTATACATATTAACAATCAGAACCGGCAAGCAAGTTGGTGCCAGTGTGTAGTAAGTCAGAGATGAAAAAAGGCGCTGATAATCAAAGCTGGTCTTGAGCAGACAGCCAGGCTTTGGCTTTGCTCTTGAAGGCCAAGAAGAACGGTTCCGCTCTGAGAGAATTGGGTAGGGAGTTCCATAATTTTGCAGCCATGACTGGGAAGTTGCTCCCACCTGATCTCTGGAGGTTGAAGCGGGGGATCGAGAGGCAGTTGGTTTGAGCACGTCTGAGAGGTCTGGTAGGTGTGTACAGAGAATCTAGTAGCCAGATAACTAGGTGCTTTATTCGTGATGCTTTTGTGTGTCAGAGAGAGTGCTTTAAGTGAGATTCTTTGGGAGACTGATAGCCAGCGGAGGTTCCGTCTGAGATATGGAGTTTCCTGGGGATGTTTGTTTTGTATAATCTGTAATTTGTTGATATTGCATTGGTTAGTGCCGAGATAGAAATCCTTGCAATAGTCTGTCGTGGACAGGACCAGAATCCTGGCTAATGTGGTGCAATTGGCTGGTGATAGGAAGGGGCGACATGCCGTGGTGAGCTTGCATGTATAAGATGCAGCAGAGGAGACAGCGTTGATTTGTCTAGAGGTTGATAGAGTGATTTCAATCTAGATACCAAGCGTTTTTGTATCTTTAGCCACTTTGATGGTGTTACCATCAATTATGAAGGATTTGAAGGACGGGTCTAGCTTGCGAAGTCTTTGGTGAGAGACCAAGCTGAGAATTTCCATCTTCATCATTCAGACACAGTTCATGCTGCACCATCCAAGCCTGGATGACTTGGTAAATGGCGTTGATGGCTAAAGAGTTAGCTTTGTGATCACCTGTGATGGGGATGAGTATCTGGGTCTCATCGGTGTAGTTAGTGTATATAACACGCAGATAGTCCAATATGTCAGAGAGGTTTTGTAAATACGTTATAAAGTGTAGGGGAAACACACGATCCTTGTGGAACCCCAAATGTGACTGGCGTGGAATTGGCGGTGGTAGAGGGTGAGAAGACACTCGTGGATCTATTTTCTAAAAAGGAGGTGATCCAGGCGGTGGCTTTGTCCGAAAAGTGGGCAGAAGTTTTAAGGTAGTGGCAGAGGATTTGGTGATTAACTAGATCGAAGGCTGCCGAGAGATCTAGAAGGAGTAATAAGGCAAGCTTATCCTTATCTCTTAAGTCTTCGATCTGTGTTTTTAGATCTAGGAGGGCAGTTTCTGTACCGTGGGCGGAAACCCGATTGTCTCAGTCCCAGGAGATTGTTGGTTTCCAGATAGTCTTGGATCTGCAGGTAAGCTGCACAATCAAGAATTTTTAAGAGGAAGGGGACCGTAGTGATGGGCCTGTAGTTAGTGGGTATATTGGCATCCAAGGTGGGTTTTTTGAGGAGGGGAATGACCCAGGCATCCTTTAGGTTGTCAGGGACAATCGCGGATCTAAATGATGTATTTATGAGCGTGGTAATGAAAGGGGCTAAACTATGCAAAGCCTCCATAATAATAGGGGCAGGACATAGGTCATCCTGGCAGTTAGAGGGTTTGGGGTGATTAATGATCTGCTCAACTTCAGTAGTGGATACGGGTGAGAAACAGAATGGTTTTAGAGTATCTAGGTTAGTAGTGGTGCTGACCTGATGGTTTTTTTTGCTGCAGACTAATCTGTAGACTGTTTGTGTTTTTTGTTTTTTTTTGTCATTGATTTTAATTTGGAGAGTGGTGATTTTGCCAAGGAGGGCCTTTTGAATGTTCGTACACCAGGTACTGTCTTTGGGACAGGTGTCACGGGGGGTGGCAGGAGACTCCAATTCATTTTAAGATGCTGAATAGCTGCTTATTGTTTGTTTGAGCTTGTTCATTACGTTTCTTATACTCAGTTTTTTTGGTCTGGAATATGGCCTCTTTGAGTAGCTAGAGTTACGCTAGCTTTGTTTGTTTCAGTTTGGTTGCTTTTACAGCGTGATTCGAGGCACCTTTTTTCTTTGCGAAGGGTTCTCAACGGTGGTGTGAACCACGAATTAAGTTGGGCCCGAGGTTTAGGTTTTTTGCATTTTGGTGGGTGCAATGCTGTCGAGGGCTTTGAGCATGGTCTGATTGTATGTATCTACCAGAACAGTCGGGTCAGAGCATGATCGGGAGAGCTCATTAAGGGTGGGGAGGATGAGTGGGAGTAATTTGGCGCAGGTTATGTTGCGCTTGTTTCTTGTGGCAGGAGCGATATCAGGAGTGGTATGGATGGTTTTAGTAGGCATACTGAAGGTGATGAGGTGGTGGTCGGTCCATGCACATGGTTGGTTGGATACAATGTTAGTGTCACAATTTAGGGTGGCTATCCAGTCAAGAGTCCTACCCTTAGAGTGTGTTGGCATATTGATCTGCTGAGTGAAGCCTATGTTAAGTAATAGGTTGTTGATGTCGTGCACTGGGGCATCATTGGGATCTAGGTAACCTAGATTTAGGTCGCCAAGTACAATAATTTGGGATTTAGTTTTGGTGTTATCAGCCAAGATGTAGGAGAGATCTTCAGCAAACGTGGATAGTGGGCCAGGAGGTTGTAGATGAGGTGGAGAGTAGTGGTTTGATTGGGGGTGATGGCTAGCTTCGCTGTGAGCAATTCAGCTGAACTGATTTGGAGAGCCGGGGAAAGGCGAAGTTTGATGGTGTTTTTGTGAATAAAGGCAACGCTGCCTCCTTTGGATTGGCCGGAGTTGCGGTTGCATCTTATGATAGTGTAGCCTTCCGGGATCGCTAGAGATAAGAGGGGGCCTGAGGCTGCATGGAGCCAGGTTTCGGTAACGGCTAAGAGGTCAAGGTCGCGAGTGGTGATAAGGTCGACCACGTCAAGTGCGTGTGCTGTGAGTGATCTGGTGTTGATCAGAGCGGCCTTGAGAGGTGCTGATGGAATCTGAGGCTGGGTACTGGTCTCAGGCTTATTTCCCTCTGAGGGTGTAGGTAAGTGGTGTGAGGTGAAGGCTGAACGTTCTGGATGGGGTCGGTTGGTCTGTTGGAAAGTATTAATGCGGTGGTAGGCGGCATGAGGTAATCTAGATCCTAGTCTAAGATTCCTCAAAGGCCCGATGCAGGGTTGGTTGGGCGTTGGCTTGGATGCAAAGTGTTCAAGCAGAGGGAGGGTGAGTTGAGGTAAGGGTTGCTTGGACAGGCAGCAGTGGCAGTAGCCAGGGCGTAGTTAGGCTGCTGTGTGAAGCCCAGGGAGCCACAGGGATGAGAAGCGTATGGGATAGTAAACATGATGGTTGGACGTTGTAGCGTGCAAGAGAGAGTGCGTGAATGTGGGTCAGCGTCAAGGGTGCAGGTGAGGTGTTGTTGCAGACAGGAAATGCCCTGATAGGGTGAGTCAGATGAGGGAGCGGCACAAGGCGGCAGTGCAGACAGTAGGTGTGTATTGGTCAACCATAGTAACAAAAAGACAAGGTTAAGGTTACCAGGTACTGTGTAGGAGGGTAGACTATACTGGCCGTTAACTGGGCTGGCGGGTAGGCAGGTGGGCAATTAACACAGGCACGGAGTAGAGCGAGGGCAAGTACAGACAAGCATAATTGCAAGAGTAGTAATTTAATACAGGTGGGGGGGGGCTGGGCACGGCTGATGGCAAGTGGTTGACCATGTGCCAGCAGCGATAGTGCGGGATGGGTCTGTATTTACAGGTATACTGACATAGCAGTGTCAGTGTGATGGGATACGGCAATAATGAGGCAATAATGGGCAATGGTTACTCAGTAATACACAAGATGGTCCCATATAGGCAAAGTACAATAATAAAGCAGCAGTAACTTAGAAATGCGCAACACAGTAATGAGGTGGCAATATAGGGCAAAGGCTACTCAGCAGTGTAAAAGATGGTCCCAATATAGTCACATGCAATTGCAGCGCAAATAGCGGGGTGCATACAAGTCGTAATGAACAGGCGGTGTGAGGCGGCATATACCGTTGTATTGGTATCACATTGACAGGGTGAGCATGACAAAGGGTGTAGATGCAGGCGAAACGAGACAGAAGTGCTGGGCACATGTTGTAGGCATCAGCATGTAGGGGGTAGATATGGTCATCCGCAGTGCCGTGGCACTGGGGCAATGTGAATAAGTGGAAGGGGATGTATGCGCATGGCCAAATGGACAGTTGTATGCCAGATGTCATTCATATAAGACAGGTGCCATCCCACGATGTCAGTCTAGAAAAATGGATACCTGTACTTTGTGACTGCAAACGTATTCTGGTGGCCGTGGGCCAACCGTCTCATGCCCGATATGACAGAATATAGGTTTTCGGGTTTGCCAATGAACGGCCGTTTTGATGTAACAAGAATCGTCATTTTGTTGTCTAACCATTGCTTTCTGTTCCTATTGCTTCACAGTATATTTTCCGCTTACACTGCTCGACTGTAAAACATTTTTGTCTGTATGTAAAAAGGACAAGGCCGCAGGGCCGAGAGGATAACAAGAGTTTGTTGAAACACGAACGTAGGCAGCGCCAGGAAGAATGCCCGGCTCCCTCCCAAATGTAGCCTTGAAGCAGAGCTGCAGGGCGTTTAATCATTTCGCAGCTGCCAGCCAATCTTGTTATATGGTAGAATATGTTAGAATATTACACCTAAAGGCCTGAATTATGCTGCTCTTACGGCCCCCCTTTGCTGAACCCGCTAGAGCGTGTCGGCTCCCAGGACACGAATAGCACCTAATAGATGGAAAGGTTTGGAATGCAACTCTTCCCCCTCCCCGTATGAAGCTCGCTTCCAAGAACAGAAGCGCTGTGTTCTATTCAACAACTGAAAGATGCCTTCGCACTCGCAAATTGTTACTAGAATAGATGTTTGAAGGTGTCATAGTTGTCAGAGATGTCCATCATCACACCAAGTTCAAAGAAACCCAATAAAAGGGGGGTGTTAAAATGTCATAGCTGATTGTTTGATATGCATTTTGTATATATGTAACTGATGTACGTAATTCACTCTCTTGCGTCCCTCGAGGTCTAGAGATACACGTTGCGGGGCGTGAAACCGAGTTGGCCAACAGACTTTTGCTTTGCAATAAACCCTAGCTTTGGGAATACAACCTTGTGTCTGGCGTATCTATCGTGTGTGGTGACTCGCCTTGTTTCCGTAGACGTCAGGGTCCCCTAGGGGCCCCTTTCAACGAGGGACATAGAGAACTACGAAGAAGCCGGTGAAGCAGTAGCATCGCTTATAAATGATGCGGGCGTTGCTCAATAGTCAATGACAGAATACACGCGCAAAGTGCACCTTTGCAGACGAACGTAGGGGTGGCAAATCTGGGTAGTCGGCAGTAGACTGCAGTATGGTGTACGTAGAGAGTATGATTTCAGATACTCAGAGGCACTGTGGGGTTTCTTTTCCTATTACCAGTAGTAGACGTCAGGAAGGGTTGCACAGAGATTTAAGCAAATCTGGCAGAGTTCCTGGCCCTGGCCTCTGTCGGCTCTGGAGAGGGTCAGGACAGGCGATGTTCCTTGATGGGGTGGTTACTTAGTGGGTGGGCCGGCGAGGGATTGGACCAAATAAAGGGCAAATGGCCAATCAAGGCAGACTGCATGACCTGAAGGCAGCCGAGGCCAGGCTGCATCAGAGGGATAGTGCGGCGGCCATCTTGGACAGGGGCAAACTTGTGGATTGCAATGGTGGCTCGTCTAATTTCAATAAAAGCAGCCTTTTTCGGCTTTAATGAACCCAATTTGCAATAACAGCCGGTCGGATGCACATGAGTGAAATTATCATGTGTTTCAAATGATTTTTGGCAAAGATATCTGCTCTCAGCAGAGGGTGCACGGACAGCCAGGGGCCATACGTTTGTTACAGATGGGCTTCCAGCTCCTCTAGGGAATGAGGCACTGCTCCAGCAGTGGTAAGGGCTCCTGCTCCTCCAGGTGGGCACACGAAGTGAAGACAGGGTCAGGACAGGCGATGTTCCTTGATGGGGTGGTTCCTTAGTGGGTGGACCGGCGCTCGCCTGCCGGCGAGGGATTGGACCAAATAAAGGGCAAATGGACAATCAAGGCAGACTGCAGGACCTGAAGGCAGTCGAGGCCGGGCTGCATCAGAGGGATAGTTGTCTGTCCCCGCCTCCTTTTCCTCTTTGCAGGTCTGAAGCAATCAATCCCCTTCCTTCTGGGAGAGGCCATTTTTAACACTTCACAATCTGCATATCCTTTCAGCCAGAGACTTATGCTCACCTGGTATCCACAGGGACGCCACCCAGCCGGGTTACTCGCTGGTATGCTTCTCAGCTTTGCCCTGATGTGGTCTGCCGGAAAGGTTCTGCCTGAAAATACAGGAGGACTGTGTTCAAGACTGACCGACTGGGGTAAGTATCCTCCCTCCACCCCGTATGATTTCACTCCCTCTGGCGCCCTCTCCTCACCTTGTGGTAGAATTAGGCGTGCTCTCCGTCCTGCCTTCTTTGCAGGGGCGCGTTGTCTTTCATGGGCGAGTGCGGTCCAGTTACTTCACGGACGCCGGCCCGTTTGATATTGTTCAGGTAGGTCTTAGTTTTGTTGCTATCCTGCATGCCTTTCTTTGTTTAAAATGTCTTTTTTCTCCCTTAGGTATGCAGAGCTTCAGCGTGGCGAACTGCCTTGGTTGAGCCCCGCTGGTAAATGATGGCGCATTAAGAGAGCTATGATGCGGTAAGTAAGCGCTATGTGCAGCACTGTGAAGTCTTTCCTTTGCTAACCTGTGTTTTCCTTCCTTGTAGGTTGCTGTGTTCTTCAGCGTGAGTGGAATGTCCGGAGTGGTGCCAGCCGAGAGGCGACCAGCCAGGTAAGTTTTTTGAGCAGTTCGTAATTTGTAAATGTCTCTACTGCTTTCTTTAATGTTGCCTCTATCTTCCTCTTTCAGGTCTTTATGTCCAGGAGTCGTGCAGATTCGAGGAAGCTGTTCTCAGTAGCTGCGAGTGTTTAAAGATGAAGACTGCAGGTAAGATGATGCTGCTGCTAATGATGTTCCTTTTGTCTCCTTGCAGGTTCTGCTTCTCCAAGGTTCGAGGGAATAGCTGGACACGGTGAGCGTCACGTTGCAAGCTGCAAAGTAACGCGAAGCGTGTTGTCTTGCTCAGGTGTGGTTTAAATAGCCCCAACAAAATAGTCCAGGTAAAGTAGTCTCCCATAGGGCTCAATTGGAATGGGGAGGGAGGTAATAACGGGCACATTATAAATGGCCCATTATTACCTCCCTCTTGCCCTTGCGGGACACAGAAAGGATGTCTGGTTTTACCAGACGTCTGTTCCGAGTCCCACAAAGGGAACCTCGTAATCAGCGCTCCCATATTGAAGGGGCCGGTCCCGTACTGGCCCCCTTCGTTACGGCAGCTCAAGGGTTATAATGAGGCCCATGGTCTTTTTCATGTCCTAAAAAATAAAAGCTTTATTTAGAAAGACCGATCTGAGACCGCTCAGGGCAGTCTTTCTAAATCTAACTCTTACGCCCCTGCTGCACACAAATGCTAGCAAGGGCTGACTGGTGCCGCCGGCCCAGAAGACAGAATGTAGAATGTAAGTGTCTGTGTGTTGGGGGGGCATGTTTGTAGCATGGGGGAGGGGATTTGGGGAGGGGTGGAGGGGGAGTGAAGTGTAAGTGTGTGTGTGTGTGTGTGTGGGTCGGAGAGTGTTTGTTACATGGAAGGGAGGGGGTGAGTGGGCGAATAAGTGTGTGTGTGTGTGTGTGTGTGTGTTTGTGTGTGTATGTGCTTGTAAGGGAGATGGGGTGGGGGTTAGAGGTTAAAGGTCAAGACAGGGATGGGGCAGGATAAGAAAGGGGTATTCTGCAGTGAACCCTCCCCCCCCCCCCTTTGAGGGCAGGTGGGGGATGGGTTAACATAGGGATTCGAGGGGAATGGGGGACCCCAAAAAGTGAGTAACGAATATTGAAGGTGTACCAATAATACCTAAAAAAGAAAGTCTGTGTTTATGGAATGTAGCCTTCAATATATGAAAATATCACATGGAACCAACACATATTCTTGCACTATTTCAGCAGCACCCAAGCACTCATACATTGTTTCACATATCTTTTTTTATTTTTCGCATTATTTATCTATTTTACTGCGTGAGGTTTTTCAGGCCCACTACACAGGTCATCTCGGACCCAAGTGAGGGCATCCATATTTTTTGCACCCAGAAATTAGGGCTTGCTCCTGCCCTATATTTTCTATAGACACTGAAAAAGATCACCCAGAAATACTGTTACCGTCTTAATGAAATTCTTTAACCCCTACAGTCTTCCAATTTGAACACCAAACTGAATCTTTGCCTATCATCTGGTGCAAATAAAGAACTGAGACTGGTGGAAAATGGCCTGTTCAAATACAGGTTAATGCCCTACCGTTTTTGCCGTGCCCCAGCCATCTTCCACCAGTTGATGGACTCTATATTGGAGTTCCACATACAACATGCCTCTGAGCTCTTGTCGCACGTATGGAAAATCCAAATTCGACAAGCCTTGCATAGAATTTTTGAGATATGTGACAAGTGGGACCAGAACACGTATCGACCCCAGGAAGGTGAAAACAGTTTTGGAATGGCGTAGTCACCATGATTTAAAAGCCATAACATTATTGTTTGACTCTGTAATTATTACTGTATGTTTATGAATGACTATGGCTGCTTATTGGCTTACATCTTGTGCTTTCTCTGGAAAGGCCAATGGGTTTTTATAAGCTTGATCTTGAGCCATCACCTCAGGGACCTTCCCCTCAGTCTCGAGTTCATGTGGGTTGGCCAAGGACTCTGTCCGAATAAAAATTGAAACAGGGATTCCCCCCCATCTCCTCATGCCCCCCCTTTCCTCGAGTTCCAGTTCACCAACCCTTGGAATGCAATCTCTAGAAAGGTTTGGAGATTAAGGAATACCTTTTGTTTCGATATCTCTATTAGTTTTTTTGTCGCGCCTTGAAACACTTGTGTATTGGCGCGTTATAAATGCCATATCATATATCCTATTTGATCTTTATTTTCTGGATCTCTTGCCTAGGGGTTTCTGGATTAATCTCATTCTTTTGTTTTTAGGTTCTTTGTCATATTTTTCTACTTCTGATTCTCTGCTCTTTTGGGGGTGGCATTCATCTTTGAAAGAGATAATGCTGTGTTCTATTTTCAGAGTTCACCTCTTTCTCAAATCTAATTGTCACATTTTTCTCTTCACTAGTTTTCACTTCCTTGTTTTTATCTGAACTTATCTCAAAGAAATATAAAGAGGGTTCACTACTGGCCTTTGCCAGTTTTTCAGCAAACCCGGGTTTTTGCACGGGACATAAAAGAAACCTCCTCGAAGGACTGGCATATCTTTCCTGCTGCATCCCCACTTTCCTATTCTCCTTGTATACTGTTTATTGGAACAATTTCTTTCATTACAGACCCTGACCGGTCGACCCATTTTTAGCAAGTTTTCTGTGAGAATTAGAATCTGGATTTCCCTGTTGGGCTCTCGTGATTTGACCAATGATCAATTGTTTGGCCTGTTGCTTACTTTGTGAAATAATTTCTCCAGCATGGGGTCTGGCATGGATTCACAGGCTCATGAATATTCCCTGTCGTCAGGCTGAGAATCCTCAGTAAAAGAGAAAACAGTTTCACTCTCACTTACAAAACTGTATGTCTCCTTTAAACCAATCAGTCTTCTGGGTCATACTGCCCCTATCCAATGACAGCTCTCTCCCTAAGCCCCTCATCTGGCAGCCATCTTGAGAATTTTACTGCACGCTTCAGTGTTGGGAGTCCTCGAGTTTGCTTTGTGAGCTACTTCTATGTTTTTTGTGTGTTTTCGATGCAAAACGGTTCTATTTTTGTTCCCGAAAGAGCTTGTGTGCTCTCTTCTCCATCTGCCGACAGCAGGAATCAGTTGTCGATGAATTTCAGCGTCCCTCAAGGGAAAAGATCATCGAAGATTCCAGACGGCCATTGGGCCTACTTCGCACCCTCCGACTATGACTGAGACGAAGGAGGGAAGCTCCCACTTCAAGCCCTGCACCAAGTGCGGGTTACAGAATGTGTTTGTTGAAGACGAGCACCTGCAATGCCTCTACTACCTGCACCCAGACCATAAAGAGGTGGACTGCGAGATATGGCTCGGGTTCTAAAAGAAGAGGGATGGGCACAGTAGCCTGGCAGTATGGCTGAGCGCCAGGGCCTCTGCCCTGTGCTCCGAGCAGGGTCATGCCTCACCCAGGACCGGCCGGTCCGAGCTGCAGTCTTCTAAATCCTTTGAGAGAGCCTCATCCGTGGGGGCCCAAGACGAGGGCAAGAACTGCAAGTCTGAGTCCACTGGGTTCGCAGCGGAAGCAGGTACCCAGGCGGACAGGGCACGATCAACAACACCCTACGCCTCCTTGCCAGCCGGCAATCAAACTCCTCCTCGAAAAGTAATCCTCTAACCCGGCTAAACAGCAGGAGAAGTCTGAGAAGTCACAGACGCAGGAGAAGGCCGAATAGCCCAAGCAGGCTCAATCGCCACAGGATAAGACTTCGTCGACGGTAGAGTTTGTGGCGGCTGCTATCACGACTGCTAAGGGAGCTGACCCTGTGAAGGTAGCCCCCGTAGCTCAGAAGGTATCCCTGCCCCCAAGGCGCGACACAACTGTAGTAAACCGGTTGAAGCCCCACAGGGGGGAAAAAATAGGGTGGCGAGGAGGCCTCGAGACAGCCCCCCCGCCCCAGGCCGTGGCCCAAGCCATGGAGGTCTCGTCCACAGACAACGAATACCAAGAGTCCTTGCACATGGTCCACTAGGACGTGGAAAAGGAGGACGATGGCGCAGGCCCTAGTGTTCCGATCCCGCCAGCTCAGCCGTGGGATGTGTCTCTGGACATTGTCGACCCTTCACACCTTGGTCTCAGAGATTCAGAAGAGGATGTGCCCGGTTCTGGTGGTCCGGAAGGCCCCTGTTCAGCCACCAACGAAGAAGAGGAAGCATCAACCAACGCCCCATTTCAGCCTCCACATCCGCGTCGGGCCCCTTAGCAACCAACAGACCCAGACACGGGACCGATGCGGCCACGACTATGGACGACGCCGATGAGGATATCGTTGCAGTGGACGGCGAGTCTCTGCATGTGGATGTGCCACCTAGGGTGTCCCCACCAGATGAGGTGGGCTCGTTCCACTCCATGATCGCCAGAGCCTCTGAGCTATTGCAGCTTGCGCTTGAAGAAACCAGGAAGGAGGGTTTCTTGTACCAGAGGCACAAGGCCAAGAAGACAATCATGGCAGTGCCCCTTCTGGACGATGTGTGGGAAGAGGGTCTGGCTCTCATGAAGAACCCTTGCACGGCTCCAGCCAGACGGGGTAGGCTGGAGAAAAAGTATTGGGTGCCGGACTTTTCACCCAAGTGCTTGAGGTCGTAATCATCACTGGATTTGGTGGTATTGGCGGCCGCGAGGAAACGGTCGGCTAACCTGTCCTCTTCGGTCCCTCCAGACAGCGAGGGGAAGAAGATGGATGCCATGGGAAGGAAGGTGATATACACCGCGGTGTCAACTAATAAGGCGGCCAATGCACTTGCGATCCTAGCCAGGTATGACAGGGAGCTGTTGTACAAACTGGGGCCTATTCTGGAATTCCTCCCCCACGATAAGAGGATGGAGGCAATCGCTCTTTCACAGGAGGGGGAGGTAGCGTCTGATCACGCCATTACAGTGGCGTTGGATGTCGCTGACACAGGGTTTCGACATGTGGGGGGCAGGGGGGGTTGGGTTGACAGCCGAAGGTGTTGGACATGCCCTTCGACAGAGAGAACTTGTTTGGGAAGGTCGTTGAAGAGTCCATCAAGGCGGATACGGAGATGGCCCGTTCCCTGGGCACTCTCCAGCAGCATTGCTCTTCTTTTTGCTACCTCCGGGGGGAAGTCTGTGAAAGGTTTCTTTGTACCGTCTGCACTCCAGATCCATGACTCAGGAAGCCTACAGAGGCCATTCCTAGGCATACGGTGGCGGAGGACGGCATTGTCGCTCACAGGGCAAGATGTTGGCTGCGAAGCAGGCCTGAACCTGCCGGGATGTCGGGCCCCCACGCGTGCACCCCGGTGGGAGGCTGGCTGACGAAGTTCGCAGGCGAGTGGAAGAAGATAACCACCGACGGATGGGTGCTGGGTGCTGGAGGCTCTGGCCAGGGGCAGACCCTGGAGTTTTAACGCAGGTGTCTGCAGAATCCTCAATTTCCCATCAAGAAAAGCACATTCCACAGCTCCTAGAAGAGGTATGGGCCATGTTGTGAAAAGGGGTGATGGAGCTAGTACCCCAATGGCTTCGGGGCTCTGGAGGCTATTCCAGATATTTGCTGGTTAGAAAGAAGACCGAGGGCTGGAGGCCCATCCTACACCTGCGACGTCTCAACAATTATTGAAGTCCCAAAAGTTCAGGATGGTCACGTAGCAACACATGCTCGGCCAACTAGAGGAAGGAGACCTCTTGGCGTTGCTGGAACTGGAGGATGCTTCTTTCCACGTCCCCATTCACAAGAAACACCTGAAGTTTCAGCATTTTGTAGTGTAGGGTCGGTATTACCAGTTCAAGGCTCTGCCTTTTGGATTGAAGGCAGCCCCCAGAGTGTTCACAAAATGCCTGGCACCGGTCGGTGGCGACCCATCTAAGTCTATGGGGCATACCATACCTCGACGACTGGCTATCAGGCCTCGCTCGCAGGAGTTGGCCATCGGACACACAGACGACCGTCCAGCTGCTGACGGATCTGGGATTCTCCATCAACTATCCAAAGTCCTGCTTAACACCACAGAACTTGCTGTTCCTAGGTACCAGACTTAATTTGGTGTCCTGCCTGGCGTCCCCCTTGGAGGAGAGGGTAGCAGCCATACAAGGGAAGGTGCAGTGGCTGTTTTCGATGAAGACAGCCACGGTGCGGACCATCAAGTCGTTGCTCAGCATGATGTCCTACATCTACCTCATCGACTCTACAGGTTGCACATGCAACCCCTTCAGGAGTTCCTGGACGCTCGCTGGATACAGGTGTCCGGCAACTTCATGGACAAGATCCTGCTCGACGAGGAGTTCCGTTAGGCGATAGGGTGGTCGGGTATCTGCTCCAACATCCCCCGGGGCATGGGGTTTCAAAACCCTCCATACAGGAGACAGTCACCACGGATGCTTCCCTGGAAGGCTGGGGAGCCCACACCGAATGTCTACACCCCAGAGGCCTCTGGCTGCCGGAGGAGAAGGATCTCCATATCAACATCCTGGGGCTACAGTAGTGTTCTGGACCCTCAAGTCGTTTCTTCCGTTTATGAAGGGCAAGGTGGTGGGGATCTTAGTGGACAACACCACCACCATGTTCTACATCAGGAAACGGGGACAATCGATCCCCAGCTCTCTCCAAGGAAGCACAGGACTTGTGGCGCTGGGCCGTCGGACAAGAGATGTTTCTTGTCCCTCTTCACCTGGCGGAAGTCAAGAACACCATCGCAGGCTCCCTCAGCGGGGAACTGCGCTCCTGCCACGAGTGGGAACTTCGGCAGGATCAGGTGGACCACATCTTCGTCAAGTGGGGCAGGCCCCAGATCGATCTGTCTTGCGGCGGACTCCAAATGCCAGATGTTTTCCAGCAGATTCAACCAACCGAGGAGCCTGGGGGACGCCTTCTCCTTCCTGTGGGAACGTATGTTTCTGTTACTGTTTCCTCTGTTGCCTCTCCTGCTGCGTGTCGCCAACACACTCAGACAGTGCCAATGCAGGATGATACTCCTCGCCCCGTTGTGGCCGAGGCAGATTTGGCATCTGGACCTTCTCAGCCTTGTGCCTTGAAGTTCTACGTGACACGCATAAAGAGTTTTCAGAAGACTTCACAACTCTTCCCAACTGTTCGTGAACTTTGGTCCTGTGAACCATGGGATGGCCTTGTCCAAGGCTCCATTCCAAGGTTGCTCTCTGGCTGCATCATGCACTGTCATCAGTCGGCGAACCGTTCCGCTGACCGGTTGTCGTAGAGCCCACTCCACCAGAGAGATCGCTGCAACAACGGCGTTCCTGTCTGATGTGCCCCTGCTGGACATCTGCAAGGCTGCTACGTGGAGGTCCACGCACACCTTCACAAAGTTCTACTGTGTCGACAGGGAGCCCAGAGTCAGCCAAGCACTGCTACGCAACATGTTTATTTGAGGCGAGTCTGTTCCAGCGGTAAGAGTTAATTGCTTCTGCCACCTCCTGTGGTTGTGTAATGTTGTACTGCTTTGTATTCGTTATTCATGAGCATGTGAATCCATGCCAGACCCCATGCTGGAGAAGGAACAAGTTACTTACCTGTAACTATTGTTCTCCAGCATGGGTCTGGCATGGATTCACATGTGAACTCTCCCTCCTACCCCTCAGCGGCTCTTCTTGGTCAGACTGCCACTTTACGTGCTTCCCAAATCTGAAGTTGGCTGAGGAGGGGCCTCTGGAGAGGACTGTCATTGGATGGGGGCAGTATGAGCCATAAGACAGTGATTGGTTAAAAGGAGAAATACAGTTAGTAAGTGAAAGTGAATCCATTTTTTCTTTTACTGAGGATTCCCAGCCTGACAATAGGTTAATATTCATGAGTATGTGAACCCATGCCAGAACCATGCTGGAGAACAATAGTTACTTGTAAGTAACTTGTTCTTTCTCCTCCCTCCACGCTGTGGGGTGGTTTTTGGTCATGACTCTGTCACTCCTAGCAGGATAACTATCTCGTCTAGAGAGTAGTTTTGATTGTTTTGTTAACTGTTATTGTTTGTATTCAGTGATCTTCACTCCTACTGGTACTGGGATCTATTATCCTAGAACCTAGGAGGAAGAGCAGGACAATTGTCTTGGTAATTTGTTCTAGGAAGTGTTTATTGGTTTCTCTCCCTAGGGCAATTCTGATTTATAGTTCCTAGTGAATCTGACCTTGAGTTATGACTATTTTCTCTGATGGAGGTTCATATTTGTAGCCCAGGCATTTGTTTGGTGTTCATTTCATTGTTTTTGGGAGTTGTTTGGTTCTGTACTTCATAGTACTCGTTGTTTGCACAACGATCCACTCGAGTGACCTAGAGTTTTCCAAATCTCCAACTGAGTCGCTACATATTTTAGAAGGGCATGGAAGGAAGTAGTATTGTGGTCTCAATTCTCAGTATCGATGCGTCGAAAAATGTGGGCATGTGCACGCTTAAGTAAACTGTCTAGGCGATTAATCCTCAACCCACATTAAGTTATAGGATGCCTTGCGGGCTACTTGTGGAAGGCTCTATTGGTTGAAAAATATTTCAAAAAGGCCATTTTGTAACAGGACCATTTGTATTGGTGCCTAGAAAAGACATTAGAAAACTCGCGGGGGGTGCATATTATGGATTCAATGTGATTTGGGCTATTCTTCAATCCAAATGATGCCATCATCTGTTCATACAATTCTAGGTGTTCCCAGGGTATTTTCCATTTTTATAATATGGGGTCAGAAAGCTTTTTTATGGCCTTCATCTGTTTAATTGGCCCTTTCACAAAATGTGGTTGTGATTTTCTTTTTCTACGTCTCCTTACTTGTGTCCAACTTCCTTCACCATCAGAGCCTCTATTTGAACTCTTCTCCATGCTTCCATATTTTCCACCCCAGTCATAACAGCTATAGGGAGGTTTCCTGTGGGTACGGTACAGGGGGTCCTCTTTTCTCTCTTCCCTATTGGTCTCCTGGGTTTAGGGCCTCAAATCGTTTCTGAGGGGCTGGATATAATGGCATTTCTTCATACTGTTGCACAGAATACCTTGGGTTTCTGGGGTATCCCCATAATCCTTGACATAGATAGAGGCTATTTGAATGCCTTTCCTGTGTTTTTTTCTTCAGCCAGATGGGGCAAACGGTCTCTGTTGGATCATGCACTCCAATTCTTGTTCCCTTAACTATTTTGTATACGTTTCTTCACTGATTCTCTGTTTCGGGGAAATCTAATTTCACCTCCTGTCGACTCCCTATATACCACACGGGTCACTAACCCCAGCGCTCACATAAAATTCTTGATATTGCTCTTGTCCCACCGAGTACGTATGTTTTCATGTGTGTCTGGACAGGTTTGGGGTGGGCGATTGGAATGCCTGGTGCGCCCTCATGTCCTGCCTATGGCTAGAAGTATGTTTATGTTTGTTTATTAATTTTATATTGCGCTTTATACCAAAGTATCAGTTTCAATAATAATTTGTTGCTTACTCTGTACCAGTTGTTCGCAAGATTAATTCCGACTGTTCTGGCTAGTCTCAACTGGTGTTTTGGAGGTCAATATGTCGTGCATGTTTTGTAAGTCCTTCTCCAAAGAATCTTTTTCTTTCTGACAACCATGCAATTCTTGGTTTATAAGACTGCCAGCTAGCTAACTGTTTCTTCAAATGTTAATCTCCAACAGTGCATTATCAAGTTTCTTTCTTAGATTTTCTGACTTTTCTCTCAAAGTCCCATTCTCTTCAATTCTCTTTCACTAGCTTGCATGATGATACCTTACTCTGATCACCTTGTGTGTGTGTGTGTGTGTCAATTGTAAGGTGAGTTGCTGTTTGATCATTTTGATATCCTGATGTAGCTGGTCAACATCAGCTTGGGAATCGTCATACTTTATGATGAGGTTTGCAGCTGTTTACTGACTCTCTGGTTTTATTATTTAATTAATTCTTTAACTGTGTCTGTAAACACTGACTATGAATATCGCTGATGTTTAAAAGCTCTCTCTCTAAGCATTGTTTTGCGTCTTTGCACACTTTGAATTCATTTTGTACTGCCTTTAATAGACTGTTTTTTCTGTAGTAATATTTGATTGTCATCTAGAGGTTCACTTAACTGTTTCATTTCTTGCACTTGCTGGTCACTAACTTGTTGCACAAGTCTTAGTTCTGCTGATGTCTTTTGAGCAGTTTGTGTGATTTGGTGCTAGTAAATTTCTTTTTCAGCAAATTTGCCCTCCGCCAGCTTGATGTGGAAGAAGATGCGCACGTTTTTGTTCAGCGTCTCTCCTCTTTAGAAGTAGAGGACATATATAATGTTTGCAATGGAATGCTTTCTTCTTCCCAAATATCTCGTTCTACTCTCTCTACCCTTCATTTTATTTTTCCATGACTCAAGATCCTGCATCACCCATTGCCCTTGCAGGAAATATCTAGTTATCGCATTGTCAAAAGACACATTTAAATCTGCTGTGACGTCCTGTGATGACATTGCCAGATTGTATATTTGGTCACAAAGACTGATATACGTAATAATCACCAATTACCTTAAAGATTTCTGTAAACAGTAGGCAGTTCAATCCGCATACATTTTTTTGAACAACATCATTTAATATAGTTTATAGTTTAATTAAATATAGTTTAATATAGTTTATTTTCTCCAAAAACGACAGTTATTGGTATTGGAATGTTTCCATATCAAATATAGGCACATCATCTTTAAACAGGGGTGGACTGGCCACTCAGCCATTTGGCACAGGACCAATTGAGACAAGTCATGTGGACCATTTTTTTACAAGGAGCACAGGGGGCTAAAAAAAATGCACACAATATTTCATCTGTGTGTCACAGTGTATAACACTATATGCACAACAACTTTTTTTCCCCTAGGTTCATCTGCCTGCTTGACGGGGCTGCCTTACGCCGCATAGGCAGTGTTTATTATCTCTTGTTATCTTGGTTACTGAAACTGCTGTTGGACTGGTAAAATTACAGGCCAATAACCAGTCCACGCACCCCCAGACACCAGCCCTGTGCTCTGCTCCTCTCCTCAGCTGCCCCTGCCACCTTGGTGCCACCATGGTCATCACCCAGGCAGGCAGGTCAGCCCGAAAGCAGCAGCAGCCATTTGGCACGCCACGACCGCAGCTGCACTGCACATTCAGTTTCGTTTCTATTCATCAAAAGTGAGCCGAGCAAAGTTTCTGATGGGGCTTTGGGCTCCATGGCAGGCAGGCATCGGCCGGATCCGGATGTAGCTCACGGTCAGTGCACTCTGCAGCAGGAGAGAAAGCGGGTGGCAGCACGCCCAGATAGCCTACTAGAGACCGACTCCCAGTCTGAGTACTGCAGCAACTTTGTCTGCCTGCAAATTGCTGCAATAAAGAAGAATAAGGTAAGGAAGAAGGCCCTGCTCATAAGGACGAATTTGCAGTGCCCGATTCCCAGAGTTTGAGGGATAAAGAAATAGGGCGTGTTGATAAAAAACGTGAGAAACTGCTCAGGTGCAGAGAGTGGCAGGTACAAGGGGATTCCTGGAGGTGCCCCACATGGTGCGAGGGACCACAAAGAGAAATGACCACTAGTGCCGGGGTAGGAACCTGCAGGTTGATCTTCATGCTCTTGATGGAAGCGCTGCGCATCATTTAAGACTTGCCGACTCTGGGTAAAGGGTTTAAAAAACTTGAATTGGCTGGTGTCTGTGTTCTGCAGACGACCTGTGACAGATCCAGTAACAGGTATCGTGTGTGATCTAGTGCATGTGTGGGCCCCACGTGCCGTTTTTATTTTCCCCATGCACCATATGAATACGCACTGCTGAATGTATGTTTAGCATGCCTCTCTTTGCCCCCCCCCGCCCGTTCCTCTTCCAGTCAACTACTGTTAGTCCACTAGTGGAGTTGCGCTGGTGTTCTGTACCCAAGGTACGCCGCGCACTAGGGTGCCTCCGATACTTGTTCTAGTATCAGTCGATCAACAGAACTGAGCCCTCTGTTCTGCATTTGTGTTAGGTGGGGCGGGTGGATGGGGAGCAAACAAATCTTGCACAGGGTGCTGGCAGACCTGGGGCCGGCACTGCCCCTTCCTCCTTCTCCTGCCTGAGGCACTGCCCGTGGCACCATACAGTGGCCTCAGCCTCTCCTTAGCCTGGATCATTATCCCATTCCCAAACTCGTTAATGCGACTTCACAAACCTCACAATTTCCTGGGCACCACAGGTGTGCGTTATTCAAACAGGTAGGGGAGTGTGGGAGGGAGTGCGTTATATCTGCCTCTGCAAGGCCCACCTGGGAAACACACCGGGGACCTGGTTCCTGTTCTGAAAAACGGTCACTGTAGTGTTCACCCCGGTCTGGTGCCCAAAGAATAGGCGCCACTGCCAGGGACGGCCGTGGGGTTGGAGTTTGTCAGTCAAGGGAGCTGACGTGTTGGGATGAGCAGGGTAAGGGTTTAAGATGTGTGATGCTGGAGTGATGGTTGCCTTGCCCTGTTGCTGCCCAGAATCCTTCCCTGTGCTCTCTGTGAAGCTGCCTTACCTGCTTACGGATGCAGGCTCGACGGGGGTAATTGTGCAACTTAAGTGCATTGTATTCCTGGCCAGAAGGCGCTGGGGGAAGCTTGGTGCCTGCTGTACTAGGAGTACACGGGCGCGCGCACAAACCCATGCCGGAAGCGTTAATACTGGATTGCCGGTATCAACGGATGAATAGAGAAAACATCCAGCATTTGCGGACAAGAAATGGCACCCTACCGCTTTCGCCCAAAAAACAGCAATAACACTGGATTGGTGGTAATACCGGCGCAGGAACCCGAAATGCAGCGAAACCAGATGTAGGCCACCAGCCATTGCAAAAACCAAAATCTACCTCAATCCACTGCAATCTACAGACATCCAGGCACAGAAACGCCCGAAAAAATGTCCCAGGAACACAGCAACCCAGGCAAGGACCTACGCCAACGCAAACCCAAGTTTGCAGACGCTCAACTGACAACCCTGGTGGAGACTGTGCTGCAGTATGCTGCGGAGCTGTTTGGAGCAAGGCAGCACAAGACGAGCTGCCAGAGGAAGAGCGCCATATGGGGTGAGGTGGTGGCCAATGTCACAGCTGTCAGGACCGTCTCCCAGACGAGAAAGGATTGCCGCAAGTGGAGGGACGAACTTAAGGCCAAGGTGCGCTCAGCCATTGCAAAGCACAGGAGGGAGTGCGCACCCACAGGTGGAGGCACTCTGGAGCTCCTACAACTCCTGCCATTGGAGGAGTGCCTGAGCAGCCTCCTGCACATGGAAGGGTTTGAGGGCATTGGAGGCGCCGAGGCCGGTGCAGGGAAACCAGGAGAAGGCAGTAAGTGCATGAAAATGTGCGACCCCTCCACCCTCCCTTTTGCATGCCTCCACCATCAGGGTGCCGAACAATGGCCAAGCCAAGTGGCCTGACCCATGTCATGGAACGCACTGTCCACCCTTCAATGGCTGTACAACCCTGATAGACACACAGGCAGACACACTGCACACATCCTGCATGTACCCCTCTCCATGAACCCCACCCCTGCAAGGTCATCCACCTAAGCAACAAGACCCACGTGAGACACAAGTCGCCAACAACACAGTTGCCCACACTGCATGTGATGTGTATAATGCATGACTGAGGACATGTGTGTCAAACACCTGACAGCACATCTCGTCTCCCCAACAGGTACCCACTCCACGGACAGCGACGAGGTAGGACCATTGCATGCACCCATCAGGAGAGGCTCCACACCTGCGCAGGCCAGACACACAGCCGGATGCAGCAGGCAGCATGGCAGTGGGGCGACATCAGCACAGCCGCCACCACCACCACCACCCTAGGCAATGCCAGCCCAGCCATCACCACTACCACCCCGGGCAGTGGCAGCCCAGCTTCCACCACCGCCACATCAGGCAGTGGCAGCACAGCCACCACCACCACTGCAGGCAGTGCCAGCCCAGCCACCACCACCACCTGTGGCAGTGCCATCCCATCCCCAACCTATGCAACCTGCACATACTGGTGTCGTGCCCTACGACACCACAGGCAGTGAGAGTACACACGTGATGCAGGACAGTACGCACACGCACACCAGACCTCCGCCACATGGCTGCAGACAGATGTCGCATGTGGATATTTCTGAGTCCGACTCAAACGAGAAACAGAAAGTGGCCATGGACTCCTGTGAATAATATGAGAAGGGCACCACACCTGGATTTAGTCCAGCCACACCCCGAAGCCCACACAGCCCGCGACAACTGCCAGATGGTAACCTGCATGCAATAAGGACACGGCTGGACCAGATTGAGCGCCAGCAGGTGGAAATACACACAGTGGCTGGTGAGCAACTCGGAGAGATGCGCGAAATCCACAATACCATCCAGAGGAGCACCCCGCCGCATGGCACGCGCACTCAGACGGGCACCATCTGCCATGGTGACACTTGGGCAGAGGGTGTGCGCAAGCACACAGATGCTTCATCTGCCACAGAAGAGTCCCCATCACAGGACATGCAGTTGACATTGCAGTACATCCGTGCCCAGGGTTCTGATCCCTCATCCACCAACACGCCCACTGAGGGCTCACCACAAGGCACACCAAGGCGAAGGTCCATCCGCCTCCTCAGCACAAGGCTCCAGGACTCAGACCACAAGTCCAAATGTGCCCGGAAGTAATGCATGGAAATGGTGGTCACGCTGATGCATACTGTTGTGTACTTGGAGTGGTAGGGTGTTTTGGGGGATTCTGAGTGGGTAGGGTGTTTTGAGGGATTCTGAGTGGGTAGGGTGTTGTGGGGGATTTTGAGTGGGTAGGGTGTTGTGGGGGATTTTGAGTGGGTAGGGTGTTGTGGTGGATTTTGAGTAGGTAGGGTGTTGTGGTGGATTTTGAGTGGGCAGGTTGTTGTGGCGGATTTTGAGTGGGCAGGGTGTTTTGGGGGATTTTGAGTGGGCAGGGTGTTTTGTGGGATTTTGAGTGGGTAGGGATGTTTTGTGGGATTTTGAGTGGGTAGGGTGTGTTGGGAGATTTTGAGTGGGTAGGGTGTTTTTGGGGTGGGTGTTGGGATGGGATGTACACTGCAGATATATCCAGAATGGCACTCCAAATCATAAGAAGAAAATTCACACTTGCACCGGTGAATGGACGTTAATCTTTGTGTGCCTGCATTTATTGTGTGAGATGAATAGTGAAGTGAGCATTGCCCTGGTAAATGGCAGGTAGCATAAAAAAAATCTCAATAAGCTCCTGGCGGGTGATGCGACCCTGCCTGGCCTCTGCATGCGCAGTATCTACATGTGTGCCATCCGCGTGCAGGCCATCATCCTCGGTGGGGGGGCGGGTATGTCCACATCTGGGGGCAGGGGTATGTTGCGCCGAATGCAGATGTTGTGCAATATGGTGCATGCCAACCCGATCTTGCGCACCTTATCTGGCTTGTAGATGAGCCCCCCCCCCTGTACAAAGTCGACATTATAAGCATGCCTTCCACACGTCAAATGTGAGCTCAATTGCCACCTTGGTCCCAATGTGTGCACGTTTGTATGGCAACTCCTGTGATGTTTGTGGATTCCTCAAGGGGGTCATCAGCCATTGGAGCTATGGATATTCGGAGTCACCTGCAAGGGGGACAGAAATAGGGTGTGTCAGTGGATACAGTGGACGAGTGTACCTTTCGAGCACTATAACAATGGTCCTGGTAGAAATAGGGTGTTTCAGTGGATACAGTGGATGAGTGTACCTTTCGAGCACTGCAACAATGGTCCTTGTATTTATAGTGCCCATATGCGAAATCACGTTACACCTTAAGGTATGTGGGGCATTGGATGAGTGGTGTATGTTCCTGACAGGCATGTCATCTGGGTACTACGTTGAAGCCATGTTGCATGATACTACAGGATGGTGTTTGCACGTCTGACACTGACAAATGGGACATGGACAGGAGGGGCACAGTACTCACACCATGGTTTGATTCATGTACTTATGTGGGCCCACTGTACCTTGTGGCATTCGGAGATCAAGGTGTTGCATTGGGACGTGCATGTCACCGGGGTGCAGGGCAGATGGAATGTGTAAGTGCTCTTGTGTGCCCGGAAATGGTTGCTGATGTGTACCATGGTGGGGGACACTGGCTGGGTGCTAGGCCGGGGTGGACACAAGAGTGGTGTGCACATGCACCGTGTATGGTGCATCCTAGGGCATATGTGTAAAGGTTTGGGAGGGTGGTGGTGTAGAGTAGACCGGGACCACGTTTCAGCGGCAGAGGGTTCATTGCCAGGGGAGGGCGAGTGGTGACAAGGTAATGATGACTATTGGGTCATCCATACATCACTCAATGGTGCTGTCTGTTAGGGTCAGGGGACCATTCTAGTGAGAGGACCCGCCTACAGGGGAGGGGCACATCATCAATTATGTAAACGCGACACATGAGTATGGGGCATGGTTGTGGACGCACTGGACTGATCTGGCTAACATGCCATGACTTTGCCTGCTAAGGTGTCATCCCGTTTCTTGCCATCTGGTGCACTTCTGTAAAAGGTTTATGTACTGCACTGAGTGACGCATTGTGTGCCCCATTTGTTGTGCCATGCTGCTCGTTGCATGTGTTGTTGTGCACACACTGCATCTATGGCTCTGCATCCCATGCTGACGCACAGCACCATGCATTACCCCAGATTCACTTTTTCCATCATGTGATGGGTGCCCCCTACTGTATGTGTAAGTTGCCATTTGCCATTGGTACAGGGGTGTGTTGTGGCATGTTGATGTTGAGCTTGTCGTGGGACTTTGTCGCTCCCATGCCCATGGCTCACCTATGCACCCATGCCTGGCCACAATGATGGATCATGCTCTTTTTGTCTCCCTCACTGTTGCATTGTGGTACATGTGGTCCTGTGTGTCTAGATGTTGATTGGATAGCACCATTTGGGCATTTTATACTCTTTTAGGGCCACATGACAGAGTGCAATAGCCACTGATGGGGTTATGGAGGGTGGGTGAAATTCACTGCGCCACTCATTTCCATTGTATCTACCCCCCCAAAATAAATCCTGTCTCTGTGTACTGTGATTCCTACTCACCCAATGCACAGGTACATTGCCCTCTGTGCCTCTCCATGTATGCTGGCAGTGTGCTGTTATGCAATACCATGGCATCATGTGTTGATCCTAGGAACCGGGCACAGCAGAGGGTGATCGTGAGGGCGGCATCACAGGTGATCTGGACGTTCAGTGAGTGGTAATGTTTCCGGTTCCTGTATACTTCCTCCTGGGCATGAGGTGTAACCAGCTCGACAGGCGTACAGTCCAATGCTGCCACCACATTGGGCATGCCTGCCATGGTGTAGAATCTTGCCTTAGTGGCATTCACATGTGCTAGGGTGGTTGGGAGTGCAATGTGCTGTCCCACATGCAGCTAATCCGTGCAGCTGACTCACAGTATGCTGGAAGGAGCCAGTTGTGAGGAAATGCAGGACAGACACTAGCTTCACCAGCGGTGGTATGGCTGTGCGGATGCCAATCCTGCTTTCAATGTCTCCCTGGATCATTCTCAGGACATATGATGTGCTCTTTCTGTCCAGGGTTAGTATTTGCATGCCACTGAGGATCCATGGAATGGCCCGTACACTGGGAATGGGAGCACGCATTCCTTGTGGCATCCTCCTCCTCTGGTTCCTAATCCTCACCCTCCTGTCCAGTGCCTCTTGGGCCCTCTGTTGGTCCTCCAGCCGCTGCAGTGCAATGTTGGCTTGGAGCAGCTGCAGGTCAACGCTGATTGCAGCCAGTGGCAGCATTGTGGAGTTTGGGAGTGTGTGTTGAAGGTGTGGCCTTTTTCACCTACTCCAGGCTGCATCGGGTGCATCTGGATACATTAGGTGCACCTGTGGCCTCATTCACCACACCTGCATGCATTACTGCTTTCAAGCCGAGGTTTCATAGACTAGCGTTTGCCTGCGTTGCCGCCATTTTATTGCTGGTATTCCTGGATACGCGATGCTCGTGATGTGGCGGTGTTCCCGCCAAGTCTTAGGTGCCTGGCCGGTGGCCGTCGGTGCCGGTTTCTCTGCCACCTTAATTGCTGTGTGACTGTTGCCAAAGGCGGATTTCCCGCCTTCGGGGGGCTCCAACAGACTCGTACTCAGGCGGTTTGGTAAAAATGGTGGCATCCTGTAGTACCGCCACTTTTTTATCAGACCACCACACTCAGAATGACGCCCTTAGTGCTCTATGTGGTGTCCGCAGTGGCATCACGACAAGGCCAAGGTCCCGCAGATTCGCACTGGGTTTTACCACTGCCCCACTAGCACTTCCGTGGGCAGTTCTCTGTAAAATATGACTCCTTTATCTGGTTTTTCACTGTTCAATATATTTCCACGTGTCTATGAAGAAACTACCTACCCGGATTGGGAATATTAGCAATGTATTCCCAGATCACCAAATCGCTGCTGGCACATTCTTTTTTTTTTCGTGTAATTTGGTCGCCCCTAGACGTGCCCCTCTGGCCAGTACTTTCTTCCGGTTGAGAAGAGGCTAAACTGTCAGACCCTGACGTGTGAGCTCCCAGTGTTTAGAGTGCCTTGGGCAACGGAGGGAATGAGCGACAGACGGGCACCCCGTAGGACAACCCTGTTCACCGCTTCAACCCCTCCTTGAACCTTGCCAAATAGCTGATGACATGGGTGTAATTTTAGGGGGGGGACAGGGGCATTTGTCCCCCCCCCAACTTTCATAGCACACCATTTTCAGCAAAGTTACTCCACTGGCTGATGAACAAATGAAAAGTGTCGTAGGTCTACCTCGCACCCCCCGCACCCGCCACACATCTATACAACCATAATAATGCATCAGATGATGCCTGGCAAGTGGTAACACAGGGGCAGTTGCTGGCTGGAGGCCCGATTACCACGCGATAGCTAGCCAGCAGGGAGCGTATGAACTAAATGCCCACTGACGAGTTCTAGTCTCTCTAAATCATTATTGGTCAGCAAGTGGCTGATGTGGAATCCGTATTAGAAGAGACAATGAGGTGACCCGTGACCGTGATAACACTAATGTACATCACGTGGGAAGAGAAACGCAGGCAGCTAGTAATACGTGCGCTGGAATTGCAAAGCGCACATATAACTCGCCAGAACGAAAATAGAGAAATTAATATTTAGCCCGTGTTACAAGACTGCTGAATGGCAACATGGGGGCAGCTGCTGGGAGCCTGCACCCTGAGGTTCGAGCCCAGGCCCCTTTCATTTGAAAGGCCCTGAAGCAGTCCCTGTTAGGTGCAGTCTCATATTGGGGCCTAACACAATTTATTAGTCGTGTTTGCTCTCTTATGTAGTGCGATGTTATAGAATGGTGTGCAAAACGTATGTTTTGCACAGGCTGAATATTTGTTTTCTTATAAAGCCTATTGCTTTAAAAATATGTTTATATGCACTTCATTAGGTAAGGGGTGACTTGCTAACTACCTATTGATTTGTTGTAAAATCCCCAATAATCGGAACTTGTTTATGCTAATTTTCAGTGGTCATATCTTTAGTATGGGGTTGCAAAGAAAATACTGGCATTTTAATGTAAAACAATTGTTTACCAGAATATGCAGATTCCCCTGTATTTGAGTTGTGGAAAAAATACCTGGTTTTCTGCAGGTTGTCGGTATGTATCCTTACCTTGATGTGTTTTAACAAGCTTCCTCCTACCCCTCCCCCCTCCAAGCTTATTGTAATTGTGTGTTGTGTGATTATATGCATTAAACACTTAAACAAATTAGATTTTACTTAAACGTATACAAGCCAATAGATTTGACATTAAGAAAGAGGTCAGGGGGTGCCTCTCTGCAAGAAAGAACACGGCATGGTAACCTGTTCGGTGGGAATGTACCCACTCAAAGTCCGCAGCCGCATATTTTAGCTCACTCTGCCTTTCACAAAGGAGGAATATCCACTTGCTTATCAGTCTTTGTCCCGTCCACTTGAGCAGTTCAGCACCGAAATGCTAGGCAATCCTCCTTTGAACAAGACTAACAGCAACACCAGACGCGTGTTTCGTCCAAGTCGGGCCTCATCAATGAGGTGGAGCTGTGCGTCTCCTTTCCAATAGATTTGACATTTGAATAAGCGAGAGGGTTTGGCAGGAGCGAGGGACAGAAGGGAGTGAGGGAAGTAGATGAGGGTGCAAATAAAAATAATAATGAAGAGTGATAGAAAGAGAGGATATAACATAGGGAAAATAGAGCTTGTTTGAAGTTAATGTACCTCTGCTGTAGTGGTTTGTATTTCGATCACAAAAAAGGGTGGATAAACAAGTACTTCATAAAAAACAGCACTAATGGTAAACTACATCTGTGCCTCAAGATGAACTCTCCTGTCCCTTGGCCCAGCTTCCCCTAGGTATCGTTGGTGGGCCGCCTATCTAATAGGGATAGCAATGGGAGACTTCCCTATTCCTAAACTCAAGTAAACATCATTTCAACAAGTAAAAAATGTATCATATGCTTTATCATGCGCCAAGGGGTCTTCCTGGTGTCCCCTAATATCGCTATAAAGACGGAGAACTGGTCTTCTCTCAAAAAACAGGGATGCCGCGAGAAAGGTGCTCTTTACAACTTTATTCTGCCTCTATTCTCAGAGACATATCACACAATCTACTGTAAAAACTGCCATGCAGATATGTCAAAAAATACACAGGTGGTCTGCCAGTTCTCAGCGATGTATCCCTAATTATTTAAAAGGATATCAATTGTCATAGTCGGTCGACCAGTTTCGTTGTGCCACCTTCTTCAGGACCCAGAAAAAGGATGTTTGCATTTAGCCTGCAGATTACAGGCTCTAGTTGTAATATCAACAAGCATTGGCAATGCTAACAGTTTGAGCTTTATTAGGTATGGGAAAGGCACTTAGCCAGGCACTGTCATAGTGGAATTAATTGGCCATCGATGGTGCGAGTACCCGGGCATATCATTTTCTCCTGGACCTGCAGGAATGGTTCAGCATCGAAACTCATTTGAAGGTGCAAAAGTTAAAGTTTACATCTTTTGTGTAAGTTAGATTTCTAGCATGCTGTGCTCAACAAACACCATCAACCCTTCACAACCTCCATAAGTAGTGCATTATTTAAGATCGTGAATTGCCATGATTCACAGAGGAGGGCCACTTCTTTTGGTAGGGTGCCTAGGCCTATTTTTTTGTCCCTGTCCAACTTAGTCTTCAAAATATGTTTGCTCACTTCTGTAGCATTCCCATATATGTATATGGCACTGTTGGCGTCCAGTGCAGGCATGTAGGTAAAATACAAACTATAGTGATATTGCCCAATTTGATAGAATGGTACATATTGCGAAATTCGGCCAGTACCATTCGATTGATTTGATTCAATCAAATTGGGTAATCAATACCAAACATGGGGAGTGGCGGTGGGGGCCGGAATCTGGGGGATGTATTGGGGGGTGGATGGGGCATAGATTTGTGGGGTTTGGCCGCAGTAAAATTGTATTTGCGCCTGAAATTGACTATGGTCCATTCCACCGCAAACAATTCTGCCACGGCCAAATCACACAGATGCACTATAATAGGTTCAGTTGGGAAGCTATGCCTTCATTTTTAAAGCACGCAGAATATTGGGTTGTTTTATAATACGCACATATATAAAATGAATTTTTCTGAAAGCATACAAACTATTCCCCCAACATCAAATTGCAGGTCGGTTCTATCTAGTACATGGTCCTCTCCTTTCTACGAAATATCATTAGAAGGATTTGCATAGTCATTTTAAGTTCCATCACTTTCTAGGGAATAGAAGTGAACCAGCTAAGCTCCCTTTCACCCCACTAGAATGGTTTTCTTAATATTTCTCTTTAAACAACTATGGCTTCAACAGGTTGAAAATTCAACAATCCACTGTGAAGCTATGGAGCGTTGTACACCAATCCACTGCTTAAGTCTCGGACTACACCTAGAAAATACAGGGTTCAATTTACTTGGCTAGTGTCAAGACAATGCGTACTTTGCGCTGAAAATATAGTATAATCTAGTTTAAATCCGTTCTCCACTAGCTTTTAATAAGATCAAAAGGCAACATACATTTTACACTGAATGCTACAGCATTCCATTTTAAATCTATCCCCAAGCGACTTCCCTCGCCCTGACACCCCGGCACCCCCCTCAGTGAGCACATAGATAAAGGATTCTTGTTGACATATATCGATTGCATTGGGGCTTTTATACTCGCTTCTGGGGTTTTCCTTTTTACTCCTAATTAGCATGGCCTCACTGCTTTAGGCAGCTCTGCTTACATCCCTCTCAGAGTTTGGTCTACTTGAGGCAAAGTCTGCTTCAGGCTTCTCTGGTAGTTCAGAATCAGGAGGTGGACAAGTGGGAATGCTGACTGAGTTCCCTTTTGTTATCAATTAAAAAACCTACACTGTCCCTAGGCCTAAGATCATGCCCTGATTCTATAAAAAACTGTCAAAGGGTGCTCATCAGGACGGTAGTAACAAAAACAAGCAGGTGCTCTGTGTGAAAGCCTACATTAACCTAGATTCTGTCCCTACCACTAATAACATTTATAAATCAAAGAAAGATAGTTGGGTCATTGGCCCTTGTTCGTAAATGGTAGTTGATCTCTACCCCCTCCCCACCGCCCAAGTATGTTTTCCTTCCCAGGACTCATCGCTCTTACTGTACAATTGATTGAATGATCTGAATGTCTTTTCAAGTGTCCTCTTTCTAGCACAGTTCAGCCAAATCCAACAAGTGTCTTTTATCTGATTCTAGTCCGCCCCCCCCTTTGATGGGAGAATGTTCTGGGTATCCTCTACCAGCAAGGGACCACACTTCCTCTCCCTTCAGGCAGTTCGTGGTTTGTAGCCTTCCTTGACTTTTCAATTTCTTGCACCCCGCCTTGTCTGTTGTCTCCCCTGCCTTGGGGACATGTCACCCTCAGCCCTGGGTAGTTCCCCCACTGTCGCCCGCCTTGGGGCCCTATTTCTCTCACCCACATTGGGGTATGCATTCTGTCACCCCGCTTCATGATCTTATCCTGCTCACCCTGCCGTGGGGTCTGGATTCTCTCCTCCAGCCTTGGGTTCTTGTCTCGCTCACCCTGCCTTGGGGTTGTCTCATTCACCTCTACTTGGGGTTGTCCTTCTCTCACCCTGCCTTGCGATCTTGCCTTGCGATCTTGCTTTGCTCAACCGCCTTGGAGTGTTCCTTCGTTCACCTCAGGGTCATCCTTTCTTACCCGCCCTGGGGTTTTCTTTGCCCTCCCCTCACCCCCTTTCCCAAAGCAAGCTCTTGCCTCGGTCTTCTTGGCATTGCTCCGTGGGAGAATCTGGGAGTTTGGCCTCCATGTTTCTGCTACTGCAATGTGTTCTCTGTGCTCCACGTTGGACATAGCTGACTGGCGGGCTGTCTATATGACTCCACTGCTAGTCGTTCGACACGCCAGCTGCTCAGTTTTGGTTTCGTGTGAATCCTCTCAGCCGAGCCTTGATGGCTCTTATCCTCCAAGGCTCTTAGCGTTCCACGGGCTCCATAGCGGTCGGTTTCACCACGCGAGGACTTGTGGCAGGAGACATCTCCCAGTAGGGGGCCCCCAGTGTTTCTACAGGTCCACGGTTGTTGGCCCTCCCCTTCTACAATTCGGATTGGCGCTTTATCCTTCCAGGTACCAGGGGTGGGACTCCAATGATTTATTGCAGGTCCTGTGAAGAAAAACGGACAACAGATTCACATTCTTAATGAAAAGGACTTTTATTTCAAATGCCAGGATGGATTAAGGCTTAACTTCCCCTACGCTAAAGTGGGATTTCCCTACCTAAAGAAACTAAGGATAGTCTGTGTCAGTAAGTTCAACTTAAGTCTGTCTGTGTCTAAAACATATACTTGCCCTCACAATTAAAGATATACAATATGTGGGGATGGTAGGACAAAAAGAAACCGTGTTCAAAATAAAATTTCTGAGCTTCTTCCAGCTCGGGATTAGTTCAGCTTCCCCTTCCCCAAGTTCAAATAGGTTCACAAAGAAAAGCTTGGGGTTCCCTTCCCCAAGCGTGACACAATCCAGAAAGTTCTCAGGTGTGTCTTTCCCCAAGGTCAAGTCTCTTGAAGTGCCAGTATTTCACAATTCCCACTGGCACTCCTTTTACTTGTATCATAAATGCTTTGTCTTCACTTCAACACTGATATCACACAGTCCTGGTCCCTGGGTTCCTTTTTGGCTCTTTCCCATCGGGCTAATCGGTGTAGGCGCAGTTGATGGACGACCCGGTGCACCCATTACAGGTCACACAACCGATAACTCTTGACACTTTATGATGCTCTTGATCTTTCTTGAGTAACACTGGTTTTCCACTTCGCACCACTGTCAACACTTGGCATTTGATGTGGTTTCTTTCTGCAGTCTTTTGACTTTGACACAAATTGTACTTCACCCTTAATATATTGGAAGTCTTTTTGTCATTGCCACAATTTGCATTCAGCCTGTTCTTCTGAGCTCAACAACTTGTTTCTCACAATTGCTTTCAGTTAGTTTATAAATGTTCATACCAACTTTCACTTTGTTTCTCATGCTTTCAACTATTTCCACTTCTTTCAACACAGCACGTTATTCAATTTCCATATCGTTTCTTTAGTTCGGTATACAATATTGGTCATTGTATTTCCCCCAATACTGGGCCACTTTTCCATGCCTCATAATTCTTTTATAATTATCGGGTAATTTATGCACAACTCTTTTGGCTTCATCTGGTTCCAAACCCTCTTGTTACACACCTCTTGCTTATTCAATAACATTAACTGTTCTGCATTTGCCCCAGAGCAGCCCGGTACAAGTACTTTCTCTCTCGTACTCACCGGAGCTGCTCTGAACCCTCGGGCGTCCTCGCGCAGATCTTCGATCCTCTCTCTCATCCCGGGTAGGTGTCGCTTTTCGGAGAACCTTCGGTCTGCGTCCCGCGGCAATCGGGAGTTCTGTGTTCCCCAGCTCCAGCTGGGAACACATAATACCGGCCACTGCTGGGGCTTAGGTCCTCTTGTGGCTCTCTCGGGACACACATCATCCTCTTTGCTGGTCCGGTTTTCGCCTGCTCCTTGCCACACACCAGCCACCTTCTTTCCAGGAAGGTTCTGTCTGCAGTGAAGTGCAGGTCTGCTTTTTAAGCACCTGTGGCCTCTCAGTAGGCTGCAGGTAGTTTGCCTGACCCTCGCTTTGATAATTAGGACATGCCTGATTCTTCACATGCCTATTCCTCGTCTTAGTACTAGAGTGGTGAAACTGTTTTAAAGGGGGGGGGTGGGTGTGTGTGTGTGTGAGTGTGTGTGTGATAGTGATAGATTGGCAAAACCCCATGAAGAAAGGGGGTGGGGGCACGATTAATTTTTATAGGGAAAAGGGGATACCATGTCTCAACTGCAGATATCTCCCCACTCCCAAGGATCTTCCACCCAGGTGATCCTCCCTTGCATATCCTCCGCAGGGTCAGGATACAAAAGCGATGGCCTTTCCCTAGCCACCTGAAAGGAAGATCCAAGGGGAGTAGATGGGAGGATACCCTCAGGGTCCTCACAGTCCTCACTTTGTGCACAAATTGTGATTCATGCCAGGGTGATTCAAGCCAAGCAGTGTGATTGATTTGCTGTGCGAGAAGTGTGTGTCATCAAATATGTGGAGCTTAGTCGCAAGGTACGCTATTGTGCTACTCGTGACTGCTTTGTAGATGATACATGCAGTCATCCTGGTTTGAACAGTTTCCTGGTCTGAAAAGGAAGCCAGTGTAGTTTATTTTTGAGGCGATTTGGTCAAATTTCCAGCAGCCGTAATGAGACCTGCTGGTGAACTGCTTTTAGGGGAGCCAAGTCAGTAGCTGGGAGCCCCTTCAGAAGGGTATTTCCCCCCATTGATATGTGGCACAACAAGGGCCTGCACAACGGTCGGAAGTCCTGCAGTGGGATGAAAGATTTCATTTTGTGAAGGATTTGGAGCCGGGCTGTGGGTGCCTTCTTGGCTGTGTTTCTGAAAGGACAGGCTGCTGTCAATGGTGAAGTCGAAGGATTTTGCGAACTCTGAGAATTGTGGACCAAATCCTTCTAGGTGCATATCATTGAGCCATTGTTGGACAAGTTGTTGTCTAGCAGGTCGATCAATGAGGACAAATTCAGTCCTGGATGAGTTAAGTTTGAGGTAGGCAGTCCACATCCAGGGCTGGATGATGGCTAGGTAATTGCAGAGACTTATGTCTTGTGGGCTTTTGACTCATGTACAAATGAGTATTGTGAATATATTGGTAGATGGCTATATTGGATTATTGGGATCTTTGAGTAGAGTGTTCAGAGGCTCCATGTAAAGGTTAAAAAGGATTGGTACGAGGATGGGTGTTTGGGGGACAACGGAGGAGGTTGGGAGTCAGTCAGAACACAAGTTCATCTGGACAGCCTGGTGTTTGCCCGAGAGGGATGATGTAAACCAATTTAGGACAGTGCCAGAGGATCCCATCCTGACTGCAAGAAGTAAGAGAAGGATGCAGTGGATGAAGGTGTTGAATGCAACAGACGAAGGTGTTGAATGCAGCCGGCAGCACAAGGAGGCATAAGTCAGCCTGCACCATGATTTGGAGGGCATCCCTTTGTAGAGGAGGTCTCAAATATGGCCTGCACTCCAGTAGCCCATTTTGAAGTACCATGAGCGTTCACACCGAGATGTGACGTATGATGAGCAAATAAACCAGCAGAGAGCCCTATTAGGGCTCTACCCAGTGCCTATCAGAAGAAGAATACCTATTGAAGTACCAGTAACCAGACAACCATGGACAGTAAGGTATCCTTTGAGACAACCCTACCAGCAAATGACACGAAATTAAGATTGCTTAAACACTGTCCCAGAAGAAAAACAGGCCTTAATTGAAGACGAATGGTGATGACACAAGGGCCCCGACAGACTCACAGATGAAAGAAACGACAATCAAAAGATGATACATAGAGACGAAACGCCATAAATAAGGACATCATGAACTTTGGAGAGATGATGTTGAGATATAAAGAAACTTAAACTGTAAAGTAGGATGAAGATATTCAACCAGCTAACACCTGTACATATGCTTGTAACCGCAAGAAGCTAAGAAAACGGTGCGGCTTGCTATGCTTAGTAGAAGAATAGAGCGGCAAGCGCCACCTATATTTATATCTACCTCCACGAAGCACACTATATAAGTGCAAGTCCACTTTACACAAAAGCAGAATTAACTCAGGTTACTAGGGGTCAAACAGGACAGGATTCGTATTCCAGCTAAAACGAGAAGAATCGAAACTCAGCAGGAGCAGCCCGTGCCTGGGAAGTCGAGGACAGACCAAGGGAGGGAGGTGAACAGTAGCTTTGCAGAATCGAAACTTAAGAACAGAACAGCCTGCCTCAGGAAGGCCGAGATAAGGAGGTCCAGGCAGGTGGCGAGCCGAATAAGAATTAAATGTGCAAATAAAAGGAAAACTAAGCAGATGCACGGTGTGCTAGCACGTGACTAGCCGAGCGAGAAGAGGCACCTACGACTGGCTGTCTTCCAAACAGAAGATACCATAACTTTTTCTGACAAGAAGCTACAGTTTGAGGCCGACCACAGCCAACTAATTGACACATAGCCACTAAAGTACTGATTGATGGAAGGGAGGCTGGCTGAATCTGGGGGCATCCTGCAACTGGTTGACCATTCTGCTTGCTGCTAATTAAAGTGGAGATTTATGCATGGGGTTGAAGCCAACCCAATCACAATGGACCAAATAATCTAGGGTCTTATAGATAGTAGAACCAATGGGACGTCGTACATTTAGTGGCGTCCACCGTAGTAATTTTTGAAGGAAGGGCTTAGACGCCCACCTGTTAATGTTTATCTAATCCTCACACTCCGTTACCATATACAGATATAGCACCTATATTTAAGTTACCTTTTCCAACCAATAAAATTGCAAATATTTGAGTGTTACACGTCAATGATGCCGATTTTTGGGTATAACTGTTACTGTTTGCATGAAGTTGTTGGGAGTTGAAGCGAGACGGGCTATTGCATCACTGTTGATTTCCATGTTTCCCCGTTTTTTTCTCATTTTCATTAAATGGACTCCCCTTTGCCAAACCATTGTTGTCCTTATTGATTGGGGTTGGAGTAAGATACCCGCACCCCCATCCATCTGAAGGTGCAGCTATCTCGTCTTAAAGTACTGCAGAGCAAACTCTGACTCTATGGGCCAGTCAGGGGTCTCTTTAGTACACTTGGAAGCAGAGGATGGTTGGTGACCATCGATTATTGATTAAAATAGGACACCTATTGACCGTCGACATAAAGTAACTCTAGGTCTTCGGCAATATCACAAGTCCTTTGCTATTCAGCTGAATAGACCGTGAAGCTCTCCGTAGACAATGGTAGTATAAAGTAAGACTGCAGTCGGGGCCTGAAGGGACCTGTTTCCCAACACATCCCTTCGGGTAGCTGATTGGGCGAAAATCTGAAAAAGGTGGTAACGAAGGCGGTGATCCCGAGGGTCCAGAGAGGAACGATGCGAACAGTGAGTGAAAGACTAATGTTCTGGCAAACGTGCATGCTTTAGAAACAAGTAAAGGGAAAAGGTAATGGAGGGAGGAGGAAAAAACAAAATATAGTTAGAAGTAGAGAAGGCTGTATATATGTAAGGGGATGAGGACTTGAGCATAATTGAATAAATAGAGGTTACCGTGGTGGACACCCGAGAAGAAAGATTACCAGGGCGGACACCTGAGAAGTGAGAGGATTCGCCTTATTCCTGCGCTTTAAATATAGTGGTTAGAAGAAACGTGTACCAAGAGTCCCACATGATGGGGAAAGATTAGACTACCACCATGTTTAAAGACGTTGTGAAAGGGGTTTGTTTACACTCCATGAAGGGGTAATGATTAGAGACAAAGATATGTGGCCAGCTGGTGTCCGTCTAGTCTGTCAAGTGTCTGTCTTACATGTTGTGACGTCATATGTGAAATTTTTGTTAAGAGAACTGATGACATTTTCTTTGCGCGATTCGATAGCTGAGACAGAATCGCACAAGAATTGATGCTTTTGAGCAAATTGGTGATATAAAAATTTTTACTGGAAAATTTGGATTGGAGCCTTGCAGTGTTTGGTGCTCACTCATATTGTCACAAGATGTTTGAACCACACAAAAGCATTAACAAGTGTGCTATAAGAGGAAAGGGAACCGATTTACGCATGGATGACATAACCCCATTAGCACACTTATGCAAGCAATTGCCAAAACACGCACCCAAGCCAAAGCAGTATAGCACCGAGTGGATCAAAGGTACTGCCCACAAGATGTTTATGACATGGCCACAAAATGTGTCTTTATCTAGAGCCGTCTTACAACATATGACGACATATTTACATGCCACATATACAGGCAAGAAGCTAGAAAAACGCCTTGCTGTTCTGGAACTTTGGAAGATGTACGAACAGACAAAGGTGGAAGAGCCTCCTACAGATTGGATACTTAATGTATGTACTGACGTGGGTGAGATGCCTACCGCGCCACCTGCCCCACCTGAAATGGCAAGTGAAGAAAGTAAGAATGAGGGATTATACCTGTTGAGAGAACTTAAGGCAGCCGTGGGGTATAGCAACCCCGCATATGAGTCACCTAAATATAGTAGTGACGAAAATCAAGGGAAGGATAAGGACAAGAATCTTGCCTCTGCAGTCCCAAGGGACAAGGGGAGACGCGATGACGAAAGGAAGGATCGGGCACAGACAAGCGCATCTCTCGACAAGGAGAGAGAGGAAAAGAAATGGAAAGGGAGCGAAGATAGAACTGATGAGACAGCATTTGCAAAAGACGAATGGATGGGAGGACAAATCTTATTGAAACTCAATGGGAAAGGCAGTGGTGACGTGAGACCAAAGGAGAGGTTAGATGAGGCACAGAGAAAGGAGAAAGAGGAGGAGTTAGAGACAAAAGGATAAAAAGGAAAGAAAGACTAAGGCGAGAATAGCTATATCGCGAGGAGCAAGAAAAACAGCTCAATCACAACCTGAGAGCAGCCTCTGATCAAGACAGACAGAAGCGGCAAAGGTTAGAAGAAGAGCAAAAGGTACGTGAAAAAAGGATAAGGATAAGGAGATGAAGAAATTCAAAGGACAGATGAATGTAGAAATGAAAAGAAAAGGGAAGAAGATAGGGTCAGAGAAGAGGCGAGTAAGCGCAAAGAATTTGATGACGATATTGAACATAAACGAAGACAGAGTGCACGCGATCTGGAATATTTGGAGAGGGAAGTTTAAAAGCCTGATCCAGTTGTAGACTCGTAAGACATTGAAGAATTCTTTCCTGCGTACGATTTAGTACCAGGCACGTCTAGTGCAAATATTGAAGATGACACCAGAAGCATTGGTGAAACGATCGATGGAGTATGTGATGGAATGGGGATAGAACAAATACCCCAAGGAGAGGGGGAGGACAAGCGCTTGGAAAGCACTCAGCTATATGACACTGAGGATGTCACCCAAAGTAGTGGGAATAGGAAACTGTCCCTGGATAGATTAGAAATCTGTAGAAACAATGAAGACACAAGAAGTTGCGTGAATTGGGGACAAAGTAGCTCTACTTTGTTAGGAATGGCGCTTCACAGTTTGCCCCACGCGGTTGCTACCAGTTTGTAAAATATGACTTTCTGTGTCGAAAATGTACTAGTAAGAAGAATAAAACATATTTGTTTGTAGCAGGAAATGTTTAATTCACATTCCTGTCCTTCTCTTTAAAAAAGACTCAATCTTGCAAATCCAAAATTAGTCAATGGGCGGTGTAAAGGCAAAAAGATGTTACATAACCGATATTGCATTCATATCTTGTCAATGATCAAGCAACATTACATGTTGTCCCCATTAATTCAGAAAAATAAAGTTCAAAATAAATTCAAATCACATACCATATCAAATGTTGATAGCGTCCGTGCACATAGATGAAAAAAATATAACAAATACACCAATTAGTTGGCTGACAGTGTAAGTTACTCTATCCAAAAGTACCATATAAACCTGCATGTTCTACCTGAGTCATGTAGGATTCTCGACTATGTACGTGCCTGTACACGGAAATATCTAAAAGTAAAAAGTAGAATGTCACTAGGCTTCTACTTTCAAGAACATATATGCGCTGCATCTATAATGCGAGCCATGCTTACCATTCAGCAGATACTCGCGAGTCCTGTGAGCCGCTGCAAAGCGCGCTCGTGCCGGTTCTCGTTCTTTTTATACGTTGCCATGGCGACGTTACGAGGCGTCGTGGTCTCCCTGGAGCACGTACGCCTCACGCCCCACCCCCGGGCGCAGGCCCTGGGGCGGGGATGTCTCCATGGGAACTCTGGCACATTTCCACGTAATGCTTCTGTTGACAATTAGTCATCACACATGTTTGCGCATGTATTACTACTGACATGGGTCCCGTGCCATCACCTCTTTGTTTTTGCTTTGTCACCCCGAGTGGGACGGGTATGCCCAGACGTGGGTCCCGTGCCTGCTGGGCCTAGAGACCCAAGCTACTCCTCACTGATGCGCCCCAACAAGGGCGGAACATGTTTGGGGATGCTTGTGGTCTCGTACAGAAGGGATGTGACCTAGTAGTTCGGGCTGGACTGCCCCTTTTGGGGTGGGGGCCAAGCCTGATTTGCATATGGTCTTTCCCCTCCTCTAATGGCTTGGCAGGCGAAGAACGGTAGTTTGGAGGGTTGCCCAGAGCAATGCCAGTGGTTAAGATTCATTCTAAACCTTCCAGCCATCACCTCTTCGTTGGTGCTGTACACAGGCCAGCTAATCTCGCATGAAGGTGACCCCAGAAAGGGCTGAAGCCATATTGAACACGGCTAAGCCACACACGATAAAGCAAATGCAGAGCTTTCTAGGTCTGTGCAACTATGTTAGGGCATGGGTTTTCGATTACAGCTCTTATACTAAGCCTTTATTTCAGGCCCTAAAGAAGGCCCAAGCGACAAAGGAAAAGATTGAATGGTCTGAGACAATGGAGAAAGGGTTTACTGAACTCAAGAGCGATTTGTACAGCTCCAGTTCTCGGAATTCCCAACTATGCACAGAAGTTTTACCTGTTTTCACATACAGATGGCAGCGGTATGACGGCAGTGCTCGCTCAAAGAACCTCATTGGGGTACAAGCCCCTAGAATACTACAGTGGGAATCTGGACCCAGTAATGAGAGGCCACTTCCCATGCGAACAAAGCTTAGCTGCTGCAGCGTTCACCATAGAAAAAGCGACAACCATTGTAATGGGATGTTCCATGACGTTATATGTCGAGCACTCATTATTTGCCATTTTAGAGAAACCAAAGGGCACATTGACATCTCAGAGAGCTTCTGCCTATGAAGTAATCATATCAAACCCATCGATTAAAATAGTCTGATGTAAGATAGTGAACCCAGCTATGTTCATAGTAGAACCAGTCACTGAAGGAGAGCCGATACATGACTGCATGAATTACGAAGAATTCTATGATGAAATCCCCAGGGTAAAAAAAAAATGCCTTGGCAGGAGGAGAGATTGTCTTTATTGATGGGTCTTCGAGGATCGACCAAAGTGATGGGCAAAGATACACAGGCGTCGCTGTGATGAAACACACAGCAAATGGAGAATTTCGAGTACATCTCAGTGCGCGAATACCATCTCACTATTCAGCACAGGCTGCAGAATTATTGGCGTTGATACTCGCCATTGAGAATCATGCAGACCAGGAAGTAACGGTGTATAGTGAATCTGCCTATGTGACGTCAACGGTACACGCAGGCTTAGCGCGCTGGAAAAGGAGGGGCTACCGGCGCGCGGACAGCACGCCAGTGCAGCACGCAGCCTAATTGGACAGGCTGATAAAGGCACTACAGTTCCCAGTGGGCATAGCGGTCGTGAAATGCGCCACCCACACGAAAGGGACAGATTTTGTCTCATGTGGAAATCACGCAGCAGACATGTATGGCATCCAAAAGTGAGACGATTATGGAAGTAGAAGTGGCGTGCACCCATGAAAGAATGATGGTTGCACGAACCACACCGGAAGCCTATAACGATCTTGGGCAAACGCAACTAATGCAGTTCCAAGGAGAGGCACCACAGGAAGAGGAAAAACCTGTGGAAACGTCGAGGGTGTTCTTTAAACCCCTCTGACAGCTTGTGGCGACAAGACAGCACTGGTAAACCAGTAATGCCTGCAGCCCTACTAAAAATGGCGCTGGAGCAATTACATTACCCGGCGCATATGTCAAAAGAGAATCTAGCAGCAACGCTTGTGGAAGATTGGTTCATACTGAATTTAGCTGAGCATGTTGCATTCTCTATGGTGAACTGCATAATCTCCCAGCAATTCACCGCTGGGCACACATTAAAAGTAATGAGAGGAGTCATCCCCAGGCCAAATGGGCCTTTTCAGCACTTGCATGTCGATTACGCCGACATGATCCAAGTATGCAACGGGTACAGATATTTAATTGTCATTTTGTAAATGCAATCTTTGAGCAGATTAGCTTGCTGCTTAGTATAAAGCACAAGTTCTTATCAGCATATCATCCAGAAGGTAATGGGATCTGTGAGGCTCAACAGCTTGTTAAAGGAAAGGATAGCCAAGTTGAAGCTTACCCTAAAGAGGGGATGGTTGCACTGCCTTCCACTGGCACTGTATGCTCTTCGGAACCAACCTGGCTCCGACCATCATCTTAAGCCACACGAGATAGCCACAGGAAGGAGAATGAGAACTCCCCTCACACCCCGAAATAGAGCTAGATGTGACGCCCAGTCGACAGGAGAGGTTCTAGGTTCTGAAATGAAAAATTATCTGAACTGTATGACATCTTGCCTTACTGTAATTTCAGACCATCTGCAGCAACAACGAAAAGGGTGCAGTGCAGCACGGAACACAGAAGGAGACACTACACCAGACTCCTCTCAGGGTCTACGTGTTTCACTCATCTTCCCTAGAGAGACCGTCTTGCTGAGGAATCACACAAGGAAAAAGTGGGACGAGCCAAGGTTCAACGGTCCGTTCACAGTTGAAGACGTTACTCCATCCGCAGTCAAGCTGCAAGGAAGAAGAGCTTGAATCTTCCTGGGTGATATCAAACCATACATCGGAGGAACCCACCTGCACCCCATCGCGAAGAGACTACAGACAACGGGGAAGAACCACAGCACGTGCAGACTAGATCCATGACGAGGAAGGAGGACGCATGACCAGCAAAGTAAAGACAAAGAACTGTGTGCATCCCAGTTGCAGGGTGAAGAAGAAAATTGTGTGTATAAGCCACAACATGTACTGTTGATTTGAACTCTTGAACTGTGGCACTCTGAAGCCGTGAGGAGAAAAGCGACTATGACAAACTTTGATCAAGGATATTTACATTGGAAACAGATGCAGCATCCCGATTCATCCAAAGCCGAGACTTTGTTCGGAAGCAGTCATGGTGTCCCACAGTAGAGACATCACAAAGGATGTGGTCACATATTTCAACCTAGTGTTAAGATCATACCCGTCAATGGTAGGGAGGCTCACCAGCGTCCCAGACTTTCTCCAAGGTCCTGAAAACGAAAAAATAATAAGACAACTGCTCACTGTCATTGCTGAACAATACATCATACTCCCTGAGTACAGTGAGCAGGAAACAAATGCTTCCACCACAGGCGGAAATAGATGAACTCATCAATACACTTTTCTTTCGCATAATCGAAGACTGTCCATCTATTGTCGGGAGAACAACTGACACGTTAACATTCCTTTGAGATCCAACAAACACTGAACATTTAAGCCATCTTTTGAATAAAATCATGTTCTTGGTCGCACTCCACGTCACCGGACAGTGCACACATTGTTTACATCAAGGAAAGAACATATAATCCTGAGTCTCAAACAAAGACTGGACAAATGTCCCTGTCACCAGAAGACAGCAGATTAGCGCACAATGTCCTTTTTCGCCTAGTTACTGACTTTCCAGAATTGGTGGGGAGACCTATCGAGGTTGACATCCTCACCTTCATCAGAGATCCAGCTAATATCGCACAGATGGGAATGCTCCTGCATGGAATCATTCTCCAAGTCGAACTTTCCAACCATCAGAGAGATATCTGAGGAGTTTCTGAAAACTTTCTGCCGAGGGACAGATTGAGGGAGCAGAGTCAAGAACCGTACTTGTTATATTTGTTGTCATTTTTTCCCTATTTCTTAATGCTGACCAGTGTCCAACATATCCTCAGGACTGAAGCAGATTCGAGGAGTGGACTGGGAACTCACATACTTTGAACATGCACAGTAAAGGTGACTCATTGAAGCATTATTTTAATCTATTTTTTCCATAGTTTAGCAGAGGAACTATATCCTGTAATAAGAGACAATCGTCACTCGCAAGAGGGGGGACACTTGTGAAGCACCTGACACTTTTGAACACAGAACTGGAAGAACGATATTGGGTGGAGGAACAATAAAATTGACATTTGGCAGATGATCGAGATGGGGGCCCAGAACAGTAACCTGGTCCTCCCACAAGCAGAGAGGCACCCCCGCTTCTCTGGAAGAAAATGTTGTCGCCTCGCATATCGAACCATAATGTACTTATGCATTGTATTTATCATTATTTTACTGTCATTAACAATCAAAACTGCATTTTTTATTGGTGCACGGAGTGTTCCAATTTCAGTGCACCCACCTGATAATACACGCATGAAACCCACAAAAGCACCCAGACCTTATATAGTCATTCCAGTCCCTAGAAAATCTGATGGTAGAGTAAATGAACTTGAAATGAACGTGAGTAATAGTAATATACACACATTCATGGTAACCAATGAGCAGGAAAGCCGGAAACAGGGGCAGCATGAGAAGAATGAAGGAAAAGTACTGACACGCACGCGAGCGAGAACCAGGCCGAATGTCAATGACCACAGAACCTCAAACGAAATGTTACGCTCACCTGGCTCCCACAGGGGTGTCGGTCGGACCCGGACAGCTGCGGTCTCCACCCACGTGATGCGTAGTGCAGCGATGACTGACTGGATCTGCCCTCCTAATCTTGTCTGCTTAACCCGTAGAAATAGTCTCCTGCAAGTGGAGAGATGGATTTAGCCACTTGTGGATTCAAGTGATGGCACCCCACAGTCCTCTCCAACTAATCACCTCCGAAATACTCTCACAGCAATCTCACCTTATATTCTTGAAAGATGAGCTCTCCATCCTGCGTGGATTTGCAGGGGCGCGTCGATTCCAGTTACTTCACTGGTTTGAAGGCTCGAGAGAGCTCCGGAGAGTATTGACTCTGAGGTTCCTGGTGAGGACCAGTAAGTATTAAGTTCATGGAGTTCAATATGTCCGATGTTCACTCTTGTTCCCCCCTTCCTTTCTTGTCTTGCAGCTGGCTCGTGAAAAGATGCTCTTGTGGCAGCTGGTGCCGCTCAAGTAAGAGCCTGTATTACCCGGCGCTGTCCGGTAAATGTTGCTCGTGGAAAATGTGTTTTGTCTCCCTTTACAGATGCGGCACGTGAAAATATGGAGAGTCACAAAAGGATGCCTCCGGTGGTAAATCAGGTAAGTCTATGGTGGTAAGAATTATATTTGTTGGTTCCCTCGGCTCACCTTGTGGTTTTCTTTTGTCTCCTAGGTGCCGAAGTTCGGCGAACAAATGATGGAGGAAGCGCCGACCCGAAGGATGCTGTGAAGACTGGCGAGTATGGCACGGCGCTGCAGCTGAAGGTGCAGCGCGTGCAGAAATGATGTTCTTTACAGGTCCGGAGACGAGATGGATCCAGAATCAGGTGTGGAATAGAAATAAGTTTGTTTTCTAACCTTGTCCCTTTCTTTCCTCTGTTTTAGGAGCTCTGGATTCGAGGCGGGCGTGGCAGAAGACTGGATGCAGGCTGCAGGCACGGTGAGCGTTACGCTGCTGGATGCAGAATAACGCGAAGCGTGCGTTGCTGGTCGGGCGTGGTTTAAATAGCCTCAAAAGTAGTCCCAGGTAAGAAGTCCCTAGAACCACACCCGAGTAAAAAAAAATAGTCCCTGTAGAAAAATAGTCCCTTTCAGGCTTCATGTGGGATTGGAGTTATTTGCAGCATGGTCTGCCTGAGGTAAGTAATGACTATGAGCCTGGCGCCTTAGGCGCCAGGACTGATTTCTACTATGAGCCTGGCGCCCAAGGCGCCAGGACTGAACCCAGATAGCCCCTAGCCGGGGCTGCTGAGGTTTTACTAAATGTCTAGATGCCTGCTCCTGGGGCTGATGGGCTTGGTCCGGATGCCTGGGGGTAGGCATCATGACACGAAAGCAGCAGAGAAGATGAGACTGCCTAATGGAAAACCCTTCACAGGAGATAGTGGGGAAAAAACAAGAGGAAGACCAACAGAAGCAGTCCTGTCAGAAGCCCTTAAGAAAACAGAAGCGGCCTCTGAAAAACTCTGCAAGGACGACAGAAATGTTAGACTTTCTGTTCCTGCACATAACCAGAGCGAGAAAATGACAAGAGGAACTGAAGAACAAAACAGAGGCTGTATTACCCAGCACACATATTCCAACACAAGGGACAAGTACCAGACCTACAATACAGCCATATACCGGACCGATGTCAGGCTGGTTGGCATGGGCACTTGCACGCAGAAGAGAAAAGATGCATGAGGACCAGGAAAGAGCTGCCAGACCCTTGTCCACTCAAATGGAGCAGATTAGGAAGCCTGCACCATGGACCAGGATACCTGAGAACACACCAGCAAGAAAAAGCCATACAGAGGCAGTCAGGGATGTAGTTCTAGCAAACTACAGGAAAACATTAAGAATCAAGAGAAGCTTACATGAAGATAATAATGAACTAAATGATTACCTGCACTGCACATCTAGGGAACATTTGGTACCAGCACATGAAAGAAGTTGGAAGACGAAATTCAGAAGGAGAGTGCTCCGTTTGTGCACTTCTACCGTACCGCATGGGGAAATACAAGATCTTTGTGGCTGTAGAAATTGATGTCCCGACAGCACACTGTCTCTCACACGTAGCAATGTGCAACACCAGTGGCCAGTTCATGGGATGTGATGCCTCATTGATATGGGCAACTGAAACAGATTATCCCGATGAAGATTACTATGTTCAGGACATTAAGACCAGAAATAGAGCCCATACTAGGAATCGCGTGATCAGGTACGAGAAACCTTAAGTTAAAGGAGCAGGAAAGGGATGGGAAGTAAACCCGAGACTGAACGTCCAGGGAAAAACTCCATGGAGCCTGCAAGGAAGCAATGGAGAACTCACAGAGACTGTGCAAACCACTATGGCCAAAGCTTACAAAATCACTGACATGGGTCGAAGACAGAGGAGGACCCTTGCAGATAGTGCCACTAGAAAGCCAGAAATTGTGTTCATGAACAATGGCACAAGGAAGATGGGAGAGAATCAGAACTGTGGACGAGTTTTTGAGGCTCCAGGAATGACTCATGGAACTGCAGTAATTATGGATCATTATTGGGCATGTGGATCCAAAGCATACATCAGACTGCCGAAAAACTGGGGAGGCATATGCACAATTGTGAATGTCCATGTTCCAGCACTAGTGATCCCGAAAGGTGATCTGAATATTGATAGTTTCCCGAAAGTAGATGCTCACCTGAGAAAGAGGAGATCTGTGGAACTGGCAACTCGAGTGAAGAGAGAAACATTTTTTCTCTGCCAAATCAGAAGCATTTCATGCAATCCCATATGAACACAGGCTGTTCAGCCTCACATCATCAGTGTTCGCGACAATCCTCATGCCAAGATTTCAAGTTGGAGCAAATACTAAATGGTTGCAGATAACCAGATGGGAGTTACTGCAAACCATCAACTCGACAAAAGGATTCAATGCGATCAAGGAAGAGTTAAGAGCCAACCGACTGATGACTCTGCAGAACAGATATGTACTTGACATGATCACAGCTATGGATCGAGGAGTTTGTGCAAAAATTGGAGAATCATGTTGCACATTTATACCTTCACACGACAAAGACAATGGTACTTTAACATAGGCCATAGGTATGCTGACAAACCTACAGAACTAGATGATTAAAGAAACCGACAAAGTTGATGATGACAGCTGGTTTGGAACACTGTTTTCACGGGTTCCTGTCAGGGTTCCGTTTGGTTCCTCTTTATCACGTTATAAACCAGGTACACACAAGAGGAAACATTCCAGCGCCTCCAGCAGATCTGCCGAGACTCATATGAATTCGGTACTCAAACTAAAACCTCAGAACCCCTGTTCGTCCAGAAGTATTTGTTCTTCCAAGAACGCTATGCATTGCCCTGGAAACGCTGGCTCCCATTGCATACACGTATGCATTCAAACGTACAACGGCGCGTTTTCCGTGCAGTCAGCTGATTCCTAACTTAAACCCCACCCACGCTGCACAGCACCGCTTCTGAATCTGTATTCTGAAAGCTTTGTTTCTTGTTACCTTGTTGTCCTGGTTTTCCATCCCTTGGTCCGTTCTTTGACTCCCCTTGCCTCGTTTCCTGATACTGCTTTACTGGTTTACCTGTTGCTGACTCGGAACGCTACCGGACTGCCCCCGCTTAAGTCCTCTACACCTGGCCTGCCTGTTGCCGACTTGGAACACTTACTGGACTGCCCCCGCTTAAACCCTTCGCAAACGTAACTACCTGTTGCCAGCCCGAAACTTCTACTGGACTGTCCTCACCTTCTTCAGCTACACCCCGTCTGTCTATTTCCAACCCGGAACTCTTATCGCACTGCATACCTTGCTGGATCACCACGAATCTGGAAATCCTCAGCTGTTCGTCACGCCTTCCTTCCTTCTGTCTGAAGACTATTAAGAACTCGGTGGACATCAGAGCAACGGTGCAAGGATCAAAGACCTTGTTTAGGCATCCTCGTGCCTGCGGGAATATTCAATAAGACTTTGGGTTCCCAGGATTACACCTCCATCACAGCAATCCCCTCTTCAGAACACCCCAAGACACTCAACACCCTTCTATTGGTAAGCACACTACTGTCTGAGTCTCTATTCTTCTATATCTTGTTTACCCTCAGTAATCGCTACCTCTCTCATTCCAGGATACTCATCATTCTAGCTTGGGAGTTCTCAGTCCAATCTTTCATTCTTACTTGTGATTAAACAGATACCACTCTAGTCTAGTTATCTAAATTTCTTGTGCTGTATTTTAATCCTTGGTTATTTTCTTTTTTGCAGCCAGCTGTGTGGGTACCAGGGTGTACCAATATTGTCGGGCAATACTCACCTCAATCTGTCTTTTTGTACTCTTGAGGGGTATATTGTCAAAGATTAAATTGCTTCACGACGTGTCAATCCACCACTTCAGAATTTAGCCCTTGGGCCCTAACAGTTCCGCAATGGATGGCGGATGCATTCAAGTTCGTAGGAGCTCTGCTAGTAATGATATTACTAGGGTTTTGTGTCATCAAGATAATAATCTCGCAATGCCAGAAAACTGCGAAGAAAGCCATAGGGATGAAGATCGTGACTGACGTCAAACCGGATGGAAGCCCAGAGAAATAACGGACGATGAGATAAGAGACTTTGTGATGGCCAGCGAACATGCGCCAGAAGGTACGAAGTTTCTTTATCCCAGGAAACGCAGAAATTATGAAGGAAAATTGATCTATTGCAGCCCAAATGGACAATGTCAGCTAATGACATGGAAAAACAGCAGGAAGCCTGAATGGAGTGTTAAAAATATGGACTGCAAAGAGACACTCCTTCAAACCATGTACAAACCCAGAAGATGAAGAAGAAATGGGTACAGAAGAACCAAGTAAGATGACTCCAAAAGCGGTATCTGAAGTGGTCGATAAACCGAACAGAGGGGGGGGGGGCTGTAGAGGAGGTCCCAAATATGGCCTGCACTCCAGTCACCTATTTTGAAGTACCAGGAACGTTCACACCGAGATATGTGACGCATGATGAGCAAATAAACCAGTAAAAGCCACATTACAGCTCTGCCCAGTGCCTATCGGAAGAACAATACCTATTGAAGTACCAATAACCAGACAACCATGGACAGTAAGGTATCCATTGAGACAACCCTACCAGCAAATGACACAAAATGAAATTTGCTTAAACACTGTCCCAGAAGAAACTCAACAGGCCTTAATTGAAGACGAATGGTGACAACACAAGGGCCCGGGCAGACTCACAGGTGAAAGAAACGACAATCAAAAGATGATACAGACGAAACGCCATGAATAAGGACATCATGAACTTAGAAGGAGAGACGATGTTGAGATATAAAGAAACTTAAACTGTAAAGCAGGATGAAGATATACAACCAGCTAACACCTGTACATATGCTTGTAACCGCAAGAAGCTAAGAAAACAGTGCGGCCTGCTATGCTTAGTAGAAGAATAGAGCGGCAAGCGCCAAATATATATATATATCTCAACGAAGCACACTATATAAGTGCAAGTCCACTTCACACAAAAGCAGAATTAACTCGGGTTACTAGGGGTCAAACAGGAACTCATTCGTATTCCAGCTAAAACGAGAAGAGACGGCTGAATTGAAACTCAGCAGGAGCAGCCCGTGCCTGGGAAGTAGAGGTCCGACCAAGAGAGGGAGGCGAACAGTAGCTTCGTGGAATTGAAACTTAAGAACAGAACAGCCTCCCCCAGGAAGGCTGAGATAAGGAGGCCCATGCAGGTGGCGAGCCGAATAAGAATTACATGCGCAAATAGAAGGAAAACTAAGCAAATTCACTGTGTGCTAGCACGTGACCAGCCGAGCGAGAAGAGGCACCTACGCCTGGCTGTCTCCCAAACAGAAGATAGCATAACTTTTTCTGACAAGTAGCTACAGTTTCGAGGCCGACCACAGCCAACTAATTGACACATAGCCACTAAAGTACTGATTGATGGAAGGGAGGCCGGGTGAATCTTGGGGCATCCTGCACCTGGTTGACCATTCTGTGTGCTGCTAATTAAAGTGGCGATTTATGCATGGGGTTGAAGCCAACCCAATCACAATGGACCAAATAATCTAGGGTCCTATAGATGGTAGAACCAATAGGACGTTGTACTTTTAGTGACGTGCACCGTAGTTATTTTTGAAGAAAGGGCTTAGACGCCCACCTGATGTTTATCCATTCCTCACACTCCGTTTCCATATACAGATATAGCACCCTATATTTAAGTTACCTTTTCCAACCAATAGAATTGCATGATAACTTTTGAGTGTTACACATCAATGATGATAAATTTTGGGTATAACATTTACTGTTTGCATGAAGCAAACGCTATGGGCCGGTCAGGGGTCTCTCTAGTACACCTTGATGGTGGCTGTCTCGATGCTATACTTGGAGAAAAACCCTGCCTGGTAGATGAAGTTTTTAAATTCTGGTGAGTAGTTGTGTTGCTTTTCCAAGATTTTGACAATAAACCAGAGGTTCATATGGGCCGGTAGTTGGCCAGTTATTTGGGTCTAGGGTTGGTTTTTTCAAGAGAGGTCATATGAGACCAGTCTTGAGTGTCCGAGAAGGACCCTTCTGTGAGGGTGGGAGGGATCCATGATAATGAGCGGCACGTTGAGTGCTTGGCTCCTTAAATTGGTTAATGATGGAAGGATCTAGTCAGAATAGGAAGTAGGTTTGAGGGAGTCAATCGTTTTTGGGAGATCCTTGGGAGAGAGTGGAGAGAAACTGGTCCAGAGGGGCAGTGTGCGTGCTGAGGTGCAGGGGGTGCTAATGCTGTGGGAGGCTGATTTGATGAACTCTGATTTATTTATTTTTGGATAAAAAAAAGTTGTTGATTCTGTTGCATTGTTCCTGAGTTGCTGGTACCTGGGGGTTGGGTGAGGGTTTGGTACAATGCTTTACTATTTCAAAGAGGGCTTTCCTCCTGTTGGAGGCTGTCGCAATGGTGGTAATAAGTAGCTTTGGCCTCTGTAATCAAAATCCTACGGTTGGTGCTGGGAGATTTGAGGTTGATGAGGTCTCCATAGTTGCGGTTTTTGTTGAAGGCGGATTTGGGGGATGTACTGAGGGGTGAATGGTTTGGTATTTGAGTGGCTGGTTGTTGGAAGACAGAGGAATTTCCTGTGGTGTGGAAGTCTGCACCGTTTGCTTCTAGTTCAATGACCGGGAATGTTTTGAATGAGCGGCGTTTAGTCTGGCCTTTGTGAGACGTAGTCGAGTGGGTGACCGATTGAGGTATGGCAGAGTTGTCAGACCTGTTGAGCGAGGTAGGGTCTTCGCAGGCGATGAGGGAGGGAAGATGTGGAGACTAAACCTATGGTGTGCATGGGGGCGAGGGCAAGTTGCTTAATGTGCCTGTATGCAGTCGGTACAAAAATCTTGCTTCGAGTGTGGTTGTCTGCTTGTGACTAGGGGACATTAAAATCTCTGAGACATTAAGAGTGTGCTAATTTGGCAGATGGGAGTACGTTGGCGATATCGGCAATGAAAGAGTCACTATGGTGAGAGAGTTGAAAGGCAATAAGATTCCTTATGGGATAAAGGGAACTTGCAGGCGAGTGATTTCAAAGAGCTTATTCTTGGAGAAGGTATGATGCAGCATGGCCAATCGCTCCTGTGGTTGATTGCCACTGTGCATCCTGCCCTTCCCGGCTGTTCAGCATGTTGGATGTAGTAGCCTTGGGGTAGGAGGATTCAAACATGGTGGGGAGGATGGGGTTAACCATGTTTCAGTAATGAACAGAGAGTCAAGGTTGTTGTACAAGATGAAGCCAAGCCAGTGATCTCTACAGAGTGAGCGACTGTTGAGTGATCACTGATCAGACTGAGAGGACGTGCGCGTGTGGTGGTCCGTAAGTGTTGGATGGGGAAAAGGGCGATATTGATGAGGTTCGCTATGGTAGCTTGCCGGGGCTGCCCAAGGCGCCTGGCCATTTGAACCTCAGCAATTGTGGAGGTGGGCTGTGGAGGGAGGAGACGCATGGTGATGTCTTTTTGTGAGTAACAGTAGTATAGACTACTTTGTATGTGAAGTGAGGATAGCTAGTCTGAATACACACAAACCCCCTGCTCAAAATAGAAAGCAGAAAGTAGATCTCTGCCCCAACCAAATGATGGAATTAGTAATAATTGGTAATACTCAAATAGTCACTTCTAGCCAACAGCATAAACAAGACATGGCAAAGAAATTCCCAACATGAACGCTGTAACGAGTCCCAGGGTATCGTCACTGCTCCCTGGGGGGGGAGCCCCTTCCCATGAGGCCATGGAGGTGAGGCCGCTACCCGATAGTGCCCCTTGGGGTGGTGCTCTGCGGGTGGATCTCATGGGGAGGGAAGCCCTCAATGGAACCAGTGACAGTAGCCTTCAGAGAACGCGGTATTCACCCAATCCATTTTTGTCTGCGTTCTCCTCTCACCCCACTCAGTCCCAGTGGTCCCCCACACTTCAATATACCTTTTGTAGAGTACAGGACTTCATTCACACCAATCCTACTGGGACGAGGAAGAGTGAGGCTTACCTAGGTGGAGTGCATACAATCACTGACATGAAGATCAACCAGAGAGGCAAAAGCCCACTGCGGAACCAACATATTCAGTACAGTTTACTAGAGGCAGCCTCGGCGATAAAAAGCAAAGAAGGACCATGTACTTTGTCAATCCAGTCCTGGACGAGCAAGAAATGAGATGCTGGTTCCATGGCGAGAGAACCGTGGAGAAGAGGACGAGATGCTATCTAGCAGGCACTGGTGTCTTGACTAGGTCCGTGGAGCAGTACTTTGTCCGGTGATGGGTAAAGAGGAAACCCGACCGGCGAAGCCAAAGTATGAAGAAGCCGTGCCGTTGAGGACACGAGAGAGAGCCTACTGCTGTGAAGTCGCTGAGAGCAGGGCGCAGAGCGCGGAAGCAACAGCGAAGCCACGCTCTACTCCCAGGACAGGCCGGAGACCGCAACATTTATCAAAGGTAGGGAAAGGGTCGGGCCGGCTGGTGGTACATAGAGGGGGCCAAACAGAGTGAAGACATGTGTCAATATCTGGGCGATAGAAAGGGATAACGAAATAACAGTAAAAGCCGGAAACAAACTTTAAGAAATAGTCTATATGGAACAGTACACCAGGTCGGTTCAATTGGTCATTAAGTGAAGTAGGGACAGAGGTCCCGCCGAAAGCAGGGTCTGGAACCCCTATGAAGTCGGGGAAGCCCTGCCAGAACAGCGCACCAGGGTCATGAAGTTGGGCGAGGCCCGCAAAAGCGGCACACAAGGCTCAAGGACCCACACAAACCTGAAGAAGCACACAGTCACGGTCAGGAGATCCCGAGATAATCTAAAGGGGTCCGGACACACAAGACCTGTCTAAAGGGGTCTGGGATCCACACAAGAGACAAGCTACAGATCATGTCAGGAGATCCAGAGACAACCCTGCAAGGTCTGGAACCCATGTAAGAGAGAAAGTGAGATGCAGGAAGCTAAAACAAGGGGTTGAGGACTCGCCACGAAAAGAAGAGACATTTTCTGGAATTTTAAGACCTACAGTCAAGTCTGACAGGATAGTGAACCAGACTTGAGGCGACGGTTGTGAACTGGAGAAAGAAAAGGGGAGGAGACTTCGCCTCTGATACTTAGGATGTGTGTTTTTGGAAATCTACAGTAAGGTCTGGCAAGATAGTGAGCCAGACTTGACACTACATTTGTAATCTGTAGCGATCAGGGTAAGGGACTCCCCTCTGATATTTGGGAACCGTTTTGTATACGGTTGGAAGAGCAGCTAAGATCAAGAACTTTTAAGTTAAAGAATCGCTCCTGTGTTTTCTCATCCAGAACTGAACAGTAAAATCCAAATCCAGAGCCGGAGAAGTCTCCTTCTGGATCAAGAAGACACAATTTTTAATTGGTTTGTCTAGAGTGTAAGGGACATAAATAGGTTTGGACACAGGATGTTGGGCATTTTATTTTACTGGACATCCTGACAAAGTCCTTAGTATTTTTGTTGAGGTAGGGCAACCCCTGGTATAAGTAGGGCAAGGTAGGATTTTCTTTTACAAATAAAAGTCTTTGCCAACAAACATGCCATCACTGTGTCAGACTCTTACTTCTGCACCCTTAAAGCGCTTAAAGAGATCACATGTATAACCTGAATAATTTTACAATAAAATAGGCTGTTGTAAATTACCCTCATTTAAGAGAGTGAGTTTGGGTGCTTGACATCCATACATAGACTGCAATTAAAATAAAGGAAGGCATCCCATAGCTCAGTAAAGATGTAAATAGCTACTTCTCAATCAACGCAACGAATACAAATATTTGTAACTGATTAACAAATATTTTCTGTTTTCAAATGCATGCAAATCTTCTATTATGTACATGTACACACATGTGAATTGATTGGGCTACAAGTAACACACCAGCAAAATGCTGTTTTACAGTACATCTATTTGAGTACAATTAATATGCACTGTTCTTGATTGCAAAATAAGGAAATTATTTAACAATCGGAAACAATTCCAAAGACATTTTCAGTTGTCTTAACTATAACTGCTAAATCATTGAAAAAAAGGCTCAATGAAATGAATTGGCACCCTGCATTTTTTCAAGCATCAGCATTGGGTATTATGTATTTACAACTCAAATGTAGCAACTAAACGGTAAGCTCATGCTGTGCACATAACAATCCTGTCATTATAAAAGAAAAAACATTGTGTAAGAATCCTGATTCAAAGGAACAGCACAGTAGACAACTGATCCGCAAAAGACACAGTAGTGCATGCATGGTGCAATAATCTTGTTTCTCAAAGAAAGAAGAGTTAAAATAATCAGCAAAATATTATAAGCGAATAATGGGCAGCCCTCCATTTTATTGCAGGCAATATGTCTCAGCTAGCTTAAAATATTGCCCAAATGTCTTCACCGGGACGATTAATTACTGTCAATCAACGATTGCATTCGAGATTTACTTTTTCCATGCCGACTAGATAAATATCTAACAAGGTTTCAGGAAGTGCCTGTCAGTTACAGCCTTGCTTAGGTTCTACCTAAACTTAAAACTCTGAGAAAGGCTGTGTAGTGGCCTTTGAAGCGTTGGTGGCTCATAGATCAGAAATGACATTCTTTTTTGATGGTCTGCTCTCAATGTTATCTTAGAAACTACTGTTCAAATATACTCCTTCTCTGTCTTTATTACTTACTTCATGCTTTGACTATAAAAGTTATTCACCATTTCATAGGAAAGTCTATTGTTATTTTTAGCAGAGCCAATTTGCGGGTTAGTATTATTCCATGACCTTATGTGGGAGAGTCCTTTAGAAAAAACCCACATTCTTTTTGTTGGGGACAGTATATGCTATTATTACCTGGCAAGGGAGGTGTGCCGGCCTCCCCGCCAATCGCGAGGCTCAGAAAAGGGGCTTCACCACTTGGTAAAACCCCTTCTCCAAGCCTCCACAGAGCTGGAGGCCGCCATCTTTCCTTGCCGGGAGTCGGGTAAGTGCACCCACTACCCTTCTTCCCATACCCTCCCAACCTCAATTTCCATAGTGGCTGATTCTATAAGCTAAAATGTAACAAAATATACAGTAAACAATGTTTAGCAATGTGGTGAGCAGGTAGTGGGAACATGGTTTAATTCTTTGTAAGCTGGGGTCTTATGTTATCTTGGTGTTGTGAGTGGGAAAAATGTTGTTTTGATAACTTTGTGCCAATGTTTAAAACTTTTTGTTGTCATATGTTTGTGTCCATAGACAGCAAAGCAGTATATGTCCCTCTTTAATTAAAGAGAAGAAAACTGCACAACCTCAATGAGATATGAAATGCCAACAATTAATTTGATTCAACAAAACCCCAACTGCCAGTTTTCAGTTTCCATTTTACTCTATATGCTTGATTATCAGAAACAGCAAGTTTTAGGGAGCATTTGATGTGTCGATGCCCTGGGGCACTCCCTTTTTCTGAATTCTTTCTGTGGTTATGTTTCAGATGCAGCTTCAAAGCACGCAACCCAAGCCTTTTTTGACTGTCTGCGAGCAGAGATGGAACCATATGAAATCGATGTAACTGTGGTTAGTCCTGGTTATATACAGACTAATCTGTCTCTGAATGCTGTGACAGCAGATGGATCCATATATGGAGGTGAGGTTCATTTGCTGCTGGGTATGATTTGCTTGGCATTCACAGGCTATTAAGGAGAGCTCTAGTTAGTTTGATGTGCACTATCTGACAAACAACTTTTACAGGCAGAACCAATGTTGGATTGATCGGTAGCTTGACAAAGACATTTCAAAGGGGTGTAAACAAATGGGATGATATTTAGTTTATAGGAGACCTTGATTAGCACTGTGCAAAAAACACAGTTGGGACAGTGACACGTAAGGAAGCATGGAAGGTATGATACACAAGTTAAATACACACACGACAGGCATGTGGCACAGATAGCTAGCTGGTTCCCTGGTATGTTGTTTTTTTAATTTGATTTCTCCCATGTTTGGTTGAGTGGCTCTTTCACATCATAGCTGGTGAGCATTTCCGCATGGTAATGGAGTTAGATAAAACTTCACCAAATGCAAAGTCTGATTAGTTTGATGACCACTCTGCACTACACGTTTTAACAGTCATGCGTAAAAGGTTTCATATAAATAGTTCCACAGGCATTATGCTACCTCTGGTGATTCCCCGGGTCCCGTCACTTCTCCCCAGGGGGGGGGAGTCCTTTCCTATGAGGCTAGGGAGGTGAGACCGCTACCCAATAGTCCCTCGACGGGTGGTAATATGCAGGGGGACCTCATAGGGAGGGACTCCCTGCATGGGGATAACGACATCCACCTGGGGAAAAGCCTCTCTAAAACTCTGTCACATAACCCCCTACCCTCATGATCACCCTTTTCCCCCACCATTGACAGTGGAACCATGTGTTATTGTAAAGCCATGACACTGACAAATGTAAAGCATACTGGGATGAAGAAGAACATGGGAAGCATATGGAATAACTATATGCAAAGTCAGCCAAGTACTGTAACGAGGTGGCTCACTGGAGGCATAAAGAGTGCCAAAGTGAATTTCCAAGATGGTGTTGATGTTACGCCAGGGCGGAGTCAACAGTAGAAAGCACAAACTAATTCAGGAGATCTCACAGCAGAAGCCAGGAGTATGCGAACGAGACGGGAAGTTCAAACCTGGAATGCTGCAGCTGAAGCAGTTGCGTCTCTCCTGGAGGGGTCAAGAAGAACAGGATGTTGCTGAAGTGCATGCAAGCCGGCAGGGAACCGACTCAATTGGTGGTGGCGTGACTGCAGAAAGGTGGACCGTCGAGTTAAGAAACTACGCTGAGACCACCAGCCTGCCGCACAGATAACAAGAAGAAAGAGGAGGAGGAGGAGGAGGAGGAGGAGGAGGAGGAGGAGGAGGAGGAGGAGGATGAGGAGGAGGAGGATGAGGAGGAGGAGGAGGAGGAGGAGGAGAGGAGACCCCTGCAACCCCATGATGTGTCCAAGACACCAAAGGTGTAACTGGAATGGTGGGAAGGCCGGGTGGGATCCAGGAAGAGGCCCAACTCGGAGTGCATCAAGAGTCATCTCCCTCATCACAGTTGTCACCCCAGTACCACTGCACAAGCTGAGTGCATCTGGTATCAACTCCCTCATCACAGTGGTCACTCCAATACCTCTGCCCAAGCTGAGTGCATCGGGAGTCATCTCCCTCGTAGCAGTGGTAGACCCAATATCGCTATCCAAGCAAAGTGGAGTGGCAGCAATCTCCCTCATTACAGTGAGTCGCCAAATACCTCTATTGAAACAGGGAATCGGGAATTGTCTCCTAAAGTCGCTGTGGCGCAACAAAAGTCATTGGAAAGCGAGAGCTTTGGGAAATAATACCCTCAGTACGATATAGAAACCAGTAGAGAGTGTAAGGAACTTGTGGTGCGACAGTAAAGACAGACACAAGTGATCACAGTTCAAGGGTGTTTACTGAACAATTAATGCAGGACGGAAAAACGCCAAGCTAAACTTAAATGTAAGATGGGAGCAAGCGTCCACCATCAAATGAAAAATAAGGCAGTCCTAGTGGCGCTGTCAAAAATAAAATGGCCTATACTAAGGAAAACCTATTGCCAATATCTTTTACAACTAATTACCGAAAGAGTGTGGGATAGGGTATCACAAATAAAGAAAATAGTGTTCAAATAATAAGTCTGGATGTGATTGCCTTGAGGTCTCCCTTCCCCACGTTTTAGCAAGGGACAAGGTGGGACTCTGGAGCACAGCACATGCTCGAGCCTTCCCAGCACGAGCTGACCGTTTCGTTCCATCTCAGCATGAGCTGACAGTTCCAGCTAAAAGGTTCTTCGATGCTAAAGTCTCTTTGCATTAAAAAGTCTCTTGCCTTCGAGGCCTGATGTAGTCAACAAACTAACACGAACATAACGTTCTGTAACACAGTTCACGTTGGGTGACGGCTTCACCCTTGGTCCCCCACTTCCAGGTGCCAACCCCTCACCTATAATATTCAACCAATCAATTGAACAGTTCCTTTTGAACAATTCCTTTCTGGATGAACTTTCGGTGATTACTTTTCACCCCTGGATCTCCCTTGGCCGTGCTCGAATCCTAAATGGCAAGGGGGTGCTTACCTTTCCCTTGTCTTGCAATACTTCTTGCTTCACAAATCTTATTGTCTATTTAAACACCACTTCGAGCTTTGTTCCCGGTTGTCGGCTTCCCTCTTACGGGTTCACTCTTGCCAATTTATACAACACACTGGTAATGCAGTCATTTCACCAAGCAGGATTAATTTCCCTTTGCTTGTCAATTATCTGTAGGTCAAAGACTCAACGGTACAGAGGATTTTACAAGACCCCTGTAGGACCACTTTGTCCCCCTTTTCGCCTCTTCCCAAGGGCTTCTTGTTCCGGTAGTTTCTACTATTGGGTAATCGCCCAGAGTTTCCTGCCAGAGCAACCACATGGTGCTGGACTTCTCTGTTGCTAGTTCCCCCCCCCCTCCCCCTTTCCTCAATCGTATCTTTAAGTCTTAAAAAGTTCCAATTAGCCGTTGGCTACTTTTTGTTCAACACAGTTCAGTTTCTTATCGATTCTCCCCTCCACTCATCGTCTCTGATGAACTGCTTGCCTTTCTTTATCCTTTGAGTCAAGGTTGGTACCACTGAGACCAGTGTCCTTCCCCGGCTTGCTTATCAGCGGAGGAAGGTCTCGCGTACCGTAGAAATCTGCTGCAACACATGCTGGCTATTGTTCGGGGTCTTATGTTTCCATCTGCAGAGGTTTCACAGACCTTGATCGGAAAGGGTAAGGTTACTTCTCTCCTTGTCACCTTCTCGGTATTCGTCGTCTTTCGCCTCCTCTTGAACTGCTGTGCTGAGTTAGCTCTCACATCGTGCGGTCTGCCTTGCTCGTCTTGTGCTCTGCTGCTCCACCTTTTATCCCTTTGGGGAAAGGAAAGGGGCGTCAGGTGTGTGTGATTCTGGTCAATTGCCTGACTTTACCTGACCCTTGTATTGGGAAAAGTTAAACGGCTCGGATGTTAGTCTGTTGTCTTCTGTGTTATGTGAAAGTGTTTGTGTCGGAAAAGGGGGCAGGCAGTGTTTTTTCTTTTTAATATCCTACATGGGGGAAAAGGTGTTGGAAGGAAGAGGATACCGTGTCTCGCCCGTCGGTGTCCCACTCCCCAAGGACCCCCATCCAGGTGATCCTCCCTCACTGGTCCACCCCCAGGAACTGCTTCCAGTAGCGATGGCCGTGTCCTGGCCACCTGGATGCACAGATCCCCGGGGACTAGCTAGGGGAGAAAACTTCAGGTTTCTTACAAGAATCAAACAAAGACATGGAGAACCCAGGAAAAGATATCCATCATTAGAGCGTTAGATGGAAGCCAAATAAGGCTGAGAGTTTTTCTACTTCCTGGAAGGAGTTAAAGAGACTAATCCAAATGTTCTGCTAGAGTGCTTAAAGACCACTGTGGAGAACCTTTACAGAAGGACCAGGAGAAGGGAGTCATTCCCCTGGTCCTTTTTGATGGGACATTGAAGGAGTTACTTCTACTAGAGGACAGAAGCTTCCAGGAGAAGGGAGTCGTTTTCCTGTGAAAGATACACAAACTTCACTTTAGTTAAAGACTTATGTCTATCGTGTTAGGGTTAGATTATTTGGTTTCTGACTCTAACATTTAATTTTGACAGACATTCTGACAGCTCACTAAAGTGTTTCTAGGTTGAGGCAGGTAAGCCCCTTAGAAAGTAGGGAGAGGTGTTTTTTTTAGATAGACCAAATTATTTTTATAGCCCACAAAATAACCCCTCCTTGTCAGTCTCCTTCTACATCCTCACACACCACCCTCCACCATTATTTCACACATTGCTCTTTGTTTTGTATTGCATGGTTTCACATTCCCTTCAATCAATATTTGGAGTGAACTGTATGTTTGATGCTGCCTTTAAACAAGCAAGTTGTTGTCAGTCATTCATTCAATGCTGTGTGCTTGCCTATGTATGTTGACATGCTCTAGAGTGACATCTGTGATCATTTGTATCCTATTCCTAAATCTGATGATTTTATGAGATTTGAGTGGGTGCATTAATTGCGGCAGGGGGGGTGTGGTAGTGCACCAACAGGAACATAACATAGGTATTTATATCCTATATATATATATGACTTGTAAGGAACCTGGGGGCGTCCTCACTTCTTTTCCCCATGGATCCTCCTCTCAGGTGGCCAGGGAAAGGTCATCGCTTTTGGATCCTGACCCTGGGTGTGGATATGCGAGGGAGGATCACTTGGGCGGAGGGAACTTGGGGAGTAGGGAAAGGACATCCTTAGGTGAGCCATGTTATTCCCCTTTCAGAATGAACCCTCTATCCCTCAACAACCAACCCGCACACAGCGAGCGCTGAGTCCCGCCTTCAGCGACTCCGAGCGAGCAAAGTTTTGTTAGCAGGCTGCCTCCTGCTCAAGACTGTTCCTTCTCAGCTCCACGAATAATCAGAAGAGCGGCCCTCGTACACGCAAGCCGCAGCGCCTGCATACAGTTCAGGATTCACTCCTGCACAAGATACCATCTGGCCCCATCCTCTGCTGACAAGCACCCTATGGCTGGATTTTTCGTGCACGCACTCTCCCAACTCCGGGGAGTCGCCGGAATTTAGTCTCCTGTCCAGCCATGTCCAGGACAGGAAACACATGGTGTGTAGCCTGACTGCACAGCCGCCCATTTAAGCGGACATTTGAAACAGCGGTACACATCCCCACCAGCCCGGTTTCCTCCAGTCCACACAAATACTGAGGATGAATGGCCATCCGTTCATATGTGACCTAGGATGCTTCCCACCCTCCTGGTCAGTAAGAACCTGATCATCACTGCCCTGATGAAGGCGAAATACTTTATTTCTTTAAATCCTTTTTGGTCTCAAACTGCCGAAACGCAACAAATGTGAGGGGGATGTGTGTGATCATACTCGCCCACAAAAAGATTGCTTGTGCTTTTTCCTCTTTACTCAGTTCCCCCACTGTGTTCGCAAACCCTGACCTCGGAAAACGAAGCTACATCCGAGAAGAAATACCATCGTGGTTTTGTTGGCATTCTCAATTTAGACCTCAACTGGGAGTAACAAAGTGACACTCCCTAGCTTATTCTGCACAAATTGTGTTTAGCCAAATGATTTGTTCTCAGCACTCTGTTAGGACAGGAACGACTCTGTACCACTTCTGCTGCTATCACCACTTTATGCTTCTTTTTTACTTTTGCTAATCATTCAACTTCCTTCTACGCATGCTTCCCCTTCTATCCCACACCACCGCCCAGATTCAAACTTACATTTCTTGTGGTCTGTTATATCGTGACTGTCGTGTAGAAAGAGGATACCTCCGTCCACAAGTGCCGCACAGGGAGACTACAAATGTCACTCCCTGTACAGCCTTTGAGGCCACAGGTGGGAGATGATTTTCCTGAGGCATGGACTTCTGGGAACCCCTGGGCCACTGCAAATAAACACCGGTTAAGTAACTAGCCACAACAATAATCACAAGCCAAACAACAAGAAAGGAACGGTCTTACCAATGGCTGATAGATGCGATTCAGTTGAACCTAGTGAGGGGTTCCGGGACCCACCAGTGTCTTGCCTTCGATGCAGGTTGTTCCTCGCAAGAAGGTAGGTGAAGTCCTTGAAGGCACCGGGCCCCACCTGTTGATGGAGTCCACCAAGAAGTCCAGGAAAACAAAACCAAGACGAGTATCAGAATGGAAGACCAAAGGCAGTCCGTGATTCGTAACCAGAGTTCCAATATCCAATATCCAATATCCAAGATCCAGAACAGAGGGCAATCCAAAAAAGTCTGTGAAACAATGCAAGATCGTAATCCAAGTGAGTCAAAGATGAACGTAGCGCCAAACAGTAGTCACAAGAACAGCTGTGAAGCACTGAACACTCGTATCCGAGCGTTTAAGTAGTGGCGCTACGTTTGTCTTCCGGTCACGTGATCCGCACCCGCATCACGTGATCGTGTTGTTACACGTGAGTGAGAGGTGTCAGCCACGTGACGCTGAAGCAGGAAACGAGGTCGGTCCCGCAGCCGCCACGGAATGTGCCAATGGAGCGGGCGTCCACGGTGGTGGGCTGGCCGTTGGCGCTGCCGCCCTGGAACACGGGAAGAAGGCAGCGGTGGGTCCCGGATCCTAGCCTGCGGATGGGGCATAGTGGAGGTATGGGGTCTGGGGCTTTGGGGGGGAACAACAGGAACTCCTAGGGACGTGACAAAGCCCCCACCCAAACGCCCACGACCCCGTGGGCACGAAGGATTGTCCCTATGGAAACGTGCCACCATGCGCGGAGCGCAAACATCCTCAGCGGGAACCCAGGACCTCTCCTCAGGCCCAAACCCAGACCAGTCCACCAGATTATGAAGGCGACCCCTACAAAGGCGCGAACCCAGGATCCCAGAGACCTCAAACATCAGGGGAGGACAAGGACACCGGAGCCACAGGCGCCCGAAGCCGAGTCGGACCAGGGCAAGGCTTCAGGAGGGAGACATGGAAGACCGGGTGAATCCGCCAAGACTTTGGGAGCGCAAGCCGGAAGGCCACAGGGTTGATGACCTGGGTGATAACATAAGGACCCACAAAGCGAGGGAGGAGCTTACGACATGCCGCCAGTCGTAAGTGTCGGGTGGACAACCAGACACGAGAACCCACTGTAGAAGACGGGGCCACCACCCGTTTCCTATCCGCCTGAGCCTTCATGGACGCCTGAGCCTCGAAGATGAGTCGTGGTCTGGGCGTGGATGGAGGACAGGTCCCTAGCACAAGCGGCGGCAGCAGGGGTGACTGAGGAAGGCATGGCGAGGAAGGGCAGAACCCGGGGATGCTGGCCATACAAGACATAGAACGGGGAGAACCCAGTGGAAGAATGTTCAGCTTTGTTATAGGCGAACTCAGCAATGTGGATAACTTTCAGCCAGGAAGTCTGTTGCTGCACGGTCAGGCAACGCAAGAACTGTTCCAAGGTTTGATTGAGTCTCTCCGTCTGACCCTCCGACTCAGGGTGGTATGCTGAAGAGAAATGTACGTCAATGCCAAGGAGTTTGGTCAATGCACGCCAAAAGCGTGATGTGAATTGGGGACCCCTATCCGAGACAATGACCGTGGGTAAACCAAAGAGACTAAAAACCCCTTCAAAGAACAGTCTGGCTAATGCTGGAGCGGAGAGAACGCCCTTGCAGGGGATAAAACGAGCCATTTTAGAGAAGGAATCAATTACCACCCAGAGAGTGTCAAACCCCTGGACCCGGGGTAGGTCGGTGATAAAATCCATAGTAACCGTGTGCGAGGGCCTGGGGGAACAGGTAATGGAAGCAGGAGACCAACAGGGCGACCCCTGCGGTGTTTACATTGCGCACACCCCACAGGTATTAACATAGCACTCTACGTCCCTTTTCATAGAGGGCCACCAGCGTTTCAACAGTGTTAGAGTATGTTTCTGACCGGGGTGTCCATGTATAGGGGCATCATGAGACCATGCAAGGGCCATGTTACGGGTTTCGGTAGTGGGTAGAAAAAGTTGATTGGCCATAAACGGTAGCCCGTCATGAAGTGTGAGATCCCACTCGGATAATTGGTCCGGATGCAGGGAGACCCAATCCCGAACAGCTTCCAGCAAAGGCGGTGACGGGGTACATAGACAAACCACCTTTCCGCAGTCCTGGAGAGTGTCGGGATATTTCGGTAGAGTGACCCCCCCCCCCGGGGAGCGAGATAGAGCATCGGCCTTCCCGTGAGCCGTACCTGAGCGATGTTTGATAACAAAGTCAAAGGCTGCAAGAAACAAATGCCATCTGACCTGTCTACTGTTAATGCACTTTAGAGAAGCCAGATCCTGCAGGTTTTGGTGATCGGTGTACACAGCGACCTGATGTTTAGCACCCCAGAGGTGGTGTCGCCAAACACAGAAGGCGTCCATGACTGCCAACAATTCTTTTTCGGTCACTGTGTAATGGGATTCTGCGTCCGTGAATTTGCGGGAGTGAAAGGCCACGGGATGAAGCCGACCGTTAGCGGAACATACCTGTGACAAGACAGCCCCCAAGGCAAAGGAGCAAGCGTCAGCCTCCACGATGAATGGCAATTCCGGATCCGGGTGTTGCAGAACCAGGGCGTTAGTAAATTCCATCCTGAGGGAGTCAAAGGCCTGTTGGTGTGTTTCGGCCCATAGAAGGGGAACACGAGGACTTGTCAAAGAAGTAAGAGGAGCCACTAGAGAAGAAAAAACAGAGATAAACCGTTGGTAAAAGTTTGCAAAGCCAAGGAATGACTGAAGCGCTTTTAGGTTTTTTGGAGCCGGCCAGTCCAATACGGCCCTTACTTTAGAGGAGTTCATGGCTAAGCCTCCAGGCGTAATATGAAAAATGAGAAATTCCACGGTGTCAGTGTGGAATTGGCACTTCTCTGGTTTCACGAAGAGTGAATGTCTTTGTAAACGCGGGAGTACCTCCCGTACATGGGGTACGTGTTCTTTAAGGGTTCAGGGATAAATCAGGATGTCATCTAGATAGACGACAACAAACAGATCCAGAATATCGGAGAAAATATCATTCATGAATCTCTGAAACGTGGCCGGGGCATTGCATAGACCAAACGGCATGACCGTATACTCAAACAACCCATATCGAGTGCAGAAGGCGGTCTTCCATTCGTCCCCAGGACGAACGCGGACTAGGTTACAAGCCCCACGAAGATCTAATTTTGTGAATACTGAAGCATGAGAGAGACGGTCAAGCAGTGGTGTAATCAGGGGAATGGGATATCGTTTTTTTTCTGTGATAGCATTTAGTCGCCTGTAGTCTACACATGGGCAGAGGTCACCATCCTTCTTGGGGACGAAAAAGATTGGACTGGCTGCAGGCGAAGTAGTTGGACGGATATGGCCTAACCGGAGGGACTTTTGGATATACTCCTTGAGTGCTGTCTCTTCAGTAGGGGTCAGGGAATAAATCCGGCCCATGGGTACTGTACTGTCCGGTTTCAGATCTATTGGGCATTCATAGGGACGGTGCGGAGGAAGCACTTCGGAAGAACCATGATCAAATACGTCTGCAAAATCCTGGTATTGAGGGGGAATGAGTGCAGAAATCAGTCCCACCATGTGGTGTTCTGTTGGCGAATTCATGGTGTCCTCTAAGGTTAAATGGCCTATAGCCCCTAGGGCTTGAGCAGGAGTGTGATCGTTGGTGTTTGCAGGAAGACAGAAGCATTGGCATAACTCTGACTCAAAGTGAACTGAATGCTCATGGAGCCAGGGGATCCCCAATATTAAGCCGAACTGGGGCATGGCAATGAGGTTGAAACTTATGGTTTCTTTGTGTGTGTCTTGAATTTTAAGAAGCAGAGCAGCCGTCTGCTGTTTAATGGGCCCGGATATCAGGGATGTGCCATCCACCGCCTGAACCGGTTCCGGCCTGGTCTTAGTCAAAAGGGGCAAGTTGAGTGTGTGGGCAAGCGTAATATCGATGTAATTACCCGTAGCCCCGGAGTCAAGGATGATCGTGACAGGGTGTGAAACCTCAGGTGTGGGTTGGAGCGTGGCCTGTAAACGTATGGGCCGGATACGGACAAATGCAGGTATCGGGTCTGGGGTGAGAGGGACAGTGTTCGACCCAGTCCCCGGGTCTAGGGTCGAGCATTCCGAAAACCCAGCGTTTTCAATTTTGGCCGGCGGGGGCATTCCTTAACATAGTGGCCACTCAAACCACAGTAATAGCATGCATTTTCCACCCTCCTGCGCTCCCTCTCCGATGGTGTGATTGGACTACGTATGCCCCCTACCTGCATAGGTTCCTTATTGGAGCTGGAGGCAGTAGAGGTGGAGGATGGCACTGACGTGGAAGCAAAACCGGCCTCGGCTCTGCGTTCTGAACGTCTAGCATCCACCTGTAAAGCCAGATCCACCAGATCATGGTATGCCGTGGGTAAAGCAGGGACTACGGCAAGTGCGTCTTTCATGACATTGTTTAGACCCCTGTAAAAAACAACTGCCTTTTTACTTTCAGGCGATGAAGTTTCTGCTGCAAGTTGGTTGAACTTGATAATGTACTCAAAGACCCCCCTACCTTGTACCAGATCCAATAGTTCCAAGTCTCGGGACTGCACCTTATGGCGGGTATCAAATACTCGGGCCATCTCTGTGATCAACAAGTCGAAATCATAAAACACCGGGTTGTTGCTTTCCATGAGGGGATTAGCGCATGTGGCAGCTATGCCTGCCAAATGTGATAGGGTAAAGGCGGCTTTTGCAGCTGAATCTAGGAAGGCCTGGGTTCTACACAAAAAGTGCAGTTTGCACTGATTGACGAATGTCCTAAACTTGCTGGGGTCCCCATGATACCTTTCTGGGGCGGCCAAAGGGGAAGGAGTGGGAAGTACTATAGACGTGGGAGTCTGAGGGATTGGAACCGGAGGGGGGGCTATCGGTGGGGCAGATGACGCGCCTCTGAATTCCAAATCAGGAGGCAGGGGGTGTCTGATACTCTGGAGATAGTCTAACCGTTGGTGAATGGCAGTATTTGCTGCGGCCATGTCTGCACGTAACCGGTTATGGCTTGAACCATAGTAGCCAAGGGTTCTTCCGCGGCCCCCTCCATTGCCTACACGACAGGGTGGCTTCACAGTCTGTTATATCTTGACTGTCGTGTAGAACGAGGATGCATCCATTCACAAGTGCCGCACAGGGAGACTACAAATGTCACTCCCTGTACAACCTTTGAGGCCACAGGTGGGAGATGATCTTCCGGAGGCACAGACTTCTGGGAACCCCTGGGCCACTGCAAATAAACGCTGGTTAAGTAACTAGCCACAACAATAATCACAAGCCAAACAACAAGAAAGGAACAGTCTTACCAATGGCTGATAGATGCGATTCAATTGAACCTAGTGAGGGGTTCTGCGACCCACCAGTGTCTTGCCTTTGATGCAGGTTGTTCCTCTCAAGAAGGTAGGTGAAGTCCTTGAAGGCACCGGGCCCCACCTGTTGATGGAGTCCACCAAGAAGGGTGACATTGGGAACAACGGGAACTCCTAGGGACGTGACATGATCAATGAACATGAATGTATAAGGTGTGTGTTTTTCTTTGTTTGCTTTTTTCTTTTTTGCCTTTAATGACAATTCCCTGTTTCTTTGCTTTATACTGCTAATATAAAATTGTTTTGTACTTTTTACATAGACTGTGTTTATTTCTTGCCTCTGGTGTCCCATCTGTTTTTGTCAACAGGATTAGATGTGATATACATCAATGCTTTTATTGCAATAATGTTGGGTTGGCAAGTGGAGGTTATGGAATAATATTAACCCACCCTGCTTTTCAAAGTAAAAACCCATGGCACAGCAACACTCTTTATCCTATGATTTATACCCTCTATCCCTCAAGCCTTTGTAGGCTACTTTAGCCTTTCCCCCCCTCTCTTCCCTGCAAAATGTTCCACAGACCCATCACCCTAATACTGGAATGAAGAAGAGACCAACTTGGAGGACACATCCTCATTTGGGTGAGACCAATATAAATCAGTCTTATATTGCTAATATAGACACTTTCTTTAATTCAAACCTCCCCAAACACCACTCTGGTACTGAGATGAGGAAGAGGATAATGGAGGATTTCAGTTGGAACAGCCAGGCATGTCTAGCTAATTGGTTTCACCAGGGTCAGGCAATTGAATTAAATTACCCATACCTGCAGTCATTTAGCAATCTCAAGGTGTATAAAAATGGTGGCCGCCTAGCACAAAAAGAGAGACGGCCTGGAGAGAAGGAAGTGGGTTGGAAAGCCGGCGCTGGCTGGAGATGAACAAATGGAGAGGAGCCGTGCCGAGCAGGAGTGAGAGAGACGCTGAGGCCAAGGCTGGCCGTGCGATGGTCTAGAAATCCTGCTGCCCTCCCTGTCAGGTGCACGCAGCAAGAGCTGGGGGGCTACAAAGCATTCCGGTCACCGCAGGACTCCAGAAGAGCGAGCCATGATCTCTGTAGCTGCCGCAGTGGAAGAGCAGAGCAGTTTGCTACAGGACTCGAGGAGAGTGAGCGGTGCTCGCTGTGGCTACCACGAGAGCGGAGCGAATAGAAGCCAAAAGCAGAGCAGAGCAGAGAAACCCGAGGGAGTTGCCGTATACACCCAATGAGTGAAAAAGGAAAACTCTCATACCGGGGTGCTCCGGGGACTGGAAACCAGCATGTTTGAATGCTGAACAAGCTGAAAGTTGTTATAAGTATTTTTGAAAGCTGAAACAAGTCATTTTGAATACTCAACAAATTGAAAGGCTTTGTAAGCACTTTTGAATGCTGCGCAGAACAAAAGCAAGTTATGAGCACTTGCGAAAGAATTGAAAGCAAGCGGGTGCAAATAGCAGATACCACGGAATGAATTGTGAGACACAAGTGGTGGAAGAGTCAAAAGAATACCAAGAAGGGTATGAAATGAGAAACTAAGTATTAGTCAAAGCTACAGGACTTCAAAGAACTGCATGTTAAGAGCAATCCTGTGTTGGCAAGAGCCAGAACACTACAGAAAGTGTAAAAAAGTGTATAGGGGTATCAGTCGTGTGACCTGTAATGGGTGGACCGTGTTCTCTGACAACTACACCTAGACAGATTGCCCGCCTTATGTAAAGAGCCAATGAAAGTAAATATAAAGAAGTGAACTCTTGGGGTAGGGAACCAGAGACTTTGTGAACTGTTTTGAACTTGGGGAAGGGGAAGCTGATAACAAGCCAGGAGCTGAAAGAAGCTCAGAACTTTATTTTGAACACTATTCATTTTGCTGCGGACATCCCTACACATGGTATCCAGTTAGTTGTGAGGGCAAGTATAGGTTTTGGACAGACAGACTTTTGATTCAGACTTCCTGACACAGACTATCCTTAGTTTTCTTTAGGTAGGGAAATCCTACCTTAGGGCAAGCTAGGCCTTACTCCATCCTGCCTTTTAAGTTAAAAAAATCCTTTTGAGAACCAATCTGGAACTTCTTTTCTGTCTCCTTCATGATGCCTTCACAGACTGTATATATTCTAAATGGCCAATGTGCAGCAGAACCATCAACAGAATATAGTGTCAAATAACCTGCATAATTGTATCTATAGTCTTCCAGAATGTCACTTTTTTTATTTTGCTCTTCTTTTAGTATGCTGCTTTATTGGAAGCAGAACAAATAAATGATACTGAAACTGTTACATTAATTAGTAGGTGGCTCACCCCTGGAGGTATGCTTAGTGAAGTTGGTAACTTTTAAGTCAAGATGTTGGTACTATATGGTTGATCGATGGAAATTATATGATAGTTTATTTATATAGCACCTATACACAATTAGGCCTCTTTCTGACCCTGGCGGTAAGGGCTTAACGGCACCGGTAAGGATGCCGGTGCCGTTAACCCCCGCCCCCCCCCCACTGCCGCATTCCGAGGTCCCTTAGCGGGTCACACTAAGGCCGGCTGGTTTTACCAGCCGCCGTTAGCGGGAGCCAATAGCAAATACGAAATAGCGGGCCCGTTATTAGCTCCTTCCCCATTCCCATTGAGCCCTATGGGGGCTCGAATGGGGAATGGTTTTCAGGATGGAGACTTACCGGGTCCTCCAAGGTTGGAATGACCCGGTAAATCCCCATTCTGACTACCCGGACCCGAGTTTGGAGGCAGCCATGGCGCTTATAGCACCATGGGTGCCTCCAAACTCGGAATGAGGCCCAATGTGTTTCAAAGCGCTTCAAGACAAGGGAGGGAACAATGGAAAATACAATGACATTCTTACCGGCCATGAACAGTAAGGATGTGAAATTAAGTATCGTACTCGGTCTGGCGACATTTCAGATAGTGCAAGAGTTAAGACATAGATAAGGAAGGGAGGGGGAGAGTGGGAAGGAAAGTGAGACAGACAGGCGACTACCGTACTAGGCCTGACGACATTTCTGGTAGAGCGGGAGAAAAACAAAAGGTGAGGGAGAGGGGTGTAGAAAGGGAGGGGAGGAATAAAACAAGTGACTATCTTACTAGGCCTGATGAGGAGGAGGAAAAAACAAGTAAGGGGAGGGAGGAGTAGACAGACGAGGTTGCTATCATACGAGGTCCAGGGACAGTTCTGATAGAGTAAGTACATAGAAGAAAGTAAGGAGAGGAGGGGAGGAGATAGGAAAAGGGAGAAAGGGGGAGGAGGAGAGAACCAAGAGTAAGCGGTCAAAAAGAGTGGAGAAGGAAGAGGGGAGAGCAAATACAATTGCAGAAGTCGGTAGTAACACATAATGTTGCAAGCCAGGATACAAGATGAAGATGGGAACAGCATGGTTCAGGGCCACCATGAGTACAAGATGCAAAGGAAGTTCAGCATGAAAGTTGAGAAAGGGTGACGCACCGTGAATCAGTGAAGTCCATAAAAGTCAAATCCAGCATTGGCCTCAAGACGGTGATGGTGAGACCAGAATGTATCAGGACAGTCTCATGCAGAAGTAGGCTGGAGAGGGCGGAGGGGGAGCAGGGTAGAAGAATCGAGCAAAACCGGCAACACCTGTGTACGCAAAAGGGTGGGGCACACAGAACATCACGGGGGGACCAGAGGGGGTTGGGATGGCCTGTGGGGAAAGGGGGAGTAAACCCATGTTGGTGCATGCTTACCTCCTCTCTGTAAGAAGATGGGCGGTGCTTAGGCCAGGTGACCTAGATCCACTTGCACCTGCTCCCCACCTGCAAAGGAAAATGGGCTGGAGGGCTCCTTAAGTATGCAATTTGGTGATCTAGATATGATTAAATAGACAGTTTGGTTCATATGAGTGGGGGGTGGTAAGAATTGATAAGTGTCTTCCTGGAGTATTTTCACAGTAAAAACCAGTGATCCAGGGAGGTACACCAAATCTCATTGTCCTTTTTTCATACAAATTGTCAACAGTTTATGAAGCCCGATTCATATAAGAATGTGTGGTTGAGAAGCATATATGGTTCTTTTTCCTGAAGAAATAGCCGCAAAAAAAACCTGCTAATCAAACTGTTCTTTAACATTGTGGCTTCTCTGATGGTTTAGGGGTAAGAGCCAAACATATGGGTGGCATGTTGATTGGCAAAGTCTTTTATTAATAACAAAAACAGATGGGGGTAGGGGGCTTGGTGGAAATCCTAACTAGCCCTACCTAGGCGAAGGGTTTCCCTGCCTCAACAAAACTAGCCAATGTAACTTTGTGTCAGAATGTCCAAAGTAAAGTTTGCCATCATGTTTCCAAATCCTAACCTATTCCTCACAAGCTAAACGACATAAGGTGAAAAGGGAAAGAGACAGTCTTAATTCTTTGGCTGTCGACCTGTAGTTCAAAACAAAGCTTCCAACAAAAGGTGTATAACGGCAAGCAAAAGATCCACAAGACTCAAGGGGTAGATTGCCCCCCCCCCCCCCCGAGTCTTTCTATTTTATCCAAGAATGTCTCTCTGTCTTCAGTGGTCAGGATGAGTCTTTACCTTTAATTAGCAGGCCTGACTCCTAGGCACTACAACAAGAAATAATGGCCTGGACACCTTTTCCAAGATGTCTTGAGGGGCCAAGACCCTTTTCTCAGTACCACCTCCTTGGTCCAATCTCCTGCCAAGTAGGGTACTCAATGGTCTCCTTCACACTGGTTTTTCCCCTCTGATTTCACTTGTACATATAAGCTTTGTATTCTTCTCTTCTCAATCACTGCTTGGGCTGTATAACCCCACCATGGGTCCCAAACCCCCTCCACTTAGTTGTTGTCATAGTTCTCTTTGTATGATCGTTCTTGTTTGTTTGTTTATTCACTTGTAAAGTGCTCCAGACCTGAGGGTATCAGGGCGCAAAGGTTACAGGTAAGTTCTCCGCTTAAAACCACAGCCTTGGTTTACTCCCCTGCCAAGGTCTGCGAGTATTAACTGTATATGCAAAGTTCATCTTCCCTCTCATTCCTTGTCTGGGTATGCATTCCTGATGTGAGTCCCAGACCCCAGAACATTCTCTTTAGCGGAACTCTGTTCGATCCAAAGCCTTGCTTTACTCTCCTGCCAAGGTCTGTGAATGCCACTTGTAGCTGCAAAGTTCATATTCAGCTTTTATTACTGGTCGGGGTATGCTCTCCTGATATGGGTCCCAGTCTCTCTTCACTAGGTCATTCTGCCCAGGTGAGTATTCCTTCTGTTCTCTGTTTCGGGCCTCAAGTACTCTGAGTCTCCCCACCCCTAAGACTAACCACCTGGCCATCACCATTTGGTTGTTTGCGGGCCTCCCAATAGCTTCTGCGGCTTCTCAGGCTCACCTGGACCTTTCCCTGGTCTTCTTCACGCCTCCTCTGCAGTTCGGGAGTGGTTTCCTTCCACTCGAGCATCAACAGTCACCAGCAGGTAAACTTCCTCTTCTTCGGTCTGCCTTCCACGTCGCGGGCCTTCCGTGAGTGCGTCTCTCCATAGGACGCTGTCTGCCTCTCTGCTTTGCTGTACTCTGCGTGCCTGGACACTGTCTCTGCTCCTGCTGCGTCGACAATGAAGATGTCATTTTTCTTTTCCCTCGCTGCCTTTGAATGACATCTGACCAATAGGATCACTCGAAAGGCTAGAGAGTAGGCATACTCACGGCCTCTTCCTCATCCCAGTAGCCCTTGCCCGAGACCTGCTGCAAAAACACATGGGGACATTGTGTAGCATGGAATTGGAGGGATTTTGAGGGAAGGTGAGATGGTCAAAGGCATACTGTGTTCTCGCTGGATAGTCACTACTCTCAAAGGGGTCCTCCCTCCCCATGAGATCCTCCTGCTGAGTACCACCTCTACGGGGACTATCTGGTAGCTTCCTCCCCTCCCTGGCCTCATGGAAAGGGTCTCCCCCATCTGAAGCAGTGACGATACCTGTGGATTTGTCACACTTCCCAATATACTAAAACCAACATGTCAATTCATTATGCCATTTCAGAGTCTTAACCATTTCTATGCCCTTAGGAACTATCTACATATTTTTCTCTCCTTAAGGAAGCGTTGAAGTACCAGCAGTGAAAGGGTTAAACAATCAAGGCATTAGGCCATATTTGATGCAGCCCCCTCCCACAGCTGCAATATCCACAAGTGACTGAACTGAATGATTGAATCGCTCCAAATAAATGTTTGAGTTAAGAAGCCATGTCTTCAAAGCCAAATATTCCAGGCAACATATTATATTTCTATACCCCCTCTGCCCACTTTTGTATGAACTTAGAAAATAAAACAGTATGCAACAATAGAAGGACGGTTTGTTTAATGTAAAATGAAACGACAGAAACAAACGTGCACTGACTTGTATTGGCCCCTCCAGGATGAAGAGGTCTGATCCTAGCACTGATGCCTGTGACTCTTAGATGGGTCCTTTTTAGTTGCATGCTTCAGCCCTGGATTAGTGGACAACACATTTTTTTTTTTTTTTTCTTTTTTTTTTTTTTTAGGATTATTGAATGTGTAAGCTAAGCTCTACGACACTGCAGGAGCAAAGGTCTGACATTAGTGGAGGTCTCAATTTAGGGTAAAGCGTGTGCTTCTGTAGATCTGGGCTATTGATATATAAATTACTTTTGCCCTTGGTGGACGGTTTTAGGATGCATGTCCTTCCCTATTTTTGGAACCATGTCTGGAACCAGATCAAACCCAAACACTAGGAGAAAGGTGAAAAACCAACAGTCGGCCGGGGGGAGGGGTCTTGAAGATCAAATGCATTTACCTCTGTTCTTGGTGAGGCCTCAAAGATAAGTAAACCCTAACTTCTTCAGTAGCATAAACATGGTTTGTCCACCAACAAGCAAGGGTGTTGCTAGATCTGGAAAAGATCCGGGCCTACGCTAATGTCAGGACTGTCATGACTCGGAACTAGCTAGCTTTTTGGTTGTAACCCCTGAGATTCTATCCGGGGCTACAACGAAAAGACCTGGGGCTATAGCCCCTTTAGCCTCCCTCCCTAGCAACGCCTCTGCCAACAAGTATAGATGACATCCTTTAAATTAGATAAGGCATCACCACATGAGTGCGGCTCCCCACCTGTGCCTCAGCTTTTATCCTGGTTGATAGGTTTGGGGGGGGGATAAGTAAACGTTTATATGGTCTTTCACAATTCCTGAATGTGAGCTTCTCTTCATTGTCTTGGGGATTTGTGACTGAGAAGTTGCCACACACAGTTGTTGGGAAACGCAAAGGACAAGTACGTGCAGTTTTTGTACCGGCTTTCTGACAAATTGCGGTATGAATGCAGCTGCTCAACTGGTGGTTGAGGGCCTAGGTGTACTGGCCATAGATTACCCCATTTTAAAAACTATTTTATTAGAGTGATTTCTAGCTAATAGCCTGTGATCGTTTGTGGAAACCTGAAGTAAAGTGACATCTGCGTTCATTTGTATTGTGCTCCTAAATGTGATGATTTTGTGAGATTCGAGTGGGCACATTAATCCGGGGTGTGGTACCATGCTAGTCACAGTAAAGGTAGAACTTTTTTGAGGGGTTGCTAGAAGGGTCACCAGAGTTTTAGGGGCCACCTCCGCCACTTTGCCGTTTGGGCTCCTTGTAACCAGAAAGACAGAAATACTTCCTGGTTGTTTTAACCTGGACCTTATCTACAAATGATTGTACAGAATTTGTCCTGTGGCAAATATTTGAAAGATTAATTGGTGTGATGAATGGGAGCGCGTAGTCTTGCGAAAATGTCATCCGTCACAGGGTGGCCCATTGCTCATACCAGAGACTAGAGAAACAGAGTTCGGCATTAAGAAGTTCTCAGCTACTCGAAGATTGCACCTCCAATTGAGGCATTTACACTTGTTGGATCTCTTATAGGTGTGCAGCTGGGAATCTTCCCTGAACAAGAAATTACTTCCTGGAACCATGATCTGATATATGATATGGTATTTATAACACGCCTATACACAAGTGTTTCAATGCACGACAAGGCAAGGGAAGGGAAACAAGGGAGGACAAGACAACGATCTTACTAGGCCTAGTGTCATTGAGATCGCGCAAGTGCGGGGGAGAGGGAAGGGAAAAAGTGCCAGGGGAAGGAGAGGAGGAGCAAGTGCAAGACACAGGATCAAACATCAAAGAACAAGTAGTCGTCCAGCAGGTGGCAGTGCAAGGTTAGGTGCATACAACAAGTGTCTGATAAGTGCAGGTTGGGGGACTACCAGAACCATGCAGATACAGGCAAAAGTGCATGATTGCCAGGAGGCAGTGCAGGTGTGCAACTGGGAGGGCAGGGACCTGTGCCTGTGGTTCAGTTGGTCACCAGGTGACCAGTGCAGTATCCAACAGTATCAGACAGGAGATCAGCAGGGAAGAGGAAGAGAGGAGGCAGAAGCAAAGAGGAAAGTCTTGAGATGCTTCCGGAACCGGAGATGGTTCTGCTCAAGCTTCAGAGGCAGGGAGGCTGTTCCAAAGGGAGACCCCAGCGGAAGAAAGAGATCTACCACCAACTCGTTGCTTGGAGAAGCGACTGACTCTGAGGGAGTTGGAGGTGGAGGAGCGAAGAACTCGAGTAGGAAGGTATTTACGAAGAGAGAGTTGGAGGTATTGAGTACCCAGGCCCCAGAAGCTCTTGTGGACAATGCAGAGGGTCTTGAACTTCATCGTTGCAGCCACTTGGAGCCAATGCAGAGATTTCAGTGCTGGAGAGATAGCCTGTTCTGGATGAGTTGCAGAGGGCGGAGCGTAGAAGCAGGCAGATTTAGAAAGTCTGTTGCAGTGGTCAAGCCTAGAGAAAACCAGATCTCTAGAAACGGAGAGCTTCTGGGGGAAGGAGAGGAAAGGAAGAATACCTCTGAGGAAGTGCAGTTGGTAGTTTGACTTCTTAGAGATGTGAGGAGAAAAGGAGTGTGTGGCTTCGAATGTGACTCTGAGGTTCTTAGCATCACAGGTGGGAGCAGGAAGAGGGCCATGGGAGGCCGGCTAGAGAGTGACGGGAAAGGAGGGAGCAGGTGTGTTGATGAGGTGAATCTCTGTCTTACTGGTATTGGGTAGAGATCGTTGGCGGCACACCACTCCTGGATAGCAGTCAGTCAGAGTTGAGAGAAGGAGAAGAGGTGGCAGAGGGGAGCCTGGAAACAAGCTCAGTGTCATCTGCATAGCACTGAAAGTTGGAGCAGGGAGCGGCAGTGCGGTGGGCGAGAGGTGCCAGGTATTGGTTGAACAGCCAGGGAGAGGGGTTACACCGCTGGGAAAAACCACAGGTAGAGTGTTAGATATAGGAAAGGAAGAACCCAAGTTGGACCTGGGAGGGTCAGTCAGAGTGGAACGAGATCAGCCAGGGCAGGGCCTGATCAGTGAAACCCAGGTCATCACGGAGACGATTGAGCAGGATGGTATGGTAGACTGTGTCAAAGGCAGAAGAGAGATCAAGTAAGATGAGGACAGAGGGGAGATTAGAGATGGAGGGGAGACGGATGTTCAGGAGAGCAGTTCCCATGCTTCTGAAGCCAGACGGATGGTCATGGAGACCCCCAACAGATTCAGTGTGAAGATTAAGTTGGGAGATGGCCAGGTTTTCCAGGAGATTTCTCAGGAAAGGAGTGATGGAGATCAGGAAATAGTTAGCTGGGCAGGAGGGGTCGGCTGAGGGTTTCTTGAGAAGAAGGTGCACAAGAGTGCTTCAGGGGTGAAGGGAAGGCTCCAGTGGTGAAGGAGTGGTTTCCGAAGTCAGCGAGGGTGTCATTGTGGTCATTGATGGTTTTGGAAGAACAGGGAGAACCTGTTTTGACGAGACTTCCATAGATCGGACTTGTCTAGAAACCTTGTCAGGGGAGAACATTGGAAAGGAAGAGAAAGAGGGAGGCGAGGTGGCCACAGGGGTGCCTGAGGCAGATGAGAGAGTAGAGGGAGAAGGAGGAGAGGACGAGAGGGTGGACAGGATGTTCTAGGTTTTAGAGATGAAATGAGAAGCCAGGGCCGTGCAGAGGGCCTGGGAGGGGACAGGGGAGGTACAGACTGCAGCAGGATGGGCCAGCTCCTTGCAGATTTTAAAGAGTTCGGCTGAGTTGTTAGATGCCACAGAGATGCTGGCTTGGATGTGGGCTCTCTTCTTAGTGCGGACAGAGAGCCGGTATTGCCTTTGGAGCAGGCGGCAGGCCAGTTTGTCAGAGGATGCGCAAGAAGCTATCTATTTCCTCTTAGCCAACCTGCATTTGCGTTTAAAGGTGATGAGGTCAGAGTCATACCAGGAGTTGCACTTGGCTTTGAGCTTCAAGCGGATCCTCATGACGGGCGCAAGAAAATTAAGAGTATCAGAGATAGAAGAGTGGAGAATAGAAAGGGATGTGTCAAGATGCGAGTCAGCATATGTACTTAGTCATTTCTACGCTGTTCTTCTATCTTGCTACAGATCAATATGTCATCTACATCTGGTTAACTGTGTTTTCCATCTGTACGTTGTCTAGGTGCATTTGAAGGTCCCTAATGAATATAGAAGGTGATTCATAGTACCCTTGAGGAAGTCTTGCATGTTTCCACTTTTCATTTCTATATGGAAATGAAGTTAAGGCTTGAGTCTGGATATAATGGTATAGAGAAGAATGCATTCTTCAAATCTATGACTGTGAAGTAGGCATCTTCCAGGGGATGCTGCACAAAACTGCCGCTGGGTAATGAACAAAAAATATTTTGCTTCTACAAACCTGGTTAAGAGTCGACAAATCCTGTATAAAGCGCCATGACCCTCCTGTCACCTTTTTGACAGGTTACACAGCCGCGTTGCATGGTGATTCTGATGGCGCCAGGATGTCCTGCTTCACTAGTGCTGCAATGGTCTCACAAACACCTTCGTCTGCCTCTCTTGAAAGTCAGTATTGTTTGACCCATGGCAAAATAGCTCCTGGCTTTAGTTTTATCTTCACTGCTACTATCCCGTTCAGGAGCCCCACATTGTAGGGACCTTTGCCAAATCCTCCTCGAGAAAGGTCGGTGGTGCTTTTAGCACCATCGCCATTCTCTGTGGTACCTCCGTAATGTTTTCTCACCCAATATGTGATGCTCATTTTGAACCCTATGTCGTGATCTGATTTGTTGTCTTTGAAAAGTTCTTCATCTGTGACTGGTTAACCTGTACCCTTCTGCTATGGCAATCATTGTTCGCCATAGTCGGCCTGTGTCATCCGTCCCGTACACTGTTATCCAATCGTCCCCCACAATTACTGCTTCTAATTCTAGTGGCACTATAGCCCCTTCTTAATCATTTAATGGTATTGCTGGCCTGAATAAGTACTCTTTTGGAAGGTGCTACATTTTCCCCTGAATCCCTGGAAGCCATGCTATTATAATTTCAGTCCCATATTGGAACAGCCCCTCGTCCACTGGCACCCCCTTCTGTACTCTTCGCCCACAACAAGCTTGAATAATTTCCCTCACATTTAGAAAGTGTATCCCCCGTGTGGATCATACTATCCCCTTGTCGGTGAATGAAATGGTCATGTTAAGTCTGCTCATAATGTCTCTCCCTAGTATATGTACAGGTTCCTGTCGAGAATAGCGTTGGGGTAAGGATAGATCGTGCTCCCCTATAGAAAGTGCAATATCGTCTGTAAAAGGAACCACTTCTGTTGCCCCAGAGAACCCTTGAGCATTCATGGCATCGCCTGCCTTACTAGATTTCCCTTCCCGGATGCAGGATTTAGTCGCCCCGGTGTCTACAAGAAAGGAAAACGTCTTATCACCTATTGTCGCCCCTATACGTGGTTCCTCCGCAGGGTTGGGTGGAATTGATAGGATGGAACACATCAAGTCAGTCTGTGGGCTGTCCTAATGAGGGTATAAGGGCATATCATTCTCTAGGAATGGGTTGCTCCCGACTACAGTGAACCCCCCCCCCCCCCCAGGTTCCTAATGGGAGTCATCATGGAGTCTGTGCGTGCCATTGCCCCGCCGTTTGGTTGTGTGCTGTTCTGCGTCTGTGGTATTTGCTGTGCTGTGTATGCATGCTGTGTGTTAACCTGCATCTGTGGTGCCTGCGACTAGTGCTGCATAGGCGCTTGCATTTGTGATGATTTTGTCATGTGCTGATGTGTCTGTCCTTGTTGTGGTGTCTGGTCCTGCATGTAATACTCCCTCTGTTCCCCCTGGTATGCTGGCTGGTACTGTATTCCCCCATTCTGTTGCACCCCTCCCCTGCTTCTGCACACCCTTGAGATATGCCCTATCTGTTCAAACCCAGCATTGTGGAGGCTCTCATCGGCCTCTGGACTCCCCCCCTGAAAACTCCTCTGGGACCTGTTGCATTTGTTATTATCCTTGAAACCCCCGGGACATCCCCCTGGTTCTGCTTCATCTGATGCCTGTACCCGTTTCCTCTACGTGGCCCCACTCTTCCTTAAAACCCATGCTGCGTGTCTCCCCACCTCCTGTGGGCGGTGGTGCGTACTGCATCTGTGGTGCCCTTTGTCCTCCCTTGCTCGTCAATACTGCCCCTTCCATGGCATAGTTAGACAGCTTATTCTGTACTAACTTCACCTCCTCCTGCTTTCTTTTCTCGCTCTTTTTTTCCTCGCGTTCTCTTGCATTAACCTACAGTAGTGTACTATCGTGAGCTGTATTTCTTATCAAGGGGTTGCCTCCATCCCCACTAATTTCTGTAGTTGCCTTTGCACCTGCTCTGGCAACTCTTGGCATAATATGTGGTAGAATAATGCTACTGTTTTGTCCCATGGTACTTGCGTTTTAAGGTGCCAAAGCTCTTGAATCATCTGGATGTAGTGTAAGGAGTCTTCATCTTCCCCCATTTTGCGTGCCATAATCGCACTAATGTCTGACGTGTGCAGTACTGTGTCCATAGAGCTTGCAATACGGCCGCTCAGCAGTTAGCAAATGACGCGCCATTGTGCGTTTTGTCCGGGTGGTTACTCCTGGGTACCCTGCCCTTCTCAATACGTCATCAGCGGGGTCAGAAGAGTCTTGTGCAGTCTCTGTGGAGTCCACACTATTTTCGAGCGTGCGCTGAATTGTGAACATTGTGTTTTCAACTGCAACTCTGGCGAGCAGTCTGTCTACCATTTCTACCAACTGAAGGAGACTTGCGGACTCGTGGGTGAAACCCCAGCTGATCTGCAGAGCGGTCGCAGAGTCTCGTGGAGGCTGTGGTAAGGTTGTGCCATTACCCAGGTCTGTCCGGGAACAGGTGAATTGCGTACCCTGTGGAGGCGAGGGAAGCGATAGTCGATGCTGGACATAGCCACAACAACAGGACCTCGCACCCATCAGCGCACCAAGACAATCGATATAATGGAGACACCCTCTTTCCCAGTTCGGCCTTTTCTGTCGGAACAACCACCATCTCAGTGCATGCTGCCGCGTGAGGAAGCAGTTATGAAAGGTCTTCAGCAAAGGAATACAACGGTGAGTGTACTTTCGCCCCTAATTCCTGCTCAAAACACTGACTCCTCTGTTAATTTAGGGACAGCAGACACTTATAGTGCATTACACAGTGAAGATCTTTTAAGATCAGAAAGCTCAGGAAGCTTACAAGGTGAGGCAAATCAATGACTGTACAGCTCAGTCTAAGAACGAGAAAGCCCCCCCCCCCTTACTAATATTGTCTCCTCGTCCGCGGAATCAAAACTTAGAGAAATGAAAGCAATCAACACTCACAAATTTACGACAGATATCCAGAATGAAAAACGCATCCTCGAGGTTGACGATAAGCAATCTGCTGTCGACAAAGAAATCTCGCATAAAAGCTTTCAGTTCCACGAAAAGAACTTTGATACTTTTAACGAAAGACATCATAACAAAACAATAGAATCTCGAAAATTTAGAGAAGAATCCCTTGAAACACCCACAATGAGGCGGAAGATAAAAGCTGAGTGGGCGAAACAGTTGGTATTCTAATTACAAGCAAAATAGTAAACAACTTCCGAATGTTCGATTCCCAACAACATCAAAACACAACCGACGCATGGCACGCCTTTCATTGGATGTAACTGAAATTGAGGATTTGATAGCGAATCTTGAAAAACAGAATTAAGTATTTGAGCCCTATATTACCAAGAAAGCGAACGCTTCAGAAGCAGTACTGACATCAATGCCTTTTCCACATGAGGGCATAGATATGTCTATACAATCAACGACAAAGCAGAAAATAGAGACAAACAGTATCCAAGAGACGAAGGATCTAGACAATATTCAACTGGAGGCCCAAAATCTTCCATTTCGGAATTCACAACAAGATGGGGAGGCAGATAAATGCTGCCACCAGAAACAGAACGCAAAGCAATACCAACGTTAATGCTTGAGCTTCAGAATATGCTCATGGTAGCTTCAACGCACGCATTAATCCCATTTCTAAAGCTTTATGAGGCAATTGGTGAATCCATAAGAGACCAAGCTACACTATTAGCGATGATTCACACAAAACAAATATTTTTGGAATCCTTTATGACCAAAATTCAAGCAAGATTAGATGTGGAAGCAGAGACATCTAAACTCTGGCAACTGAGATTGTTCAATATTGCTTGCAGTGACAGAGTGGACAAAGCACTGACAACTATGATGGAAATGCTCAATGAAACACAAAAGCGTCATAGTAAAAATAGAGATCAGAAACTCAAATGCCATTGTCCAAAGCAACAAGATAACACAATAATTTGCATAACAGAAGAACAAAGGACTGTATCAAGGACAAGGAATGACATAGTGAGTGACAATACAAAACATTCTGAAAATAATCAAAATGGCATTGGAAGACCAAAAAGTGATAATCTCACCCGAATTCCAAAATCTTAATAAATTGGATACACAAAGACAAGGAACCCAACATGCTACTATATCTGCATCTATAGCCCCTGAAGGGACGGAAACCTTTCCGATATTTGATCGAGCAAAATTCAATCATGGTAACATTCAGTTAAATCCACCAAAGGGGAAAAGAAAGAAAGGCCCCCTGGCACAAAAAACAAACAGATGAAAAGAGGGTCAAGAGCCTTTCTAAGAAATCTAACGATACCAATAGAAAGGAGCCCCTCAAAACACCTTAAAATGTCAGACAATATGAATTCACAGAATGCCCAATCAAATCGGATAGGAAAAAGCGGACCTTATATAACCCAACGAATTCCGATAACAAATGAAGAACAACTAGACCAGGATGTTCTAATGAACCTTTCAACCTATACAGAAGAAGAGACGACACCCTTTGAGAAAGGGGGAAGTACATGAAGAGGGCCAATCCTTAATTGTAGTCGATGAATACGAAGGCCAATCGACCGTCATTGAAAGAAGTGATCTATCCTGTGAAAATATCACAGATAACGAACTAGGGAATATATGTACGGATTATAGTATCATATCAGATAAATCTTTTCAAGAACAGTTGATTAAATCGGAAGAAAGATGGAATGGAGACCCCTCAATAATCTCTACAGAATCATCAACAAACCGACTTAAGTTACCAATATTTCAAAACCCTCGACGCAATGAGCCAAATAATAGGATAAAGCTGAAACGGATGCACTGACAACGATGTACTCATTTTGAATAGAACAAATATCCTGCAGCTAATGAATGTTATCCCGTGGCTAAAAAAAATAGATTCAAGGGGATTGGGTCCTCCGTATTCCATATCTATGACAGTAATCACCACAGCTGTGCTGCTTTGGAAAATCTTTCGGTGTCTGCGTCCTGCGTCGATGACATTGATACGCCGCTCTCGAGGACCTCGGCTGACGTCACCAGATGTTATAAGTAGGACGCACGACGCCCGTAGCCTCAGTTCCATTTTTTCCGCGAACGTGTTCGCTTCAGAGATCTCGGCGCACCTTGACTCTTTGGAGTTTCTGTTCTTTCTCGGTTCTTCGAACCTGTTTGTATTGTGGAGTATATTCTTTGTGAAGGCCCCGCGTCCGGGCTTCAAGAAGTGTGGGGACTGCAGGTCCAAGATGTTGGTGATGAACTCGCACGATGCCTGCCTCTGGTGCCTCGGGGAGGCCCACGACATGGATGATTGTGTCGACTGCCAGTCGCTTACATCCAAGGCCTTGCGGGATCGTAAGAAGAAACTGTCGGTCGGTTAGGTGGCCAAACCCCTGAAGGCGAGGTCCACTAGGCTTTCGACAGACGATTCGAGGGGCAACTCTCTGCATCTTAGTTGTAAGTCTAGAGGGTCTCGGTCCCGGAGTGGGTCCCGCCACTCCTCTGCCTCTTCGAGGCACTCCCGGAAGCGCCGTCATTGGTCGCCTTCCCCGTCCTCTTCCGAGGACTCCGCCTATCGGCGGGGTTCTTATCTCACCAAGCGATCCTCTCCGTAGCACTGGGCTTCCTTCGGGAAGACAATGTTGGCGATTCTTGAATCGCAGGGCTCCGGTCCGTCTGCGCCTCCGAGAGGGGTCCGTCGTGCCCATACTGGAGACACCGCTCGTACGCCTTCGGGCTCGGGTGGTCAGCACGATTTGCGGAAGAGGTCCTGCTCGGACAAGGGGAATCGTTCCAGTCATGCCCGTTCCAGGTCCCGGTCCTCGACGCGCTCAAGCTCGTGTGCACCTGTGAAGTCTTCGAAGAAGACGTCGACGCAGAGGGTGACAGCGGACTCTCTCGAGGCTCCGCCTCCAAGGAAGTCGTCGGCGCCCAGGCTGTCAAAGGACACGCCTGGGGCTCTGCCCTTGAGGCCTGTGTCGAAGCCGATGTTGTCGGGCCGTGCTCGACGTCGACGCTGTTTTGCTCAACGCCCTTGATGCCTTTCGAGGCTGTGGTGTCGGAGGTACCCTGTGGCATTGTGGAACCCCCTGGAAAGGCTCTGGCCAAGGCAAAACATGTCTTTCTCCCCTATTCAATGCCCACTTTCCAGCCTATGGATTATATTTCCGAGTTGGATGAGTGGTCTGAAGATGGGTTGGTTCCTGCCACGGTACCAGATGAGATTCTTTCTGGTCATAGCCAGATTGAGGACTTGCGTCAGTCACTGCATGACGCCAGTGGTCTGGACACCTCTCCGGAGGTGGAGTTCTGTAGACGTGAGCCTGGCACCCATGCCGAGTCACCGTACCGGCGCCTTATGTCGAGGGTCACCGACTACTTGGGGTGGTCGGCACCCGCAGTTGATTTTGTGCAGGATGACCTTACGGATATCCTCGATCAAGGTCCACCCACTGACCCAGTACTGCCATTCCATATGGCTCTGCGAAGAAGGGTGGCAGCGGCTTGGACTGCTCCGGAGAGTCTCCCGGCAGTGGGCAAGTCTTTGCCGCGAAAATACTGCCCAGCCAGTAGTGACCCTTGCTACTTGTCCACGCACCCCACTCTGGAGAGTTTGGTGCAGGCGGCTACGGCCCCAGCTAAGCAGGCGTCGTATCCTACCATCCCTCCTGATAGGGACAAGCGTTTTGAGGGCTGGGCGAAGAAAGTGTTTTCTTCAGGGGGTATGGCGCTTCAGGCAGCCAACTCCGTATGTGCCTTGTCTCGTTTCACGCACACTCTGTGGAACTGTATTGCCTTAGCGGCTGAACATATTCCCGAAGGGGATGAATGGGATGATTTTCTTGCTATGGTCCAGGATGGCAAGGATGCCATGCGTGAGGCCCGGGTTTGGACATGGCAGATTGCGTCAGCTGGTCCATGGCGGCGAGCACTGTAATACGCAGGTTTGCGTGGTTGCGGAAGTCGGGATTTGCTCCTGATGTGCAAGCCCGGCTCCTCAACATGCCCTTTGATGGTGTCCATCTTTTTGGCAGCAAGGCTGACGAGAGCCTTGGAGGGTTGCAGACCTCAAAAGCTGCAGCGCAGTCGTTGGTAACGCTGCAGTTTGCCAACCTCCGCCTTTTCGTCCTAGAGGACAGCAATGGAGGGGAGGTTCCTTTCGTTATTACTTATCCTTTGGTAAAGCGAAAGGAGCTGCTAGTCAAAGGGGCCACCGTAGGAGTGCCAGAGGTGGAAAACAAGGTACTCGAGGTGCCAAGGTCCCTCGGGCTGTTGCCTCTTTGCCCTCGGGCAACGCCGCAGCCGCTTCAGCTCAGTCATGAGGCCATGTCCCATGGTTCGCCGGTTGGTGGAATGCTGGCGCAGCATTATGTAGAGTGGCGCGCCATTACTTCAGATGTGTGGGTTCTGGAGATCATAACCCACGGCTACTGTCTTCCTTTCCCGCAGAGGCCTCAAGACAATCCACCGGGGAATCTCTTTGAAGAGTCCGGATCCGCTCCTTGCGCAGGAAATTCAATCCCTGCTGGAGAAAGGCGCCATAGAACTGGTGCCTGTAGCGGAGAGTAACAAGGGATGGTATTCCCCTTATTTTTTGATTTCCAGGAAAGACGTGGGATTAAGACCCGTTATGGACTTGCGCGGTTTGAACAAACTCCTCAGGAAGGACAAGTTCAAGATGGTTACTCTCTCTTAAGTCCTCCAGGCCCTTCAACTTCAGGACTGGTTGGTGTCTCTCGACCTCAAGGGCGCTTATTTTCATGTGCCGATACATCCAAAGCACAAGAAGTACCTGAGGTTTTCGGTTGGCGACTCGCACTTTGTTTCGTGTCCTGCCGTTCGGATTGACCTCCGCCCCGAGGGTCTTCTCCAAGCTCATGGTTGTGGTGGCAACGCACCTCAGGAAAGGGGGGATTCACGTCTACCCCTACCTAGACGATTGGTTGATTGCGGTGCGCTCTCCCGAGCAAGTCCTTGATCATCTGTCAGTTACCTGCCACTCCCTCCACAAGCTGGGCTTCTCCCTCAACTTGAAGAAGTCCCATTTGACACCAACTCGGAGGCTCCAGTACATCGGAGCTGTGCTCGACACGTCCCTGGGGCAGTGTTTTTTCCCCAGCTGAGGGCTCATCACATTCAGCAGATGGTGCACAAGTTTCAGCTTGCCCAGAGTCTCCCAGCATTCGAGTTCTTGAGATTGCTCGGCCTCATGGCATCCTGCATTCTTCTGGTGCCAGAGGCCAGGTTGCAGATGAGATCTTTGCAATGGGCACTCAAGCTCCAGTGGTCTCAGTCCTCCGGCAGTTTGTCGGACCCTGTTCAGGTGCCGTCCTTGGTCGCCCAGGACCTTCTGTGGTGGACCGTCGAAGACAATCTGATGAAGGGGGCTCCATTTTGGCTACCCTGGCCGGAGGTGATGTTTGTGATGGACGCATCCCTCAGGGGATGGGGCGCTCATGCCAATGAGTTGACAGTCAGCGGTCGTTGGTCTCCATCGGAGTCCAGACTCCATATCGATCTGTTGGAGCTGAGGGCCGTCAGGCTAGCCCTGGAGGCTTTTCTGCCGAGTGTGCGAGGGAAGAATGTCTTGATCCTGACGGACAACACGGTGGCCGTGCACTACCTCAACAAAAAGGGGGTGGGGAGCAGGGTCACTTCCTTTGTGCAGGGAGGCGATGCAGCTCTGGTTCTGTGCAATCCAGCAGGAAGTTTCGATCTCGGCAGTTCATCTGGCCGGAGACGAAAACGAGACGGCGGACGCTCTGAGCACGAGTGGGAGCTGGCTCAGGAGATTCTCCTGGAGATCTTCGCCATGTGGGGGACCCCTCAAGTGGATCTCTTCGCCTCCAGTGTCAACTGGAAGTGCGAGAGGTTCTGCTCGCAGGAATTTCCTCCAAAAGGAGCCTTAGGAGACACGTTCGTGGTGGAGTGGTCATTCCCACTGCTGTACGTTTTTCCTCCAGTCCCCGTCATCCCGCAAGTACTGCGGAGGTTCAGTTCCCGGATGATCCTCATTGCTCAGGCGTGGGCCCGGAGGACGTGGCACCCGGACCTTCTCGACTTGTCCATCTGCCCTCCACGTCGTCTTCCCTACCGAGACGATCTGCTCTCACGGGAGGGGGGGGGTCAGGTTCTCCATCCAGGGGTCAGATCCCTCAACCTTCACGCTTGGTTTCTGAAAGGTTGAGGTATAAGGATTGGGACTATCCTGAAGACGTGATGGAGGTGTTTCTCTCGGTCAGACGGCCAGCAACAAAGTCCCTGTACCGTTGGCTTAAGTTCTGCGACTGGTGCAGGGTTAAGAATGTGGATCCTTTTGCATGTGACATTCCCATGGTTCCGTCTTTATTGCTTTCTTTGGCCCACAGGGGCTTGCAAGTGGGTACCGTTAAAGGTTACCTGGCGGCGCTGTCCATATTTAAGCACTCGTCTGAAGAGTGTTCCTATTTTAAAATTCCTTAAATTTCTCAGTTTCTGAAAGGGCTCACTAATGTGTTCCCTCCGTCGCCTTTCCAGGTGCCCGGTTGGGATTTGAACCTTGTTCTCAAGTTTCTGATGGGTGCTCCGTTTGAGCCTTTGCATTCATGCCCTTTGAGACTGGTTGTGGTCACTTCCGCTCTGAGTGAGTGAGCTACAGACACTTTCCGTTAAGCCACCCTTCACTGTGTTTCATAAGGAAAGGGTTGTCCTTCCTTTCTTCCGAAGGTGGTGTCGGAATTTCATTTAGGCCAGAAGGTTGTTCTTCCGGCGTTTTATCCTCCTCATCCTGGTATGGAAGAGGAGAGGCTCCATAGGCTTGATCCTAGGAGAGCGTTAAGATTTTATATTTCACACATGTCCTGGGTCAGAGTGGACGATCAACTCTTCATTGGTTACGCTGGAAAGCGTTTGGGACAAGCTGTGACTAAGCAGATTTTGTCTCGCTGGATTATTCTGGCTATTTCTGAATTTTACTGCTTGGTGGCTAAGGACCCACCGGTTGGCTTGCGGGTCCATTCTACCAGGGGTATGGCTGCCTCTACTGCCCTGCAGAGGGGTGTTCCTATTCGTAACATCTGTGATGCAGCCACCTGGGCTTCGGTCCATACGTCACTACTCCCTCGATTGTATCCTTGGGCAGGATCTGGCCTTTGGCAAGGCGGTCCTTTACTCTGCAATTTGATTGGGCATTCTAAATTTCTATCTTCTAAATTCTTTTTCCCATCTCCTTACGTTGGTACTGCTTTGGGAGTCTGTCATAGATATGGAATACGTCGGAGGACCCAATCCCCTCGAAGAACAAGTTACTTTCTTACCTGGTAACGTTCTTTCGATGGGATGGTCCGACGACGTATTCCATATCGCTCACTCCCTGCCTTCCCGGCTACAGAATTTCTTATGCGATTGCAGCTTACGTTTACGCAAGGCTTTTTGTGGTCAGACTGGCAGAAGACTGGTGCCACACGTTCTGGGAAAAAACTACAACAGAGGATACGGGCGTCGTGCGTCCTACTTACAACATCCTGTCACGTCGGCCGTCGGAGGAGGTCCTCGAGGGCGGCGTATCGACGTCATCGACGCAGGACGCAGACGCCGAAAGATTTTCCAAAGCAGCACAGCTGTGGTGATTACTGTCATAGATGTGGAATACGTTGTCGGACCATCTCATCTAAAGAACTTTACCAGGTAAGAGAGTAACTTGTTCATCTGATGACATCAACTTAGTCGAATTTGTTCATGAACAAAAAACAGATGAGGTTTGGATTCAACTTAAAACCCCTCTAACGCTTGAAAGGGTGATGGACAACACAGAAGTATTCGGCAAAATGGGATTCAATTGTACCTGATTTGAAAAAAATAAAATTGATTAACATGATGCTCCCAATCAACAAATTGGAACAGAACCCTTCAAAACACAGAGAACAATGTATCAAGATTCCTAACAGGACCAATACAGAGACGAAGAGGATAATCCTACAAGCAATTACCTATGTGAAAACTCTACGACTCGAAGTAGAAGACGGTCTCCAGCATATCGACCATTTCATAGAGAGGATGAAACCCGAGAACACAACACAAAATACAACAAGAGGGAGCAACAGTAATGACTAACTATGCCCCAACAAACGAGAATCCGCATTTGCTTGTGGAACTCCAGAGGTTTGTGCCATCTATTAAGAGACAAAAATAATGCCCTGAGCCAACATCAGATTATTTGCTTACCAGAGACCTGGCTTTATCAGACTCCAACCTGCGATGGATACACAGCCTGTATAAATCCTGCTTTAAAATTGACCAAGGGACGCCACTCGGCAGGTCTCTTGACGCTGATTAAGACAGATGGTATTATGGAAGTTCTCCAGAGCACAAACCCGAACGCCTGGATGCAATATACTATCATTGAATATAAAACATCTTGGCACTCCATGATAAATAAGGAAAAAAAGAACTTCTCTTCAAAAAAAACTTGGGATTGTTAATATCTATTGGAATAAGATAGTGATCAATGCTGACCTATTCATCGACACAGTTCTGACATCCATCAATGATATCTGTGACAAACATAGATATATAGACCTTGTGGTGTGTGGAGATTTCAATTTTCACTTGTTTGATAAAAAAGGACAGAAGATTAATATATGGAACCTCCCAATACGAGCACAAATATGGACCAAAGAAATGGAGAAAAGGTACATGACATTAATTAATGGCCACAGGATTGATGATATCCCGTCCAACCAACTTGGTCGAGAGGCTCGACACACGTACATCTGGACTACATATACACCTCTAAATGCATCACAGATATGATCCTCAAATTATCTTAACAACAAAAATGATACAAGCGGCCACAATAGAATCTCGATTGAATGGATGGCACACATGCCCACAGCAAAAATAGGCTACAATTCCACCTTCGAGTTGAATGCTGGCACAAATACTCTAAGAATATCAGAAAAGCAAGTAGCAACCCTAACCAGTGTCTTATCAAGCAACATCTCGAACAGACTCTGAGAAACTGGAATACAGTTGGCTGTTAAAACCATTCATGCTATTAAAGAAGAAGAAAAGAACTGAGAAAAATAAACATTCCCATACATACAATAACCAAACAGAAATGAAAAAACAGAGCTACGAAACAACATAAGAACCACCATCAATTCTGGTCTAGAAGACTGTTGGAAAATTTGAACATCTGCAGGGACCCTGATGACATTCTCAGACAGATAAAACAAGTAATTACCTCTCGGGCCCAGATGGACTGAGCAACGAGTTGCTCAGCTAGTACCCAGAATCATGGACAGATTTCTTCTTCAAACAAATAATGGTGACAATTGAGAAAAACAAGATCATTCCGGGGACATGGAAAACCGCCATTCTGGTCCCAATTTTTAAGCAAGGCGATAGAAAAGTGCCAACAAACTATCGACATATTGCGCTTCTGGACCCTCTGGGTAAAGTATTTGCTTCCCTCCTACTCAGAAATCTAACCAAGTGGGCAAAACCAGCCGGAAGACTGGACCCGAGACAAACTGGGTTCGTAAAAGATACAGGAACAAACATTAATTTGATTATTCTTAATATGCTGAAAAAAGAAGCATTTAAAGACGGGTCTACAACCTATGCAGCCTTCATAGACTTCAAACTCGCATTTCATTCTGTTAATAGAAAAAAGCTGTGGCGAAAATTGGAGACCGGGAAGTGCCCGATTGAAATACTCGACCCAATAAAATCTCTCTATACAAACACGACAATAAGAATCAGACTATTGCAAAAAGGATTCTTATTGGAGTAAATACACACCTGGAATGGAGTCAAACAGGGGTGCCCCCTGGCCGCGACCTTATTTAACTTCTACACCTCGGATTTAGCAGAAAACCAACTAAATATCTTAGCGAATCCTCCGAAGTTGAATCACTCGCCAATAGCATATGTGATGTATGCTGACGATTTAGGAATTTTCGATAGAACACAAGTTGGCCTACAAAAAAGAATGAGACATTTGGAAGTCTATGCATTAGATAATGACCTGCAGATCAACACAAAAAAACACAATTAATGTCATTAACAAGACAACCAAATAAGAAAAAACTACAGCTCTCAATCTTTTTAGTAGGCAAAAAACTCAAATCAACAAATACAGTCAAATACTTGGGTGTGTTGCTGAATCAGTCACAGGCCGAAAAGAAATGGGTAGAACAAATAAAAATGAAAGCCTTATCTTTAGCCCGCCAGGGAATGGCACTACATAATAAATATGGATCCTACTCATTGAAGTCTATTATCACCTTTTATAGGCAGAAAATAGTAGCAATCCTAACTTACGGTTGCAAAGCAATGTTGAATGCTCCAACTAATGTATGGCCCTATTTAGAAGGCCTGGTATGGCATAAGATCCTGTCTTTGCACCCTGCATATCCAGGCCCAAGAATACGATTTGAACGTGCTTTACAATCTCTTGAATCTATCAAGAGCTGGACATTTCTAATGCTTTACAAGAAGACCTTGACAAAAGACGACATACCAGCAATTGATATTCTACGCCAAAAAGAATTTGCATCAAAACAACTTGTCCTGAATACGTGGAAAAAAGCATGCATAATGGAGAATGAAGGGATATCTGCAGACATGCTAGTTCACCGCCTGCAGAACGCAAAGAAAAGACTTCAAAACAATGATTAGATCCAAACTATGAAAAAAAAGCTGAATACCAACTCGCTCTTTATTGCGCGACCGATGTGCGTGCCTTAAATCAATTACCCCAATACCTACAAACATTTCCGGATAAAGCGATAAGAAATACCTACCTGCAATTGCGGCTTAATCTGCTACCAACCCGTGAGGTACTGACGAAAACAAAACGGCTCCCGGAAACAATGGCCTTCTGTAGATTTTGCCTAGAGAAAGATCAAATGGAGTCAATCCATCTTATTATTATGATTTGTCCAGCACTTGATGAAAAAAGAACACTGTTTAGAGACGTGATTCCATCTACGAGAGCAGAACTTGATGCTAAGCAACAATGGTCACGAATCTTAAGCGGAGAAGATAAAGTACTTACATTCAGAATTATCCATTTTTGGAGAGCGGTCATTGCAGCAAGCGACAAAGACGTGCAACACTAGACTCGCGACTAACAAACACCATAGACTGTGAGACCCAAACATTACGAAGATGTAAATGAAAAACTGGAATTGATGTATAATAAAAAGTTTGGAGCAAACTATAATATTAATAAAATTAAAAGTCATCAGCGGCTTCCCCGAGGATTGCCTCGAGTAGCCTCTTTACTCAAGGGTAGTCTCCCAAACAGGCCTCAAGAATCCCTTGTTCAGGTGTCCTGGAAAGGGCTGATGCTCTCAGACCCCAACTCTAGGGGCAGACGAGCAAGAGAGGATCACCTGGATGGGAGAGCAGGGTTTGTGCTCTGGGAAATTCCCCAGGTAAGTCGCAGTATTATACCAGGGAAGAAGAGGACGACGAGATCCCTAAGTCCTTTGTAGGTTGCACTACATCTGCCTCCCTTTCTCCCATTGAATCTTTCTTGCCCAGACACCATCAAACCCCTTTATACAACCAATCCCCTAGGATGCACCCAGAAATTATCTCTCCCAGAATCGCTGTTTCCTGTGTCCTACCCGATTACTCCCCGTCATTCTTTTCCATGTCCCTCTGGGTATTATTTTCCAAACTCCCTGTCAGCATGGACAAAACACTACTGTTCCCATAATCCCCCCCCTATTAATTTCTCAAACCCTACCAAAGTTATACTTCTTAAATCACCTACCGTCCCCCACTGTTGTATTGTAAATAGACATTAGAATATGGAATGGTAATATGTCAATAGTTGGAATGTAGAATGTGAAAGGAAGCGTTGGAATCTTGGGATGTCAGTTATAAAGATCTGATTAAAGGAGATTGTTCACTTTCATAAGGCTCTGGTTATTGATGATTATTCCTAATAACACACAACATTGGCGACGAGGATGAACCAGGTGGAAAATAACAGATAACGCGGAAATTAAGGTGACAGAAAGGCATGCAGACAAGTAACAAGTAAAAGAAGCAAGAAAAGAAGAAACGGTAGGACAAACGACAAGGGTTAAATAATATTGCTGCGCTACTAGGCGAATTTCAAACAGCATTAGGATTTATGATAATTGGCAAAAGTTAGGATGAGCGAGGTAATGTGAGCGCAATACAAGGACATAGAAAGGCGCTGTGTACCTTTTTGAGTTGTGCCCCCGGAGTGTATCCAGCACCACAGCCTCGATGTAAAAGCTGCACTGCCTGACGTCAGACGCCCACAGAGTTACGCGAGGACTGCCATGGAAGCACCCGAATCCAATCCTGTCAAATAGTGTCCATGCAAGGAAACTGAGGTGAGCCACCGATGTATCCAAAAAAAAAGGGGCAGAATTACGGATCCTGATAGCACGAGCCCGCAGCATCTTATAAAAATTAAACTGTCAAACTCATTAGAAAAAAGCACCCAGCAGCGTGCTACAACATGCCAGCCATTTTGGGGGGCACTGCTATACACGGATGTGTAACCCAGGCACCTAAGCTACGGAGCGTATGTATACACGCATCAGCTGGTGAGCCGAATGGGTTTGTACAGTGACACTTTCCATGATGGAGGTCCACGGAACAGGAAAAGCATGGGAAACGATAACAATATATGAAAGAGTAGATAAAGGCAAATGATGGAGCATGTTTATACAGAGCCACTATCACAGTCAAAGCACAAAAAAATAAACAAATGAGTGAATAATACTAAAGAGACTACATTATACAGAGTGCATGTGAACCAGACCTCGCACATGAATTTACAGTAAAGTGTCACGCCTATAAAAAAAAAAAACACTGCTAAGATACTCGGCGCAGGCAAAATGAGTTGCACAACTTGAATGAATACAGGAATGACGCTCATATTGATGTAATTGAGTTAAATCTGAAATTCAAATAAGAAAATAAAACGGAAAGAGATATTAAATATGGCTGTGTTTCACCAGTAAAGTTGAGACAAAGACTTCTTCAGTGAATGAGAAAACAAAAGAAATAATATAATTGGGAAAAGACAACAAGAATGGTCCACAACTAGCAAATAGCAAAGTAAAAGGGAAACACAGAAACGCAGTGACATAAAGCTAAAACTGCATGAAACGGAAGAGATGTATCGCACATTACATGAGGATCATCAATTGTACCAACCGATCCAACACATTTTTTCTGAGGAAACCGAACTCCTCTGATCTAGAACCTCAAGAGGATCAGGGACAGTGGTGGCAAGAGTGGATTGAAGATTTTGAAAAGTTTTTGAGAGCAGTAGGGAATCAAAATGCTGTCAACAAGCTAGACATCTTCACAAACCTAGTAGGGAGGGAAATGAAAAATGTTATTAAGATAAATACCTCCAGAAGATAAATCAACATATCAACTATTAATAACAGCAATAAATGCAAAGGTCATTGTCCCACTCAACAGATATTACGAACGGTACATCTTAGATCAATGCACTGAAAGCCCAAACGCGATCATTGCACAATTTGCATTACGTTTGCAGAGGAAGGCCATATATTGTGATTTTTCACATTTTAATGATGATGAGGCAGTCAGATTGAGAATAATTGAGGGCTGCTTGTCTTCATAATTGAGAAAGCAATTGCTAAAGAAATCGCTTCCATTGAAAGAGGTACTTGAATTGGCACGGATCTATGAAAGGGTGGATACGCAGGCAGCTAACATAGAAAATCCCAAAGGGATAGACACCGTTGCTGTCATGGGTCAGAGGCAAAACACACAGTGGCAGTAGAGGAACTCGGGTGAACCTCATTGGTATAATTATTGTAAAAGCTATGGAGAAAGGCAATGTTACAGGTGTGGGTTTGAGTTCCCGCACAAAGGTCAATGTCCAGCTGTAGGCCACATGTGCCTACGTTGTGGTCAAGAGAATCATTTTCAAAATATGTGCAGAGAAAAAATGCCCTGGACGCCTACACAGAAATCGAGTGGATAAGTAATCCAAAACCGATTATATGAAAATCAGAGACAATTCAATATAAGGACAAACACAGAAGTAGGGGAAGAAGTAAAATCAAGACTAAGTCAACCAAACTTCTGATCAAATCAAACACATTTTCGGCCAGAATTTGTGAGGACCATGGATGCTCTGGAAATTGATGAGACTGGACAAATAGGACAAACAGGATCAGAACAAATACCGTCGTCACAAATGAACAAAAGTCAAAATTACATTCATGAAATATACAATTATCCTTATGAAAACCCTCCAATAGAGGATAGATGTTGATACAAACGAGGAATATTTAGATTATGACATGTATGGCAAATGATATGTTAGACTAATCTATGGAGCATCCGATGAAAGTAGAGCCATAAAAGTGATTATAAACCTAGGAAATCAAAACATACCTTTCCTGGTGGACACTGGAACCATGGTTAACGTGGCTCTCTGCCTAACACGGTGCTACTTACTCACGCACCCTAGGTCTTAACTACACCGTGAAACTGATCACCATGTAACCCGATCTGCTATTTTCTATTGTATTCTTTGCTTATTTTTTACTTCACCATTTGTCTGCACAATTGAATTAATGTACTTTTCCTGCTGTGCGCAACGATATGTAACTCTGTTGTCCATATGATTATGCGCCCAGCAACCCGAGGGTTCGGTCGCGCTCTATAAATAAACTAACTAAACGTGATGAGCAACAAAATATATGAAGGAATAGCACAATTATACCCATTACGGACATCAAGAGCCAACATATTTCAGTGGGGAGCTACACGACCATTCACTGTGAAAGGGAAATTCATGTGTGATTTAATCAATAAGGATACTCACATGCCCACTGAAATATTTGTCATTGAAAGCCTTGTGGAAGGAAGATGCCTCATCAGCTGCAAGACTGCAACAGGTCTGAAAATTATCAATGTGAACTGTAACAAAAGTGAGATGATAAAGGGTATTCCACCTCAGAGACAAGATATACAAAATATAATGGAAGGCGAAATAAACATAGAAGTGATCAAGAAGAAATGTCCTAAATTGTTTGAAGGAGTAGGAAAATTAAAGGGAGATGCAATGCATCTCCACATTGACTCACAAGTTCAGCCAACGCCACAACATCCGAGGAAAATAGGGTTTCATCTCCAAGAAAGAGTGTTTAAAGAACTAAGACAGTTAATTAACAACAATATAATTGAAAAGGTAGAAAGTGGTCCCACGCCATGGGTGTTGCCGCTAGTAGTGGCTCCTAAAGCCGATGGGCGTATGCGCTATGTGTAGACATGAGGATTCCCAATGTGGCGATACAGAGAGAAAGACGCCCAGGACCTTACATTTAGGACATGATCATAAGATTAAATCGGGCAACGAGGTTTACGAAGCTTGATTTAAATCAAAGATATCACCAACTAGAAATTGATCCTGAGTCCAGATATATAACCACATTTGTAACCCATGAAGGCTTATATAGATACAAAAGACTACGTTTTGGAATATCATCGGCAGCAAAAATATTCCAAGAAGCGATCAGAAAAGTCATTGCTCCTGTGAAAAATACATTTAATTACAGTGATGACATATTGGTATATGGTACTACTCAAAGGGAACATGATGAAGCATTGGAAGGAGTATGCATGGCATTGCAAAATAGTGGACTACCTCTAAATGAATCTAAATGTGATGTGAATAAGGAGAGTCTATGTTTTTTTGGACATATGTTCTCTGGAAAAGGGATAAGAGCAGATTCAAGCAAAGTAAACACCATTCATGATCTAAAGCCACCAAGGAATCTAACTGAAGTGAGGTCATTTCTGGGAATGACAGGGTATTGTGCCAGTTATGTGCCTAATTTTGCAATGCTAACACACCCTTTATGACCACTGTTAAAGAAGGAAACCGTGTTTGTGTGGGACGAAAAGTGCAAGAATAGCTTTGAGTTAATAAAGAAAGAGCTTGTTGATGGCCGGCAGTTGGCTAATTATAACCCAGATTGGGAACAGAAGTTATGGTGGATGCAAGCCCTGTAGGATTGGGAGCAATATTAGCACAAGTTGAACCGAAAAACCCGGAAAGGCATGTCATAAGATATGCTAGTTGAGCTGTGAATGAAATTGAGCAGAGATACTCACAGGCAGAAAAAGAAAGTGTATCTGCTGTGTGGGCCTGTGAAAAATGTCATCACTTCATAGAAGGAAGACCTTTTGTACTTATTGCAGATCACCAAGCTTTGATATCTCTATTTGAAAATCCAAGAATAAAAATGCCTCCACGAATTGAAAGGTGGGGAATACTACTACAAGAATATGATTACATTATCGTACACAAACCAGGTAAAGAGGCAAACCCAGCTGATTACTTATCTCGACATCCGACAGCAGAAAATGAAGATAAAATTGAAGTAGAGGTGGAAAATTATGTGTCGTATTTGTCTGCTAACGCTTTACCACCAACAATATCAAGAGCAATGTTTGCTGAAATGAGCAAGGGTGATCCGACAATTCAAGCAGCAATAAAGTTGACAATGACTGGTCAGTGGAAAAAGATAACAACAAAATAAGAATTCAATAAGGAAGTGGATATAAAGGAATTACAGAGGATGTCGAAGATCAGTGGAGAATTAACATCAACAAATGATGGCATGCTGTTCAGAGGAAACAGACTGGTGGCACCTAAAAGTTTAAGGAAAGTACTAGTAGTGCTAGCGCATGAAGGTCATAGAGGAATAACGAACACAAAGAAAATGTTGAGAAATCATGTGTGGTTCCCATGGATGGATGCAATGGTTGAAGACTTTGTGAAGAAATGTTTTGCGTGTCAAGTAACTGCACCAGATAGCAATGCTTGCCCACTTCACATTGTTCCCTTGCCTGAAGTGCCTTGGAGTAGAATATCTATGGATTTCTACGGACCGTTGAAAGAAGGGGGATATTTATTGGTGATATTAGATGAATATTCACGATTTCCATTGGTGAAACATGTAGCTTCAACGGCTTTCCATCATGTGGTGGGACTTCTAGATGAAGTTTTCAGTGAGTGGGGAATTCCCAAAACAGTCAAAACAGATAATGGCCCTCCTTTTCAAGGACATCAATTTGAAAGATTTGCAGCATACCTAGTATTTAAACATCAGAAGCTTACACCGCTGGGGCCACAAGCAAATGGCATGGTTGAGAAGTTCATGCTTAATCTGAAAAAAAACAAGGCAGAATGCTATAGTGGACAATATGGCAATGTCTCAAGCAGTTTCACAAATGCTCAGGAGCTATCGAAATACTCCAAATGAAATAACTGGGTGCTCCCCGTCTGAACTAATAATTTGGTATAAATCTCAAACTCGTATCCCACAGCTAAATAATTATACTCTGGAAGAAGATTATGAAATAAGGAGACGGGATGAAGTGAAGAGGAAGAAGGTCAAGGAATGGACTGATAATAAAAGAAGGGCCAACAATAACAATATTGAGGTGGGAGAAAAGGTGCTAGTTCGGCAAAGACTATGTTCTAAACTGGATTCGAGATATAAGCCAGTGATTTGGAAAGTAAAGAAAGTAAAAGGGCCTTTGGTCACTGCAGTCAATGAGGTCAATCACGAGATCACACAAAATACATCGTTTTTCAGGAGTTAATTTCAAGAGGACCAGGTTGATGATGAGTCAGGCAAAGCAAGAAATGAATGACAATTCGACGTGGGATGAATTTTCTGTGAACTCAGGAGATCTTCAGGGTAGTGAAGAAATGACTGAATGTGCGGGAGGTGGTCAGGATCATGGTGGGTTGAGCTCTGTGGATGGAGGTTTAGGAGGTAGTGGCGAAGAAATTGACAATGGTAGTGGAGATCTGGAGTCCGATGTTCGAATTGCAGTGGGGAAGAATCATCCTTATCGAACAGTGCATAAGCCAGATAGGCTTATTGAGCAAATGTAGGTGTTTAGTCAAGTCAACAAACTAAGTACAGAGTGAAAAATATTACATGTGTATCTGATGAAACTAAGAAATTAAAAATGACTATATGTATTCATGGTAAGTTAAATGTTAAGTAAGGGGGGAGTTGTATTGTAAATACACATTAGAATATGGAATGGTAATATGTCAATAGTTAGAATGTGAAAGGAAGTGTTGGAATCTGGGGAAGTCAGTTATAAAGATATGATTAAAGGAGATAGTTCACTTTCATAAGTCTCTGGTTATTAATGATTATTCCTAATAAGACACAACACCCACTTAACCCCCAGGACCAGGAATACAATTACCCCTTCTTATAACACCTTCTCCCCATCCTACTATGCAGAATACTCAGGAACTCTAGCCCCCGTCCCTCACTTTCCGACGCGAACTCTTTTTCCTGACGCGAATGACAACAGAACCGGACACGTCCCAACCCAAGGGTCAGGCAAAGACAGGCAATCAACCAGAATCACACACCTGACGCCCCTTTCCTTTAGCCACAGGGATAAAAGGTGGTGCACGAGAGCACAAGACGAGCAAGGCAGACCACACGACGAAGGAGCTATACAGCCTTGGCAGTTCAAAAGGAGGAGAAAGGTGGCGAGAGGCTGACAAGCAGGGAAGCAACCTTACCCTTTCCAAAACAGGCTCGCGAGACCTCTGTGGAAGGAATCATAAGACTGTGTACAATAGCTCAAGTGTGTTGCAGCGTATACAGAGCGTGCCTACGCTGATGAGCAGGACAAAGGGAGACTGTGGTACCGGTCTTGACTCCAGATAAACTGAAAAGCCAAGCGGTTCATCACAGCATGTGAGTTGAGGGGAGAGGCAATAAGAAACCCCACTGTGTTGAATGGAAGTCTCAAAGAAGCTCATTGAGGAAAGTTAAAAGAACTGTAAATTGTTATGGGAAGAGGTGATCGGCACCACATAGGTGTTCACTCGAGAGACTCTGGTTGATCCCGTGTTGATTGAAACTACTGCTACCAGAGGGCCAGAGGAGAGCTGACAAGAAAGGTCAAAGTGGTCATACAGGGGTCTAGCAAAATCCCTGTACAGTCGAAAGTCTTCAACTGACAAACCATTGAAAAATGCAAGCGAAGTGAATCCCTTAGAGAAAGCGAAAGAAATTGTAAAGTGGCAAGAGTGAACCCGGCGCAGGGATGCCAGTAAAGGGGGCCAAGGTCCAAAGACCCAAATGTGTGTTGACAAATGTGAACCCAGCAGAGGGATGTCCACGGTGAACTGTTTAAAAGGACAATATGATTTGTGAACGCCGAAGTGAAAATATCTTTGCAAAAGGCTTGAGTGAACCTGATGGAGGGAGGCAAATGTTTAAAGGGGTCTGATCCCGGAAGAGGGGGATCCAGGGTTGAGAAGCCATCACCCCAATGACATATAAATGCAATAGGGAAATCATTGTGAATATAAGCCATAAGGAACCCGACGGAAGGGAGGCTGATATTCGAGAGGGCTCTGTGCCCGAAAGAGTGGGGACCCAAAGGTGAGGAAGCATCACCTCAAGTGTAATCCGAAAGCAACTTTTTGTTTGTGGTTTGAACCTATCAGATCCTCGGAAGCAGGAGAACAACTTCTGAAGATCCTGATATTGATAGGAATTGTTTGTGGATCTAAGCCCAAAAGAGGGGGATCCAAGGGTGAAAAGCCATCACTCAGTGTACCTTTGCAGGGAACTTTTGTTTGTTCTTGGAGTACATCAGGTCCTCAGAGGCAAGAGACTTTCTCAGTTCCCTTTTCACCAAAACTTGTTTTTCCTTCTGGTCATCCCTTTGTTTCTCTTTAGCTCCCGTATAGGGTATAATCCCTGCGCTTCTGCTGCAGCTCCTTCTTTCTCGCTCCCAGGAGAAGGTGGGGGAGCGGGAGTGGAGGGGGCTGCTCCTGCTGCCTCCTGCTGGCTTGGCATCCATTGACGCCTCAGTACTTCCCCAACGTCCTCCTGGAACATTCGCCAGAGCTCAAATATCGCCATACGATTGGCCAACTTCTTTCCCTTATAGGTGTCTTGTATGTGTGTCTGCAATGGTTTCTGCACATTTTTGGAGAAACTTCTGCATTGTGGCCATGGCTTAGTCAATTTACTCTCTGTGCTATTGGTCCATTCCGCCATATATTTGCAAATTTTGTCCTTCTAGCGTGGAAGAGCCTTACACAAGTGCTGTAGGGGCGTATCCTGCCCACACTTCCCTTGATACATTGCTTTTATCCTTGACCTCAAGTCGAGGCTTTTGACACTGTTATTACACAAGCACAATGAATATTTTCAGCACAGATTTATGAATATCACAGATACCGGTTCTCAACAATTCTTCTCGAGCCTCTCTGGCCCCAAAACAACCTGTCAGGCGTGCTCCGCGCACCGCCTTTCTGCCACTCTGCCTCCTCAGGCACACCCACCAATCTCCTGAATGAGCCTTCCGCACACCCTCCTCTGTCATTTTTAAGTTTCTCAACACCAACTTCTCATGCTCTCCGAGTCGTATACACAGACCTGATGGGTGATGTCACCACTTCGCTAAACAAGGGAGTGCTAGAGATTGCTTACAATGCTAATGTCCCGTTACACAAACATTTACACAACCCCAACATGAACCCACATCGGTCTTCCTGCCTCCTAACGGGGGATACCAATATTTGTTGTGTTCAATCTGTACCTACACGGTTGCCTTGCAGATAAAACGCCTCCTCGAGACTTTACCAGACGAACACCTTCCACAATCTAGGCCAGCTCCCTTTGCTGCGCCTTTACACGGGGATACCATCAACCATGATCGGAGCTAAAATGGCCAATTCACAGGGAATTCAATATTCACATAACTTCTGTCATCCGTGCCCTTAAGTAAGTAGTCTGTGCCCTAACCACAGAAATTACATCTACCTCCGCGTCTTTCCCTACTATGCTTCACAATACTCAACAATGTTAGACAATACTCCAAAGATACTCAACAATACGCATTGCCACTCCACACCCACCGTTACTTTCCCATTCCCCTTAGTTGCTGTGTGGTTCAGTCAATACTTACGCTCTGTGATCCACTGACGCTGTTCGGCTACCGGCTCCCCCAAAGCTGCCATGCCACCCTTCTGATCTGCTGGACTCCTCATGGACCGCGGGCAAAATATTTTCAAGCTGGCTTCTGACGACCTTTGTACGGGGCTGCACACCCTGTCGGACTCTTTGTCTGCGAGTTGCCCCGCAGCCCTCCAGGCACTGCGCGGAAGAGGCGGCTTATGCCAAACGGCGTAGTAAACCATCCCCTGCTACCAATTTATTGGTGAGGTCTGGTATGCCAGAGGTCTGGGTGTTACCACAAGCTTAACTATTCAGCTCCCAGGGCCCAACAGCCCTGCCCCCAGAACAAAGGGGAGAACTCAGCCAAGGGCAAGTTAAACTGTCGTTTATTACAAAAAACTACAGGGATAATACAGGACATTAAAAAAATCGCCAGTGTCACCACTCCCAAACCTGTATCACTCCCTTTTGTTGCAGAGCGTCGTCACAACATGGGCCCTTGCTCGAAAAACTCTCATTTTCTGGTTGGGTGTTAGGCAGAATCCTGTTCCCTTGGGGAACACTGCAAAAAGATTAAGACTACAGGAGTAAGCAGTAAATCCAATTGGTAGCAGTCTGTACCACCCAGATTTACCTGGTAGCTGTGGCTGAGTAGTCAGACTTCTCTCAAGAAGAGTAGGGCAGTATATAGAGTATACACAATAGGGCCAAAAACACAGTAGAGCAAACGAACACAGACCAGAGCTTTGTATAGTATATAAGTATTTATTTAAAACACACTTTAGGCAATACACTAGCACTCTAAATCAAAAGTAAGTTAAAACACAGTCAGGTAAAGTATACACACCTCTCTTGATAACTATCAGACAAGTCAGAGTTAAAACACCACGATTTGTTAAACAGATGTGAGCGCATAACCTGATGGCACTCTGATAGTTCAGTTAAAGGGAGAGAAAAAGGCAGAGCATAGAAATGAAACGGGTCCCAACACTTTTAGCAATTCTCAGCAAGGGAATAAAGACAGTATATACTGTAGAGCCAAAGTTGATTGGCCAGGCCCACTTTAAATGGAGAAAAGCGAAATGTGCCCAGGATCACACGGTTTAAAATGCACTAAAAGTCTTTGCAGAATGTTCAAAAGAGGTTGGGGCGATTCAAGAAGGTAAAGTTAGAAGGTCTGGGGCCAACCCAGTTGGAAAGCCAAGGATTTAAGGGTCACCTTGGGCAAACCGAAGAAAGGGAGGCCAGGCAGGACACAGTACCTTAAAGAGAGAGGAAGCTCCAGCTGTGGGAGTTGTTCCTTGCAGTGGTTGCAGTTTGTTGTTTCGACCAGGTGAAGAGAGGATCTCGTCGAGGAGGAAACGTGGAGTCGTTGCACTGCACAGGGATGAAACTAGCCGCGGAGTTCGTCGATAAAAGGTGCGTTCCTTTTATTCGCTGTCAAAGTGGTGAAGCTTGGCTATCCGGCCGCCGGGTTGCTTGGCACGGGCGATTCGACCAAGAGACGTCTTTGGAAGGCGAAATGGGCGAACTGGTTGGTCCCACCAGCTCAGAGGAGGAAGAAGACTCGTCCAGCAGAAGATCTTCTCTTGTCGTCGGGAAAGTGGTGAGGTAGTTGCAGCAGGGCTTCACCGGTGGTGTCGTCATTGCAGATGGCTCAGCTTCTTCCCTCTTCGGATTCTTAGGTCCTGTGGCGACTTCTGAAGTTCCAGTCCCAAAGGCCCTGCTTTTATGCAGAAATCCCCCATTCAACAGCCTAGCTCACTCAAACATGCTAAGTGGTGAGCCGGGCGGCTCACCACTGGCCCAATCAGAACAGAGTGCGACTTGAGTTGCTAAGGCAGTGCAGTCCAGGGTGCCAATTCCCCTCCCCACACATCCTGTGGAACCCAGAAAGAAGCCTGCCAAAAAGTGGAACAAAGGACTCGACCTTGGTCAGAGTTACAGAGACGGACACAAAGGCCATTTTTAGAAAAGAGTTTTGGCAAAAAGACCCAACCGTGAATTTAATATTAAATAAATAATTCGGCGGTATCTTTAACATTGCACCAAAAAGTGGTGCGTTTAAAATCAATGGGAAAATCCCATAGAGAATATTCCAGTGGAATATTTCACGTGGTAACCACTGCCACCAGCCAGAAACTCGACAAGGGGGGGACTGGACAGTGCCCCCTTGAAAACAGACCCAGGGGCAATATAATGAACCCCTTCCAGTACTTCCACAATATGATGGTTTCTACTGGTTCTGTTCACAATTTAGGACTAGTATAGTCAATTGTGACTTTACATGCCCTGGGAGACAGTAGTCAGTCCCATGGTATGGAGTCTATGTTTGGGGGTCACTATGACACCCCTGTGTTACTGCACTGAGGGTGCTGTGTAACGCATACACAAAAAACAGATGATACCCTATGGAGTAAAAAGACCCCATAGCCCAAAATCACACAAATAGTCATATCTCAAATCATGCCTAAGAGGGGGAGTAAAAGAGCCTCACTCTTAGCAGGAGAAAAAAACAAACCCCAAAAATCCAGCAAAGCTTCTGGGGGACTCACTAGGTTTGGGCATTAGCCTTATAAGAGAATTCTCCCTAACAATGGGTGATCAGAGTGGTATACAGTATGGATTGCCCCTCTCATGTCAGGTGGATGACCTGCCCCTTCACCAAGAAACAATCAATTACATTGGTGCAGGGTCACAGGATTACCATTGGCCCTTGCCCTCTGCCATCCACCCCTGGATTTCTGTCCCCTGATTGGCTGGAACAAGTCTTTCCAGGACTGGAACCCAGCTCTGTTCTCAGCGCTCTGTGCACCTCTTCAAGGTGATGGGAAGAACTATGTGTTCCCAATGTATCTGTTAGCAGTACCACTTTTCCCTGGGAGAGTGCTCTCCATGTTGCAGTGTTGTTAACTTGTTCATGTTTCATTCCATATCTGTGGTGCTGAGAACAGTTTGTCTTCCCAGCACGGGAGAATAACCATTGTCTAGCTTGGCCACATCACGTGGTTGAGGACCACAAAATCGAGCTCTTCTGGTCTGCAATTCGTAGGGATTTATTCTGTTTTTCTGCAGATAGGCCCCTTGTCGTTTTAGGTTTCGAATGTGCTGCTTGTCTCTGACTTTGGCTGGGAGCCCTGGCCTTCCTGCTCTGTGCAGCCTTGTTCTGCTTCACCTCGTCTCTCGTCCTGCGTCTTGTGACTCTTTGTGATCCTCGTTTTACTTAAACTTTGATTTCTACACGTCTATATCATGCTTGGTTTCCTATAGGTTAGTTGTCTTTGGTCCTGTCTTGCTCCTTATGTGATCCTGTAGTTCCAAAGGGTTAGTTGCCATAAGCATCTTCAAGCTTGCTCTGCATCTCTTCATTGCCTTGCGTTCAGCGTTTCTGCACTTGGCTAATGAGAAAAATAATAAAAGCTTTTGGCAGTATGTATATGTATCTTTCCTCTATCTACAGAACTGTGTAAGCATGTTCTTTGTGTATATGAGTATGTGTTTGTAACTCTGTGCATGGCTGCAAGTGTACTTCATGTCTAACGTGGCTATGTCGTGGTGTCACTAATGACGTCAGCACAGTGGTTTGTTTCTCTGCATTAGTCAACGGCATACATCGCAGCGTTTGGGTCTACTACCAATGTTGAAGCACCTTTATCCATAAAGACATACACTGGATAAGGTTTGAATGGGTGTCTGAGAGAATATCTTTCTGCATATGTGTCAGTCACTGGTCCTCCTGGGGCCTGGCGAATAGTGAGTGACTGTGTGTTTTTGACTCTTCAGGTTGTCATGTTCATGGGGGCGAGAAGGGGCATTCCAGGGACCCTCTCTTCACTGGTCCCTGAAGAACCGGCTGGCAAGGTGGAGAGAGTTATTCAACAGATCCCCACCGGACCAAATAAAGTTGTACATAAGGGGAAGGACGAAAAAGGTAGGATTTTTGTTCTCGAGAACACCCTGCATAGGAGACGCCTTTCCTGGGAATCACCCTAGCGGGAGGGGCCTAATAGGATCTCAGCTACCAGCAAGGGTTCCAAGGCTCAAGTGGCTACCGGCCTCGCAGCTGAGGGGACCCCGGATCCTCCCAGGCCCACAGCTGAGGGGTCAAGCGACTCGAATACCAGGACCAGAGGGCCTTAGCTCTGTTACCAGGCCCATGCCTGAGGGAGTGCCTAAATGCAGTGACAAAAGCACTACCAGCATGTACGAGAGCGAACAGCCTGCCAGGTTGACACTAGAGGTGCAAGCCAGGTCTGAGCCTACGTGGTCAGGCAAACGGGCAGAGGCCAGAGCCAGTGTCTCCACAGATACGTAGCTATGACGTGAGGTGGTACCTGACAAACTGGCGGTGCAGCCAGAGATGATGGCGGCACAGACATAAACGCGCCATTCCAATGATACTGCAAGGGTGGAATGACCACGCAGCAGGTATGATATGGCATTTATAACGGTACACCGTCCTTTCATCGTGGGATGAAAGGACGCTGGGTTTTTCACCGTTGTCATTTCAACGTGAAAATTCATCGAATTTTGTATGGGGGTTAAAAAAATATATAGATGGGTTGTGGGTGTTCGGGGATAGTTAAATAATTAAAGGGGATGGGGAAACCCCCTAAAAATATATTTTTTTTAAATGATTGAACCTTTATAACACGCCTGTACACAAGTGTTTCCAGTGCGAGTGACCAGGACAGGCTCCGACGTTCTGAACAGGCTATACTCCAGCCCGGTTGTGGATTACCCACCTGACTTGTACATTGGGGCCTCCCCATCCTCATCAAGAAGCTACAAGAGCTTAAAAGATAGTCATGGCCTTGGAATTGACCTGGTAGGTCGAAACATGTGTCAGCAAATCGCAATAAAGAAAAAGAAATCTTGAAACCGATCATATGACTCCTTGAACAAGACTATAAGAGATTTCATTGTATAAAGCTGAAGGAGCATTCCTGGAGTATTCAGCACAGAATTTTTTGGTCTCAGACCAAACTTTCTATTGGGTCAGATGGTGCACCTTCTACGCAACATCATCGGGACGGATGAGATACATGGAAGCACGGTACTCCCAAGGCAAGCTAGGCGCAGGGAGAGTGTCATACATGTCGACAGTACCAATGCAAGAACAGGCCTCTCCAGCTTGCAAGGAACGTTGTTTTGAAAAATTCCTCACGCTCATGAGGTCCCCCCAAATCGGAAATATCCTCAATGGGATCATTCAGCCCATGATCCCGCCAATGCTTCCACCAACTCCAGCTCCAGTACAGCCTCAGCCTACATTAACAGCACCAGCTCCAAGCATCGTCGTTTCACCTCAATGAAGAAATAGTCCTTCCACCTTTCTTCCCAAACCCGAAAGATGAAGCAGAAAAGGTGTTACATTGGCTCCGTCAGGAGAGCGCTGCGATTCTACCTTGACGGGACTAAGAGGTTCTGCAAATCGGATGCCCTGTTTATTACTTTCGACCGATCAAAACCAGGGTATCGGGCCTCAAAGGCCTCGGAAGCTAGGGCAATGGTTATGGCCATCCAGGAAGCCTACGAAGGGCAATGTATGAAGTTACCAGCAAATATTACGCTCATGCGGCTAGAACCAAAGCAACAGCAGTGGCCTTCCAAAGCTGTTTGTGCCATGGCAGACAACCAGCAGGGCAGCCACTTGGGCTACCCCCTCAGCCTTTTGTAAGTATAATTGCTTAGACACCATTGCTAGATCAGACACGCTATGGCCTGAAAAACTTGTTTTCTTAGGAGTTGCATCGTCTCTCCTCCCCGGGCTTCAACCAGTGGTAATCGCCCATACAGTATGGAGGAAAGGGGACGGGATGTAGGAGTAATTAAAAGTTACTCACTGTAGTGACTATCATACTCCTAGTCCATAGTCCCCTTTCCTCCGTACATCCCACCATCCTCCCCCTTGTGTCATTAGGCAGATATAATATAGCCTAAGGCCATATGTCAACAGTGACAGAGGTGTGGCGTCTGTGGGTGGGGCCAAGGTAGCGCATGCTCCCGGGTCCGCGCCTCCACGCGCAACTAAATTTAAAGAGGAAAACCTATTTTTCTGGTGAAAAAGGTTCCGTTCTAATCACTAGCGAGGGACCCTCATACAGTATGGAGGAAAGGGGACAATGGACTAGGAGTATGTAGTCCCTACGGTGAGTAACTTATAATATTTACAACACTGTGAAACAGCAAACCGTGATAGCCAATAAATTAGGATTATGCATCGTCCCACACAGTTAATTCGGCTTTTATATGGCTTTAAAGAGCAGTTTCTGGTTCCCTATGTCGGACAGGAATTGTCCTACAAGTTTGAAACTGGAGAGACTCAAATGTGAATGTAACTGTCAATGCCGTAAACGAAACACCCATTTTCTAATTGTACATGATCCACCAGGTTAGGGTTTTGTAAAATTAATGTTTTCACTCATATTATAATGTGTTACCTTTTTTGTCTTTAATAGTTATGGACAAGAATACCGCACAAGGCATGACTCCCGCAGATGTCGCCCTCGCCGTCTTCTCTGCAATAGGTGAAAAGAAGAAGGATGTACTTCTGGCCGGGCTGTTGCCCACACTGGCTGTTTATCTGCGAACACTTGCTCCCAGAGCCTTCTTCAGTCTCATGGCTTCCAGAGCCAGAAAAGAGAGGAAGGTCAAGACCTCCTAAGTCTCCACAGCTCAGAACATGGGTTGGGATCAGCGAAGGAAGTGCCTTGCCCTCGGAGTAACCCCAGGATTCAAGCTGTAACGTATTGTATTTGGATAAAAAGAGGCGAAGTTGGGTTTGAATTCCCACTTGTGGATTATTTTCAGAATCGAGTCTTCAGTACTACAGAAGACATGCCCCGTGAAAAATGAAATGTTTGTTTTCCGACGGCCTTTCACAGTAGATCGATTTAGCATGCCTAATAGAGTGTCTATAATGTACGTGCATTTCCTACTCCCGATTAGAGCAAACATCTGCTACAACTGCATAGAAAGGCTAGCTAGTCGCACTGAATGCATCGTATTCACCTTCCCAGTCTGACACTTACTGTGGATTTCACGCCAAACTAATGAGTACTCGCATAATATTAGCAACGAGAAATTAAGTATTTATTTAGAATTTTCAGGTCTAACCTTCGTCCCATGCTTTGGGTACAGTTCGAAATTATTCAGCATTTACAGTGCTGAGGAGGTACCTTGTTGCTGCCTCTTAGGCCTGGCTACAGAGCCTAACGGGAAATTTGGCACGCTGAAGTTGTGTACGTGGTATGTTTTTTAAGAACATCTGGTGTCATTCAGTGAAGGTGTGGATACAGCGATTGATGACACCGTAGTGTTTTTGGTCCCCCCTATTTCTGTTATTACTTTTCTACTTACAGGCTTACTTCCACAGACACTTGCTTCAGTTACTGTAATTCCCATGTTCTGCGCGTGTTCAAAGGTGCTGATAACAGGCCCATATTATATTGACAAACCCGTCCAAACCGTTTCTCAATTGTCACCTTAAACAAAGTGGCTGATGCTGCATTTCTTAAAAGGTTTCTATTGTCATTCCCAACATAACTAGACACCGAGTCATGTTTGTTTCCTTAGAGTCTGACTCCATTGCACTTGGTTAATGCCCTGCATAAAGCAAGTGTTACAAGTGAATGTCCCTATAAGATAAAGGAACTGGTACTAAAGTTCAATCTTGCATAACAAATGTTTTGCTTGTTTCTGTAGAGGATACATTCTGCTAAATTAGGCAAATTGCAAAACGTAGTCAGACAGGAGTTCAGGAATTATGGCTGTGGCATATCTCCCTCCCCTGCATGCCTGAGTTGAGAGGATATGGTACCATTCGTCCACTAAGCATTTTTGAGCTGCTGGGGTCCGGTCTCTGGAAAATAAATGTAGTGCTAAATACAGTCAGGGCATTTCAGTTCTTTCATTTGAAATGGGTGCTAGCATAACACGTTGCTGCTAATGCGTGTTAGCATTGCCAGCACGTACTTGCAGGAGCAGCCTTCAATGCCATTTATAGATTGCATACCCCAACACCCCTAAAATCTCCATCCTAGACTTCTCGCCTCCAGCACTTCGAGGCTGAGGGATGTTCCACCACCCCCACCCAGCTTGGACAGGTTGAGTCTTGCTGGCAGAGTTGGTGTGGGCCTTTGAGGCCACATGACAAAAGCAACCCCCCCCCCCCTCCCACTGTCGCAGGGGCCGAAGGTGTTCATGCAGTTAGTGCCAGTGGCAAATGGACAGAATACCCAGCCTGTGGTGCTTATACAAGTTGCCACCTTCACACAGACACGCACATGCTATTAGCACGGCACAGTTAAACTCCTTGGATTTCTCACTGAAATAGCAGTGCACAAACAGAGCATGTTTCGAACCCTGACGTTTCTGTGCACCTACTCTAGAGCCATGTCGTTATTCAGGTTTGATTGTGCACAGCGTTTCTTGTGTTGGCACCCTCAATAGAGGGGCGACTTGCTTTCAAGTGTGCTTAATCCTGCTACATCAAATTCACACTGGAAATGTAACCACAAATCCCCAAGTATACAGTTCCCATGCCCTCCTGTGGCAGGCAGTCGTACCTGGGTAATCATTTTTGCTTCTGGCTGAAAGATGGTGGAGTCAACTTTGTCTAAGTATTCTTATGTAAATGGACTTTCGGATTTCTGTAACTGTATAAAGTATGTGGGCTTGCTGTTTCCTTCCTGTAGGGCATTCATCCAATCAGGTCTTTGCCTTGACCCTTACATGGCAACTTCACGGAGACCCTAATTCGATGAACAAACCTGTCTCTCCATTCACAGTACCCTCCCCTCCCATATCTGAAAATAAGTGCACAATATATTAATAATTTGGTGATTTTATATAGTGCTTTGTGCCAGATTCCTCCAGGTACTAAGCTCTGTAATGATTGTTGTCACTTTTTTTTTTACCCACTCCTCGTGCTCAATTTATCGACCCTAAGGAGGATGAAGGATAGAGTTGGCCCAACTGGGGTATCGACCCCATGGCACATGGCATCAGCCTGCTCCTGAGGCGGGCATGTCTGCCTGGCCTGTACCACATCTCTCTCGTTCTACCGCCTTTGTTCTCTTTCTTCGCATGGTAGCTGCAGGTGCCCATCTGAAGTGCAGAGTGAACAGGGACCTCGGCTGCGGTGCTCAAGGGAAAGCCAGCATCTGCATGAAGTCTTGTGGGTTGAGCACTCACCTGAATCACTGAGAGATAAAGAGCAAAATGACCATGCACAAACACCAGCCATGGTTTGCCAAGGTTCAATCCTCCAGAGAAAGCAATGATGTTTGTTTTCTTCTATTGAAGGGAAAAGACACAAACAATTCCTCCTTGGCACATCAAGCCATTTAAGGCTCGATTAGAAGATCTTGTTCAGAAGTTGATACCGTGTGGTGGTTTATTGGAAGCTTCTAACCAATATCCCCTTGTTAACACTGCTCTTTCCAGTGACACTTTCAATTGGATCTGTCTTCCGGTACAACATCAGCAGAAAATGACTTTAAGATCTAAATATGTTCATCACGTTTCTGCACTGAGGGACGTTCAAACACATGTATGACTGTGTCAGCACACTGAACATGATGTAAACCTGACAGATTATTTGGGAAGTCTTCTCAAGTCCACACTATGCAATAGAACTTGCAAAAAGAAAAAATAAACTGAGCAACTGCAAATACAGATGCAGTCAACTTTTCCAGCTTCATAGAAAAGAAGTAATTGAAAAGAAAGCAAAGCTTGCTGTCGCCAACAATTTCATGGTAAACTCTGTGGTCCCAGCAGAAAAATCAAACTAGTGGGTCTATCCCATGAACATCAGGCCAATATACATGTATGTGCCTTCAAAGCAGACATGTTCTGAAAGAAAGTGGGCCCAGGTATCCGTATAAAGATTCAGTGCATACTGCTGTGGGTCAATCATTGCTTTATCCTTTGAGTTTTTGTTTGTCTGTCTGTGTTTTGGGCCATTTCCTTTACTGAAAAATCATGAGGTAATTGCAAACCTATGTCTTCTTGCCTCGCCTACTTCAGGTTTCCAAGCGATGAAGCCAGGGAACTCCTCGCTGTGACTGGCTAACGCTAAGGTGGGACGAGCTGAATCATCACTTCCAATTAGTCATTGATTATCTGGTGAAACCGTGAGGCAGCCATGCTATGCGTGCTCCAAGCCAATAAAGAATTGAGCACAAAACAGGCACGGTCTTCAAGCAAAACATGCAGTGCAAAACAAACACTTTGCCATCAGACTTCAGTCATCTGGGACTTTTGACAGTAATGGCAAACAATTCCAACTAAAGCACACACAGAATGTTCCCCTTTAAAAAAAAAAAAAAATCTCAGTGCCATACATGTACAGAAGGAGTGGATACTGGAGCACTAGTAAGGCAGATGTGTTTTCATTGACATTTGCACAGCCTTAGTCATCCATTAATCCTCACACTATCATATGCTCTCAAACTTGAATTCATAAATCGTTAAAATCGTTGTCATCTTTCCAGTGGCATTCCCTTACTCTTTCATATATCCTCCTAATCATTCCTGCACATGCTCCCTCACTCTTTCACTCTTCAATCCCTGCATTCATATATTCACTCTCCCTGTATCTCCACCTCTTCTGCTTTCTCCTCGACGTATCACCATTTGCTTAAGTGTGTCTGTGTGCATGAACGCAAACATATTTTCACCCTGCAAAGCCAACAAAACTGTTGGCTTTTTCTATGCTTGTTTTAATTGAACACATTTGTGTTCCAAGTAAATCCTGGGGGACTGTGTATGCAATAGACACTTGGAATGCTAGCAAAGGAAGACTGGCGAGCCTATTGAATGTATTATTTTCCCAGGTACCATGTCACAGTATTCACTTGTAACGTTGTTTGAAAGAATTGGGCTCCTGAGACTCCAGCGCTCACCCTCGGAAGCAGTGGCCGAACAACTGGGTCCCTCTCTAGCGGTGGCAATGTGGGAGTGAGATGCAGCATAATGACCTAATATTCCCATCGGCAAATCCAGCAGTACCCGGTCAGAGTTATTTCCTTAAAACATAACTCTTTGATCGTGCTACAAACAAGACACAATCAAAATGTATGCCGCTGTTAAAAGTGGAATGATTTAGCTCTGACCGTTAAAGAGATGCAAACTCTAAGAGGCAGTAGACCTCAGAGACCGAAATAGCCTTCTGAACTCGTAGCCAATATTAACCTATGCAGTCGATGTTCTAGATCGATTTTCAGCACCAGTCTCCTTTTGCTTCGGTCATGAATAGTGAAGGATGGCACGATCTTGATTCCTATGATACCATACTAGAGAGCGTCCGCTGTGTTTCAGTCTGAAATTGTGTCCTGGCAAAGTTCTCTCGATAAAGATGACTCAGAAGTGGTGGTTACTGACCGGGCCAGCTACTGTACATTGGGACGCTAGGCTTCTTCACACAGGGCCATTCTGGGATGTGTGAGGCACTGTGCTGCTAGAGACCTGCATTGTGTGGAATCCGTTTTAGATAAATTAGTACATCATGGAAAGGTACATTTAAAGAATGTGCCCTGATTAAGGCAATAGATCAACCATTATGGCATGCATATTAATGGTCATTATTATTATACATTGTAAAATTAATATTTTTTACTAACTTGGAACACTGGCAGACCAAGCCCAGTAGGAGAAACTAATTTGCACATGGTCACACTTAAGTGGTGAAACTGGGATATGAGCCGAGCCTACTGTGTAGGCATTTGAACACATATTGTCTCAGTTGTGGTTAGTAAAGTAAAAGTAGGCAATGAAAAACAACCACATTCTCTCTTAGCCGCCCCCCCCCCCTCGCTTTCCCCTGAAGAGCAAACTGATATGGCAAAACACCTGACAATACAATAAGGGAGCAACAGGTTTAATTATCTCCAGGGAAGGCCATCTTCAGATGCAACCCCCGAGGTTCTGATCACCCATACAGCGCTAATTTAGGGAGACTGGTTGCCGTCTACCACTAATAAAAGAACTACCCATTTAATTGTGTAAGGATGTATCGTTAAAAATGTATTTGTGAGGCTCCAATCCTAAGGCCAGGCAACGGGAAGTAGTGGTGAACACGCACAGCATCCTCCGAATCAATACGTTGGATTTGGGAAACCAAGTACAAGCGCACTGGTGGCCTTGTTACTTCTGACTAGTGGGATATAACTTGTAATAGACGCATTCCCACATACCTGATAAACCTAACATGTGTCCAGTCTTGGCCCAGCATTCACATCTCGACCTCAGATTGTTCCCTGACCGCCTGGCCCCACACACCAGCATTTTACTATTTCCTACAGTCCTGACGATAGGGGCCCTTTAAGTTTTTTTGCTGCAAAGACGACCATGGCCTGGTGTTACTTTGGAGATAAATGCACACTTTCAGAGCCATGGCATGCCTGTCAGAGAAGATCACGATTCCAGAAGGATTATATTGGAAATGTAATGGTTGCACTATGGGCTGTTGAAAGCATTATGAGGTCTTGGCACAGCCAGATATTGCCCAGTTCTCCACATGTTGGTGACTCTAGTTCTCCAGTCATTTCATTGTGTGCCCCTACACAGCTGCATCTCTTTCTACGGGTTACTGGGACGCCCTCTCCAGCGTAACGAATAGACGACAATAGGAAAGGCCGCTTTCAAAGGCCAGCTCTATGCACGGCCTGTGCAACTATATGCAAGAGTACGGGTTAGGGGCTTACTATGCCGGAATGGATCAATGGCGAATCGCATGAAAAACAAACGAGTACAAGGACTCATTTCACATAATGCATCACTTTATTGGTCTGCGCTCTGCTGGTTTCAATGAACCCCACGTGAAGAAGGAACATCACACAATTTCCTAAATGAACAGCACGTAAAGGCCAGAGCTTTCTACTGAAACTTATTTATTTTCACAAACGCATCAGTAAATAACCTAGAAAGAAGTCTTGGACGCATTACACTTATATTTTTTGGTAAAGGATAATAGAGCGAGGCAATTGTGGAACAGTGTAGAAGCAGATACTGCTTCCTGGGCTCCTGTTTATGTTGCAGGCCACCAGGCTCGGGAATGCTGGCCCTACAGGATTCACTTCTCGGAGGCTGACCCCTCTTGGTTTTGCCTTTAGGATGTATGTATTGTGCATAGACATCCCTAGTGCACAGCTGGATGGGAACCAGCATATGCAAGAGGATACAGTAATCCTGTATTATACAATAGTTCTTATTATGGTATTTATTGATCGCAGACCTAACTTAGAGAAGCAACATGATATATAACCGGTATACAACACTACAGATGCACAACGGAGTGCTTTCCAATGGTAACAAAAGAACATATATACCGCGGGGATAGGATACAGAGAGACACAGTAGGGGTACAGCTGTACAAGGTGGTGGGGATGAGAGGGGTGGATGGCGTCTAGCGAGTCAGGTGCCACGGGGATCTTGATGGCCTATGTGTTGAGGAGGAGAGGCTCCTTGAAGAGGTGGGTCTTGAGTTCTTTTCTGAATTATGGGGGCACGTCTGGGTTGAAGGATAGCATGTTATGGAGAGAAGGGTACAAGTTATATATACGTCTCACCACAGCACCCCCCTGAAAGAAATGGATGATTAGGTTCCTCTTTGTAGGCCCCTGGTTTTGATGCTTTAATTCTGATTTGGGTGTCATGACTAGATGAGACATCTCCCAGTTGTCAGCTAATAGCTACAGCAGCCGTGCCACCTTAAGATGCAATCTGGTCTATCACTTGGAACTCCTCCCACAATCCACTCCCTCTTCCTATAAGGTCTTCATGGAACCCAACACCATCGTTTGCCTGAGGTGCCAGTGAAACCTAACACTGACTCCATAAAGCCAACGTCATTCCTTGTCTCAACTAATGGCTGCATTCCACTAAGCTTACAATGTACCCTCCCAAGGGCAGCAGAGATTACAGACAGTGCTGCACAGAGATGCGGCATTTTGATCCCTAGTGCCACATACTGGCTGGTTCTATGGGGTGAAGGAGAGTGCCGAAGTGTGTGGCTTTGGCAACGGCGCAATTCAATTATTTGGATCTATACGAATAACTGTAGCGCAATACAGCCCACATTGTGAACATAAATTGCAAGTTGAGTAACCTCACTCTAGTACTGACTCATGCAAAAGGCTCGCCCTGATCGTAGTCAGTCAGCTCTTGGGTACTGGGGCTTTCTTACAAGTTGACCACCTGTTGGAACCATCAGTCGCTTCTGGTCATTACAGGACTACGATGAATGGTCCCAAAACCAAGCTTTCTCTGAGGGACAGGTGATGGGAATGTTTTGCCTCCACTTGTAGAAATTGTCGAAGTTGATGTTTTTGCATTTGGTATTTCCACCTGCTGCTTTTCCACAAGGTAAAGTGGTATTCTCCCATGAATGCTTGCTTCTTGAATGAGACCCTCTCTTTGAGAAAGGTGGCAAGTAGATACATATGTACCCACAAAGACTTTCGTTACTGAATTGCCTCCTCCTGTCCCTATCCAGTTGTTGACGCAGCTAACTGACTGGAGTCTATGTGCCACAGACTTCCGTAAACCAAGAAGGAATGTTCTAGTCAGACTCCTTGCCCCTAGACGCTGGGCTATGTGTAGGTTGTTACCCATTCCGTGTATATTGCACCTGCATATAAATGCTTGGAGAGTAGCAGGATTCTGAGGTGTCACATGCCTAGTGGTGCGTTGAGCAGGCAGAATGGAGAGAGAGGTCGCAAGTGTCTCCCTGGTCACCAGTACGTATGAGGATCCCCCTCGGTGGTGATTGATGGCATGCCCTTATGGCCAGTGGTAGGAAATGTTATGGGGGCAATGTTTATAGTTGTGCAGCGATAGAAAGGGCACGTGGCTGCACGTGAGCAGCATGTTGAAGTTGCGTTTGGGCAGTGCTAAACCGTGAAAGAAACAGCACAATGGGAGTAGTTTCACATGCGCTGCACTGAGATACTAGCCTAATTCTCAATTTCTGTATAACTGGCAGTGTTTTACAGATCCATGGCCTTGCAGTGTGGTAACCTCCGAGCTTGCCTGCCCTTTAGAAAGATTCACTCCTGCTGAGCAAGTAGCAGCCCTCCTTAGAAGTTTGGAACGTCCTTAAGAATTTAATGTGCAAGTGAAAGATACTTTTTCCAAGTTAGGGCCCTCTCATGTTCTCCATTGACAAGTGGCTACTCGTAACCCAGGTCTGATGCTGCAGTTAATGTCGGTCGTAAGGTGTCCCTTTCAGACAGTAAATGTACATTTATCCCCCCATGGTAATTTAAAAGCACATGAGAGAATGTGGATCTCGGTTCAACTTTCTTGACCCTATTCTTTCAGCTTGTCCCTTTGTATGCCAGTTGATTGTCACTTGGGTGCAAGGCGCTGAGTGGTACAAGAGTGGTCCTGTAAAACGTACCATAAGCAGTGACTCCTAACTGGGAAGTTCATCCTGCTATCTCAAGCACCCACTGATGCCACATTTTTGGTGCTGGGTATGGAGCAGTGTATGAGAGGTACAGGCCGGGAAGGGCAACAGAGTCCGACCACTCCTGCTAGGTCTTACCTGTGGGGTCAGTCACCCAGCATTCATTCTTTTCTCCATTGGAGGGTCCCACTGCAAGCACACTTAACAGTAGACCAAAATATAACTTCCATAATGACCTCATGATGGCAATCTCCGTACGATTTCGCGGACAGTGTAGTTCACTTGGAAGGTAGTTGCATTGTCTTACAGCTACATGGCAAACGGATTTGCTACCAGTTCTTGCATGCTACTAGGGTCATGGCGTAACTAGAGTGTAGGAACTGTAAGTGGACGTCTGTTCTAAATGTACATATGTGCGTTGCCTTGAATGTACTTGTGCATTATGGCAAAGATATTAAACTTCATATGTACAAAAAAAGGGCGCAGGTATACTATGTAACATTACTACGACTCTTTATATTAACTACTCTGACGTCTACATTCTTGCTAATTTTCAAGCAATGTACTCGTTACTAACTGCTTCTCATGCGTGTTAAAATAATACTGAGAGAAGTGAGTAACCTCATGAATATGGTCTTACATGAATAATCCTGTCCATGGGTATACCGAACCCGTGTCCTTTACACTCTCCAGTAAACCTGGAGCCATTCTGGTCCATCCAGTTGATGGTCATCCTATTTGTTGGTTTTGTAAAAGGTCTCTCTATACTATCCAAGTGAATTTAAACATCATTGATCAGCCGCTTAAATGTGAAGAATCAGTGACCCGGAAAAAAAAATGGAAACGTAATTCGAGATGGATGGATTGGAATCTCTGGTCAGATTCAAGAGCGTCCTGAGCCAGTCACGTGATGCGGTCTGCAGCTACATTAAAAAAAAAAGAGGATACTCTTTTCTGTGCCTACGCTTCCATGTAAAAGCTGCGTTTACTCACTTGAATTAAACAACTTGAAGGACAGATGCCAACTGCTTCAGAACCACTGTTTTACACTATTCTTAAACATATGTCCCTGGACTCCACTGTGACAGAAATGCACAGCTGTATCCATTTTATTACCAAGAATCGTGAAATTCTGGGTCACTAACTTAATTTCCCTATGGCGTAAATTGAAAATATGTGCAATGTTATATACATTTGCAAAAAGGCTTTTTTTAAACCCTCTTTAGTGTGAAATCTGGCGTGGACTAGTAACATCTTCACAGTAACCCCCACATCCCGGTTTCGGTAAACGAGCATTAACCGGACCGGACACATCACACTGTACTATGGACAGCTGCTCCTGTTCGAGATGCTGCTGCCACAGTAAATGTTCGCTCTATCAGTCCTGGGAGTCCATGCCAAACACCAACACATCTGTTCCTGTTAAGGCAAGGGTTCTACAAAAGCGGGTTTTAAGCAGCCCATTTCCATGTTGATTAACTTAAAACTTTGTCCAGTTTTCAACTCGGTTATGTGATGGAAAAAGGTTTCATTGAGGGACTGTCTGGTTCCGGAATTTAAGCAGGCACCCTGTTCCAAAGACCAAGGATCTAGACGAATAGCGAGTGTTGGAGTGGGTGCATGGTGTAGGTTTTGCTTCGTGTTTGGGAGCAAGTCGGACCTCTGTGAATGTACTTACGAATACAGCACTGCTGCAAAACTGCAAACTACTCTCTGACTCCAGCACGAAGCTTCAACTCTGCTCCGTATCAATAGTTCGTTTTTCATATTTAAGTGTTATCCTTCAGTTGAGTTCCTGGAAACGTAGGTGCCTGAAAATCCCTCAAACGCTTTTTAGCTGAATACAGCTACCACAAATTCAGGCCCCTCTACCGAAAGGGTGTGTGTTGTACACGCACACAGCTGTGATGTATTGCCTGGGAAAGGCAGAGCAGACATCTGGGCATACCTGAATGAAATGCTGCCCCAACCATCAATAAGGGTCTCCTATGCATATCCCGACCGCTTATCTTCTAGGCACAATATTATTGACAAGTTTCCTTCCTTGGTGGGGGATTGGAAATCGGGAAGGTACCAGCCCATGGGAGGGGTAGGTAACCAACACTTGCCTGCCCACTACAGAGGTGGGCTTTCCTTCTTGCTGAAGAAAGTTCAACCCAGGGACACAAGTGCTGTCACCTGAACATTGGGCCTGTCCTCAGAGAAAAACAGTTTTTTAAATTAAACTCATGTCTGTCGATCAGGTGAGGCCAGCAGGTGGGGAAGCTGCAAGTTTGATTTAAACTCGTTTGTCTTATTTTTGCAACTCGGTAGTCACCATTTGTTAACTGTGGCCTAATAACTTCCACTAACCCATAGTATGGCGACTAATATTTCAAATAATTCTTCCTAATATGTGAAGCTTTTTTATTTTTTACTTATTTGGCCCAGCGTAAATGAATCTATTACAGATACCCTCGTATTTATTTATGTTAAACTGCTGGGTATTAAACCCCCACCCCGCTATGCACTCGTGGAAAGAGATCCTGGGGAGCTCTGTGCAACCGCTGTACAGTAACCTACCACTGAGAGGACCCTGCACTGGTTTTTCACAGATCCCTGTTCCATGAAATGCGTAACATGAGACACGTGTGCCCATCCAATGCCTCTACCAAGTTGTCTCTGGAATTATTCCTGAAGGGAAACCACACAGCACATACATCAAGTGCTAAAATTGGTTTGCACCTCCTTGGTTAGTTGCAAACAGACTAGATAGCCAGTAGGCCATGGTTCCCGCCAGGACTCTGGGTTTGAGTCCTGTTCTAAGGGTCTTCTGTTTGTCTTTAAGCAGGCACTCTATAATATATGTAGTATCCCAATGTGTATTCATGATGGATATACTATATTTCTTCAAACTTTCCTAGTGATAATTTCAGTTATAGCAGAAAAGAGCCAGTGAAGACATTTTACATGTTATGTATACAGTGGCTTTCATGTGGAACTCTAAACGCTATGACAGAGTTGCGTTTTTTCCTCGCCCATCAACTGACACTCACTGTCTCGAACAAATGAAACGTAACCTAATTTGCATGAGGTTGCAGAAGCAGACTGGAGATGGGTTGTGGCTCTGCATTTGTATTCCTTGGGATTTTATGGTGTCAGTATAGCTTCTGTCGTCCAACCTTACCCAAATGAGGTATGGATAATGATTGGGAAGCGTAGGGTTGTTGTTGGCACAAAGTGTGGTACTATGTATTAAGCGAGTGTGTAGCATTTTAGTTTCTCCAGCACTGCTGATAGTGTTCAGTGTCGTTTTGCTACAAGTAGGTGTGTGTGTTGTGGAAGATTGAAATGTTCCCTGGATTTCACTTGCGTATCTGAAATGTGTGTCCAGAGATGAGAAACCACAACCTGGATGGACCGACAGGACGGGTAACGATTTCCTCTGGTGCCAGTCACGATGTAGGGAAGAGTGCCTAGGAGAATAAAGACTGGCACAGATGGCAGCCTAGTTTGGTCCCTGATATGGCCTGCCTTGTGAATAACGGAGGCTGATATGGTCCTGAAAGAGTGAGGTGAATGTTGTTCACCAATGACACTGGTTAGGTAGAGGAAAGGCCAGTCGGCTTCAGAAAAGAAGGTTGAGAGTATGAGGGATTCCTTCATATACCATTAAGGTTGGTATTCCCTGAATGGGAGTCCATAGCGTCAGCTGATATGAGCGGAAAACCATACTGTCCCTTCCTTAGATCAGGGAACGATGGACCGGAGAGTCTGCCAGGTGAGCAGTAATGACCACATGAGAAGAAAGCAAGAATTCCTCAATAATGGCCAATAATGGTGTAGACTGTGAAACTGTATCACGCCCCATTCGCCCTGTGTTCTGGAATTTCCCATCTGTCGTGCAAGACATGTAAAGTGCTTGTTTTAGTGTAAAGATAACATCTGTGAATCCTGAGAGTAAACTGCTTTTTGTTTGTGCAATTAAATATGCATATGTTGTGCCCATTCAAATAAGTATTTGGTGCACTTGCTGCTGGAAAAACACCCTTAAAGTAATTGTTTGTTGGATACGATATGCTGTGAAGAATTATTAAAATAAAGAGCTATCTCATTTTTTCTAATGCAATAAACGCACCTGAGACCCACAACATCGAAGTAGGAATTAATTATGTTGAGTTTTCCTGGATTGCCCTTGAACCAAACAGTGAAATGGTGGTACTTGTTAGCCAAGATGCAATATTTTGTTTTTTAGTAAATGTTCTTTTTTTAAATTATTATATTTATCAGACCTGGCTTTTTTATTTGTATTGGTTTTACAACTGCATACCAAACAAACATCACGTCACACCCTGCTGCCCACTTTGTCCCTGGGTCTTGTTTCCAGTTCCCATATCCCCAAGATACATGATCCAGGGAAGACCAGGTCTGGAAATTCGAATATTCCCTGGTGGGATTCATGTATCTGACCCCAACATTTTTGATTGTTTGGGCAACTCCACCATATATGCAACCATGACCCTTGCTCTCCGCAACCCTTCCAACATTTCTCAGATGTTTGTGGGTACATTGCGTGTAATCTAGCTGGTGTATAATGCCATTGCATCATTATTATGTCCCACATATCTCTCATTTGGATGGCTCGTGGCTGTTTGAGGATATTCTTCCAAAGCCCTTGCTTCCTGGGGACGTTTTGACTAAGGTCCCTTCTCGATGTAGCCATATATAACCATTCCTCTATAGGAGTCCCCGCCTGTACCAGCTCATAGATTGATATCATAAGTCCTTTTTACCTAGACTCAGTTAGAAACTTCTTGAATGGCATAAGATCGTTACACGCCACCTCCTTGTTGTTAAAAAGTATGTGTGTCGTTTCTTTTCACCAACCTGAAACAAGTGTTTACAATCCTCAAAGGGTTAAATATCTGCACCTACAAAATGATCCCTCAACCTGTGGCATTCCCGCCTCTGGTCACTTGTCATACACCCCCTTCTCCACACCCAGGGAAAATTGTGGATTCCTAAACAGAGGCGTAAATTGGGAGGGGGAACGCTGTGATAACGTACTTCCAAATCAGGGAATCTCAAGTATCCACAACAAGCGGAGTTACTTGAATCATTCACATGTTTTTTGGTGTCTCCTATTTTAGAATCCATAAAACCTTGTCCAGAGGTTGGCCATCAGCACTCTATCCATCGCAGTCCATATTTTATCTTTGATTTTACTAAACCACTCCATGATGATGCAGGATAGGGGTTTCCTCGTAATATGCCACAAAATCAGGAAAGGATAGGCCTCCTTTGTTTTCGGAGTGGTCATTATCCTACGGGAGACTTTGGTTGTCTTGTTCTTCCAGAAAATTGTTTTTAAAAAGTCTCTGGGGACAGCGGTCAGCAATGCCTGAAAGAAGTTAAAAACTCTTGGAATTATGACCATTTCAACAGTTGTTCCTCCTCAGCCATGAAATCGAAAATGGATTCCATCTGCTGAATTCCTCTTTTATTTTGCGTCCGCCTTTAGAAAATGTGCCTCATATAACTTGTTGATTGCACTTTGAATGTTACTCCCAGATAGCTGATGCCTTTCTTTGCCCAGCTAAATTGTGAGTTTAATCTTGCTAATTGTTCCTCATCTTCCTGAAGGGTTAGGTTGAGAATAGAATGTCAGACTTATGAAATTACGAGGGATTCATTCTACACACACCATATTGATGGCGGGGGATGGCGGCGAACTGGGGCAGTGTTGCAAACCCATATGAATCAAATTGAGTTAATTATATGTTACTTTTAGTGTTAACATCATTTAGAAATTGTACATATAAGATCTTCACACACGTAGAAAGATGTATTTATGTCATTGTTTTTTTTTTATAACACACTTAATACCTGAGTTCGTTTCTAAACGCGGATCCAGGATTGGAACCTCTGTTGCTCTGATTGGTCTTGCTTCCTAGACCAGCACGTTGCCCCTGTGCTATCCTCCATTCACAAATTAGATACAATATTAAAACTGCAAATGCAACACAAATTCAGTCCCCAAAATGGAGTGCTTTGTTCCACGGTTAGCTGTTACACAGGAATTCTAAGTAGCATGGACATTCTTGAATGAGTTACCTAGTAAGAAGGTCAGCGTACGAACAGGGCAAGGTTTATAGTCCCGCAAGGGGACAGATGTTATCTCACCCTTTGTATTAAAATCTTTAGAGGGCGTTAGTCATTTGTTTGGTGGTAATAAACATGAAGCCCAAGGCCAGTGTCAGGCGGTTAAGTCTTCTTCCAGGTCATCAGAGGCTGTATGTGGCCGCATACATTAGGTCGTTTAGAGGAGCCTGGGAAATTGAGATGGCAATCAGTAGTTGAAATAAAATCCTGTTTATGCAAACCTTCCACTATTTACAAAAATACGTAACCGGACCATATGCAATCACACTTGAAGTTAAAGACCTTAGGCCAGTTATTGCTAGCAGTGAATTATGTTTTCAATATCAATGTTTAACCATGTACTGACATCATGATCTACTACGGGCGAATCCCAAGAAGAGGTTTGTTTTTACTATGATCTCAAGATAATCAAGATAAGACTGGCCAATGAAAATGGAAGAATTGGGAAAAGAGGTTTTGTCCAATCATGTTTGGGGGCAGATGGTAATTAAGAATATCTTGAGTGTTTTAAATTGTTGCAAAAAGTATGTAAGATGCCAACTGATGTTGTTTTGTTGAGATTTGGGTTAGTTTGGTCCTGCAGCACTATCTAACTGCTCCCCAGAGTTTTTTTTAACAATAAAATTGCTTTATGTACAACTGTGTACTCGCTTCTTAAGTGCTAGGCCTGTTTTGGGTAATAGTGATTAAAGGCCCATCCCCACGTTTGTTTGTTTGTTTTATTATTTATAATGCGCATCCTACTCAGGGGTATCAGGTGAACCAGGTAGGAGACCAGATGTTCCGAGACGTTGGGGGGTCTTCTGTCCACACCTCTCAGCTACGGCACCTCACAACGGGGAGCAGTCTTCCATGCACAGTGAAAAAGAGGTCTGCGGACACCAGGTGTGTCGGCTCTCTGGAGATGTGTTGCTGCGTCTTATATGTGTGGAACAATTTGACGAAGCACCACATTGGAGCATCTCAGGTTCATGTGAGTACACGTTTGGAGGTGTAAAGTAAGGGGGGAAAAGGGGTAAAAAGAGTTGTTTCTTTAAGGTTTTCTTTCTTCTTTGGGGTAAGGGTAGACTTGGAGTGTGAGTGTGAAATTAGTTAAGGTTGCAGGGTTTAGAAAGTGGATGTTTAGAGTGGTTGAACTGTTCTGTGCTGTAAGTCCTTTGTATATATTTTTTGACCCAGTTTACCCTGCATGCCCAGTGTGAAGCTTGTCCTGATACCCTTTAGTTTGCTTGTCTTGTTGGTTAGAGCCCTCCTCTGAAGGATACAGTGGTATCTTAGGGTAAGTCCAACCGTAGATACCTTTCTGAAGTAGGCTTTGACATTCTTTATTAATTGCTGTTCGGGCAGAGCCCCTCGCCTCGAGTTTTCTTGGTTAGTCAAGGCAGTGAAGGGAAACTTTCTGTAGTCGGGGAAAGACGGTTTTGTAGTAGAGAAAATCTTACAAGGAATGAAGAGTGTGAGAGCAGCGGTGCTGTAGTGGCAAACATTGTGCCCCTCCTATGCTTGAGTAGTGGGGATATCTTGGAAATATTGACAGGCTAGTGTTTTTGATAAGATGCCGTCTTCTGTGTATGAGTGAGAAGTAGAATTGGAGTAAATAGTGAAGTGAGGTAATTGCGGTATAGGGGAGTACAGTGAATGAGTGTGAAGTGCAGCTAATGAATTGGGTATGGGTAAAAAGGGAAATTTTGGGTGCCATTTTATTTTCATTCCACAGCTTCGGCTCGGTACCAGGTTTTTGTGAAACAATGTTTTGAATAACTTGGGCTGGAGTATGGAGACTTTGTTGAATCATTTGTGCCATGTGTTGCCCAGCTATGAGGCAAACATTTTAAAATATAGGGAATGGTTGTGGTAGAGTAAGGGGGAAATGATACATTCTTGGCCTATTGAGGGATCCTATGATACAGGGATATTGGATAACCTGCATACCTTTATAACTGCAAAGCACAAGGGCTCGAAGTTAGAAAAGCGGCTAAAAATCTTGGAATTATGGGGGTTGTATGAAAAGAACGGGAAAGGCCATAATGTTGACATGGTGGGGGGAGGGCTGAAAAGGGAGGGTGCCGGAATTTCTTCTGCACCACCCCCATATGTGTGCTATCCTTTATCGCCCGCAGAGGGTTACACAGACCCTGAGTTCGTACCACAATTTTCCCCTGCAGCTACTCCAATGGTTGCAAGATGGTCATGGGTAACGCCTCCATCAGTTAAAATTTCTAAGAACTGGGATTTTGAGGAAAGTGGAAGGGTAACTTCTTCAAGTGTTAGGGCTGCAGAGAGGTTTAAAAGGGAGAGCGGGGAGACTCCTAGGGTGCTTGGATCGCAATGGTTGCCTGAAGCTCGGCTCCCTCCACTGAAGGGAAGAAAGAGATGATTTAGAGCGAATCTCAACCCCAAAAAGTAAATGGAAAATCAGTGAAAAGCTCAAGAAAGGCAAGGGGTCCAGAACCGAACGCAGGATCGAGGGAGAGCCGGTATTAAAACAAAGTGCCCAGGCCTGGTAGGAAATGGCAGGCTGGCGTGGCCGCCAAACCGCTAGGGGTGGGAGTGCCTGGTGGTGCTGGAAGACTGAAAGGCTCCGGATAATTCTGCTAGCTTGAAGCCCCAGAGCCCTGCTAAGGAAGACTCAAGCAGTGGGGGCCATGAAGAGTTCCCATATCCCGGAACGAAACCCGGGCAGAAGCGGAGGCTGGGACCTATGCCTCTGCAGAGAACGGGACCTGTTGCGGAGCAGAAGGAAAAGGAGAGCTTCCCTCCCGCCCCAGCTAAGAACACCTGTGGCCCCCCAAGGGACGAGGCAGCGGGTGCCCCATGCCAGCATCCCTGCACTGTGAGGAAAAACAAAGAAGTGAAGCCAGGGAGTCCAGGCAGGACCCAGCAGACTAGAGCAGGAGCCGGATCCAGACGAGGAGCCCTAGGTGAGAACCTGCAGTACGGAGGAGGAGCAGGAGAACAGGTGAGGAACACCCTTGCAGCCCAGAGCCACACCGCGGCCCGCAAAGGGGAGGAAGGGAGGCTACCCCACATACAGCGAGCGCCCCACACACCACCTCCACTCAGAGGGGGCATATCAACAAGAGGAAAGCAGGAAGCCCCCACAGAGCACTCATCCAGCCTGCAACACACTACATCCCCCTGAGGCGATGTGCAGGGGAGGCGGGCCAGCTCACCCTCCCTCTTCAGGACAGAAACCAAGGAGGGAAGGCATAAGGGCCCCAACAAAGACATAAAGAAGATGGGCAAAGGAAGGGGAGAGAAGAGACCAGACCAATCCCCCTGGGGCTGGCAAGCAGGACAAGCAAACCCGCTCTAACAGCCAGCGCCATCATGGGTGCACAGGGCAACTAATAAGGCCTAGCCCAGAAAGAGAACCAGTGTCCACAGGGTCCCCGAGCGGTAGGCAACAGGACCAAGCCGGGTGCCCCCAAAGAAACAGACCTGAATGACGGACCATTGCTCTGTGCAAACTGGTCACCCTCCAAGAGAAGGGGATAGACCCCTGAAAACAAGCCAAACCCAGGCGGAGTAGCGAGGGCTGAGGCAAAGGAAAGGGCAGCGCTCCCACTCAAGCCCCATAGCAGTGCCCATAGAGTTACCTGGAGAGGGGTGACCCCCTCGTGCATCCAAGAAACAAACCGCCAGAGAAAAGGGGCCCAACGAGACCTTTGTGTACGAGGGGGCCCAAGGGAACAACCCCGAACCTTGTCTCCTGGGAAGGCCCACAGAAGCGCAGAATCATATGTACCCCCAGAGCAACAATTGCTAGGGACATTAAGTGGACCATCATCATAGGGTCGAAAGAAGATTAGGAAGGCCCAACCCAGGGGCACCCTTTGGGTGGTCTGGACTGGCTACAAAAATATAGGAGGGAGGAGGCTCACAGACCAAGTGCCCCCCCAGCGCAGCCCCCACGATGAACAATACATCCACTAAAGAGGATATAGCAGGGATAATGGCTGAAATCAGAGCCCTGCGCTCAGATATAAAAACATCCATCTCAGAACTATGAGGGAAAGTGGAAAAGATAGAAGGAAAAGTGGAAAACCTGGAACACAACCAGGTCAACGTGGACCTTGTAGAAATGAAATTAAATGCTAGAATGACGGACATAGAACTAAGGGAAGAAGAACTCACCCTGTCCCAACGTATGCACTTTGTGCGCTGAAATAAATGCTAAATAAATAAATAAAAATAAAATGGATGATCTAGAGAACAGAGAGAGGAGATCGAACTTAAGAATAATTGGCCTTGAAGAGGCGAAGGGTGAGCCCCCGGCTCAGGTTGAGATCAAAGTGCAAGACATCAACCTTCTCTTTCAAGCAGAAGGAGGCAAAACAGTACAGATTGAGAGAGCCCATATAGGAGCGAGAACTTTCAATGGCGGACCATGCTCCATAGTGATGATATACCTGACCTATAAGGACAAAGCTGAAATCCTCCTCAGGGCAAGGCAGGCACAGATGATTCAATACAGAGGTTCTAAGATTAAGATATATCATGATCTGTCAAGCTTTACGGTGGGACACAGAAGGGAATGTAGACCTCTCAACACATGGCTCACAGAGCAAGGAATACGCTATAGATGGGCGAAGAGTACAGCGTCACCACGCCAGAAGAAGCAAAACGGGTGTTAAAACATCTAACGGAAACTACAGACATGAGGGGCCCAACAGGCCCACAAGGGTCTCATTCACCAAGATCTCAGCAAATAGAAGCCCAGCCCCACAGGCGGAAGAGGAGCAAAGCAGGAAGGAAGTATGTTTGAGTTCCCCGTCGCCAAGGAAGCCCCCCTGAACTAGAAAGAAGCCACAAAAGGTGGAGACGGTGGGGAAAGGGATTACAAAAAGGTTTGCCAGGTGGGGGAGATTTCAAAACCTAGTGGCCCTCAGTTCCAAGAGGATGCTTCAACCCTAGCAAACATGGTTGGTGTTCACAGCCATTGTCACATTGCGTTAGTTATGTTCTTAGTTGCAAGAGGGGGACAGAAGGGGCCACAGCCAGCAGAGATGATAATGATGGACACTTGCGGGGGAGCCGGGGGAAGAAGCCCTAGAGATAAAGGAGTTAACCTAGAAATGGAAAGGAAAACACAACCGATGCTAGGGAGTTCCCTCTTAAAAGTGGGTACGTTAAATGTGAATGGTTTAAGCTCCCCACCAAAAGGTCGCTAGTGACAAAGGAATTTGAAAGGGCAGCGCTTGATATGCTCTTCACCCAAGAGACCAGACTGAAAGCAGGAGAGGAGAGGCCCCTAAGGGGGAGGGGAGTAGGGCAAACCTAATGGACCTCCGCTGACCACAAGAAAGGGAAGGTAGGATGAATACTAGACAAGCTAATTCGACTGGCGAACCCTGAGGTCCATGCATTGATGGAGGGAAGGCTTCCACTGGGACAGGGAAACTGGGAGGGGACAACGCTCACACTAGCAGGAGTATACACCCCCAACCAGGGGCAAAGCACATTCAACGACGAAGCCCTAGCAACTATTGAGGGGAGAAGCATGGGACTCACCATAATTGGAGGAGACTTCGAAACATGGGCGGATCCACTAATGGATAGACAAACGATGAGGGCAGAACTAAAGGGGTCATCCCAGGTCAGGGAGGACAGATTTAGGAGGAGCCTAACGGATGGGGCCTCCTGAACGTCTGGTGAACACACCACCCAGACAGACAAGAAGGGTTATACGTTTAGGTCCAGCGTTCATGAAAACTTCACCAGAACCGACTACTTACTGATCAATAAGGAACATCACTCATGAATGACTACTTACTGATCAATAGGGAACATCACTCACGAATAAGGGACAACACGATCGGAGCATGATATGGTAACCACGACCCTGGACATGGAGGGCACAGGGAGACGAGACTCAAGTGGAGCTGCAACGAGTTCCTCTGGAGTGACAGATTGTTCGCAAAGGCGCTCAATGTGGAGATCGAAGAATACTTCCTGATTAATGATAATGGGGAGGTGGGAACCATGATGCTATGGGAAGCGGGGAAAGCCACATGGATGGGTATCCTGATAAGGAAAGGAACCAGGCAGAAAAGGGATGGATGCTACAGGAGGATAAGTTGGGCAGAGATATTGCAAGCCTCGAGTACAGTCTGCTTGCACAGGGGACACATCGGGAAGAGCATCTTAGAACACCTAAACAAAAAAGAGGAACTAAAGGTGCTGGGATTAGGGGACCCAATATGTAATCTGAAATTCTTAAAGCAGAAATTCTATGAAAAGAGGAACAAGGCAGACAAAATGTTAGCCTGCAGACTGAGAGCTCAGAGGGCCGAGAGGTGGGTAGAGAAAGTTAGGAAAGAGAAAAAGGACTGGGCCACATTCCCAGAGGAAATAGCCAACCAATTCGCCAAATATTATGGAGGCCTCTACACCACTGAAGTATCCAGGGTAAATACAGAGATGGAAGAATATATTGCCACGGCAGGGCTAACATGCCTGTCCCAGGCGGAGAGGTCGTTCCTGGAATCACCCATTTCTCCTGAAGAAATAAAGGTGGCAATACAAAGAGGGGCTGCAGGGGAAGATGGATAGACAATCGGCTTCTATAAACAATTTGTAGGATCCCTGGTCCCCCACATGACCAAATTCTTAAATTACATTCAGGAGGGGGGCCTGCCCCCCCATCCTTCACAAAAGGGCTCATAGTCGTCATTCCCATAACCGGGGAAGACCCTACCTGCTGCAAGTCATACCGCCCGATATCGCTTTTAAACACAGATGCAAAGATATACACAAGGGTCCTAGCCAGACACATGGAGGGCATCATGCCCCGCATGATCCACCCGGACCAGGTGGGCTTTCTTAAAGGGAGACAAGAGGCAGACGCCATGTGCAAGATGCTGGACATAATGGAGCCCCCAAGAGGGGGTAAGGAGGACAGGCCTTGTTTAGCTTGGACTCTGAAAAGGCCTTCAATCGGGTGGAGTGGGAGTTCCTCTGGGCCCTTGTCAAGAACATGGGTTTTCGAAGAACGGTTCATTAAAGGGAATCAAGCATTATACAAGGCCCTCAAGGGAAGGGTGGTAGTCAATGGGAAGGCCTCGGGGGAATTCACCCTAACAAGGGGAACCAGGCTGTGGTGCCCACTCTCCTCCCCTCCTCTATGCTCCATCCATAGAACCCCTGGGGAACATAATTAGAAAAGATACAAACATTGAGGAGATTAAGGTAGGGGACTGTGAATATAAATTGGCTATTTCGCCGATGACATGCTTCTATACCTGGTCAACCCAGCGGCCGCCATACCCAGAGTCCTGCGAAGTATAAGAGTATATGGCAAATGACCAGTCCTGAAAGTAAACACAGAGAAATCTTCTCTTTTCATGTACAACTCCCCCTCTACCACCACTGAAGCCAACCAAACCTCAGGGGGAATTCTGGTCACCCAGCAGACTTTAAAATACTTCGGCATCAACGTCACTAGAGAAACAAAAGACCTCTACGAGGCCAACCTCCCACCCCTAATGTTGGAACTAACTGCGGATCTGGATAGATGGACAAACCTGACAATATCCTGGCTAGGCCGTCTCCGTGCAATCAAGATGGCAATTCTCCCCAAGGTCCTTTACCAATATCAGATGTTCCCAATAGACATTCCAGGGAATCATTTCTCAGATCTAAAAGCCAAACTCACAAAGTGGCTGGGGAAGAAACAGCGTATAGCCTATGACACCTTAATGCGAGACAAGGAGGAAGGGGTAGCGGACCTCCCAGACTGCTACACATAGTACCAGGCCGCCCAATTCAGAGCCCTGGTGCCTCATCTGAGGGGAGACAAAAACAAGCAATCAGTGGCTATCGAAAATCATCTTCTGTGACCAGTTACTCTAGGGGACTGGCAATGGGCCCCAAAGTCAGCATTTCTCGCTAAAATCAACCACCCAGTGGTGGGCCCGCACCTGATGCTCTGGTAAAACCGAGGGGAAATGAAAAGCCTCACAATCTTTTCCATCGACCATGAGCCATGTATGCCCCCCCCCCCATTTAGAAACAAGATCCAGGACTCACAGCGCTTCAGGGCTTGTTCGAGGCGTGTCTGGAGAGGGTGGGTCAGATGCTAAAAGGAGACACATGCATCCCACTCTAGGAATTGGAGGAAGGCCTACAGCTCAAACCTCTAGGCGTTTTCCATATCCTACAGCTGAAGGGAGTCCTGATAGCCCCGAAATGGAAGGACAAACTGCAGAGGGACCTAACACCCCTAGAGAACACCCTCAGTGAATCCACTGCAACAAGAGGCTGCATCTCACAGCTGTACAAGATTATCCTATGCAATCAAAGGAAATCAGAATAGACCCTTAAAAAGAGATGGGAGAGAGATCTGGCCCACCGATGAACGAAGATCTCTGGAAACGCATTTGCAAATCGGCCAATAAAACCTCCACCTCGGCGCAAATCGAAGCTGCATGGTCTAAAACCTCTGCACAGATAGCACTACGACCCCAAGCGCTGCTCCAAAATGTTCAGACAATCGAGCCCCCGATGTTGGAGGGGATGCTGCAACCAAGCAGGCTATTGGCACATGTGGTGGTCCTGCCCGAAAGTACAGGCGTTTTCGAAGGAGGTTCTGGCCAGGATCAAGAAGCTGGACGGGGTGGTACACAAGGGCTGATGGTCGCGGGTCCCACACATGGCACAGTTTCTGTTGCTAGCGGCCAGGGTTTGCCTCGTGATAAACTGGAAATCACAGACCCTCCCATCGGAAATAACTTGGGCCCAGAAAGCTAGAGAAATGTATGAGATGGAGAACATTACAAGGGCCCTCCATTAACACTCCCCATGCAGAGAAATGGAATGGGCTCCCTTCCTAAACACCTATAAGTAACCCACAGTGGTGCTCCAGACCAGGACCCTCGCTGATCTGCGAGAAACCCTAACTCTACAATCGTGTCTCTTGTCCTGCCTCATCTCAGGGGGAGGGGGTTAAGGGTTTGTACTGTTTGAACAAAAACACAACATAATTGTAACCAATGTTAAAATGAAGTATCAATTTGCATTAAAAAAAAACGCCTAGTAAAATAATTATTAAAAAAAAGAAAATGGAGAATGGGAAGGGGATAACTCCCCCCAACTGCTAGGTTAGCAGATAGATTAAGAGTGGAGGAGCAAGAAAGATTGAGGCCGATAGTTAAAAGAGCAGAGGAAGGATTGAAAATGAGAGCGAAAGAAGAGTTTCGGCCTCTTCCTGCAAGGATAGGCTGCGAATAGTGGTAGATGCGCAAGAATGGAAAAAGATGAAGGAAATGCTACGCTAGTGAAGGAAGAGGTAATGCTGTTACGGCAGCAGAGAGATGAAGAGCGGGAGGAAGTGAGAAGACAGGTAAGGGATGTAGAAGGCAGAAAGTGAAGACATGGGCAGGGTCTTGTTAAATTGGACAGCTCGGTTATCAGAATGGTTGATGTGGATATGGAGAACAGGAATGCTGCCAGGGGTACAGAGGCTGAGCAGGGAGGATTGGAACTGGCACCTTATGGTAGTGCTGATTATGCTTCTGTACCTGTAGAAGGGTTAGGGGATGTAGTAGCCACAGTAGACCATGAAGGAGAGGAATGGGATGTTGAGCAAGGAGAGCAGGGTCTCTAGTCACCCTACCTCCCGCTCCAGTAGCAGCAATAGAAAGCACACCATGGAACCATAGGGCACACAAGGGTATTTGCATGGCTGTGGTAAGTGGTTGGGAAGAGATGGGGGAAGCCCCAGCAAAAAACGAGTATGGCTTCATTTCCGTTGCTCCAAAAGGGTCTGGGAAGGGAGTACTATGTCCCATGGTGACGCATGGACCAAAATAATGTGATTAAGACACTCCCTTCGCTCACTGCAGGGATGCACTTATGCATTGGAGAAGCATACTGCTGGTGTCATGTTGGCCATAGGGGAGATGAAGAGTGTATTCAGGGACCTAATGGGGGAGCGGTCAAACGAGCTTTGGAACAGATCAGGGTATCCGGGAGTGCAGTTGGATACAAATACCCATGATGGAGCGCTTTTAATAATATTAGGACACAGGTATGGGGCCTTTGCAGATTATGTATCCTGATATGCCTGATATCAATTCGATTTTAGCTTAGACAATGAAATTGGATGATGATGCTGCCGCACACGTCCAGTTAATTCAGGCGATATGGAGAGCAGAAATGGCCAAAGCATGGGCCAAGAATGTGTTCATTATTTTACCACATGCAGAAGAAGGGACTTCCGAAAGAAGTCCAGCATGATTTAGATAAAATAGTAGGGATGGAGGCCAAGAATTGGCCAGAAATTCAAGCACATGTTGTGCGTTTTTGCAAGAGAAACCAGGAAAAAAAGAGGCAGATTGTAGAGCAGGCACAAAAAGCAGAGGCTAAGCTTGTTCAAAATAAATTGCCAAAGATTTGATTAGCTTGGGCAGTACTTAAAAATTCTATGGAGGGGACAGCAGGGGCACCTGGGACAACAGGGACACAGTGGAACGGATATGACGCAGGCAGTGGAGTAACGTTGCTGAAAATGTTGGGGGGGACATCACATCTGAAGAAAAGGTGTCCCAGCCAAATGAATGGGGACAAGATCGTGTGCCATGAAATTTGGGGGGACAAACACCCCCGTCCCCTCTAAAATTATGCCCATGGACGCAGGGTTGAATGGACGGGTATGTTCCCGGTCCAAGGCCAATGAGAGGGTTTCCACAGGGAAGTGGGTCATTTGGCGAGGTTGGAGGAATGGGTCCCCGGTTTAATGAGCCAATAGGAAATAATTATGGAGGAGTTTATGGGATTCAGTGTTGGTAGTGTGGAATGTTGGGGCACGTATCATGCGATTGTCGTGAACGGCCACAGTACTTTAACATGGGAGCTCAACAGATGCAAGCCCGACCCTGCCATATGCTCCAGGCTCTGTGCAATTGCAGCAGGCGCAGGTTCAACAGAACCCAACAACTTGGGTTGTACAGGCCTTCGGGATCCTACCAACCATGCTAGCACAAACATCAGTGCAGAGATGGGACAAGAATCCTTTACCCAAGGAACAGTTGCACACTACACTGGAGGCAGTGTTTTCGGGGGAAATCCTTTTTTTCTCTACTAGGTGCTAATATGTTCCAGGAGTGGGACCGTTCACAGGGACCTCTGATGTGTCCAGTCCTGTCCATTACCACTGATCTGGAAGAGTAGCCGCAGATAGGTGTGCAGGTAGGTGACCAAACGTTTTCATTCATGGTTGACACAGGAGCTACCAAGTCTTGTATTAACGAAGGTGAGTTGCCCTTGTCAGGCAAAACAATGGACACACAGGAATTCTCTGGGGCTGTCATGTCAGTTTCTTATACTGAAGATCTTTGTATCAATGTGGGTAATACAAAGTTATCAGCCCCTTTGTTGTATTGTATGGATACCCCAACAAATCTTTTGGGAAGGGACATCCTGAGCAAATTGCAGATGTCAATTGTCTTCACATAGGACAGTATTGTATGCTCGACCCCAGGGTTGTATCCGGTAAGGGAAGCAGCACATTTTCAGACATATTGTAGTGACTCTGCATTTAGGGGGTTCCCGTGCATACAGCAGTGTTTCTCTGTGGTGTGATGGTTTTGTTGAGTTGGTTCCCGGGGATCAGAAATCAGGCCTGGCGAGTACCATTTGAGTTCTTATTTCAGCCTAATGTGCTGCAGGAAGTAACGCCAGGTGCCATTGTTAATTTTCTCTTAGAGGCTGTAGTGATTAAGAAGAACAGGGTGGTTCTTTCAGGCACAGTTGAGGAAGGCGGAGAGTGTCCCACAGTTCTATGCATTGATCTAACCTTATTGCTAAGGGACGTGTCTGATGAGTAATCTTTCAAAGACACTAAAGAAATGGTCTTTGAAATTGGGGTGCCTTGCCAGACAGCGATAGAGCAAAGGGAACTATCCCAGACCATGGTCATCGTTTAAAAATAAATTGTCATTTTGGAAGGAGGATTTGGGAAAAGTGCCAGACCATTTGTGAAGTAGCAATCCTCATGATTTGGGGCTACTAAAATGGTACTGCAAATCTGAGTATTTTTAACCGGGTGGTCCAGATGGATTTGGGGAATTTACATGTGTCCAGTATCGTAATTCAGTATGTGGATGATGTATTAGTCTGTAGCACTTCAGATGAGCAGTGTCGAGGAGACTCAACGCTCCTCACCCTGCTCACGGAGAAGGGGTACAAAGTGGATAAAGAGAAATTGCAATACTGTCAGACAGAAGAAATTTACTTGGGGCAAGTGATGACGCCCGCAGGAAGGAAGGTGATGCCAGAGAGAGGCACAGCAGTTCAAAATACGCCTCAGCTAGTCACAGTGAAAGGAATGCAGCAGTTTTTGGGCTGTGTAACTATTGTAGATCATGAAATTTTGATTGCTCTCGCTATGCGAGTCCTTTATTGCAGGGTCCAAAGGAGCACAGAAGGTGAAAGTTTGATAGAATTGGCTAAGAAAATTGAGACTTGCTTCCGGGAACTCAAGGCTGCGATCAGCAATGCTCCGGTTCTGGTGACCCCAAATTGCAGTAGACCATTCTTTCTGTTTTCCCATTCAAATGGACAGGTGATTACAGCGGTACTGGCCCAACAAACGTCGCTAGGCCACAAACCTTTAGCGTATTACAGTGGACTCCTAGACCCACTGATTCAGGGACAGTTCTCATATGAACAAGCTCTGGTGGCAGCGGCCTTTGCATTTCAGAAGTCTTCAACCATTACTATGGGTTGTCCAGTGACATTGTATGTAGAGTATGTGGTCTTTTTGATTGTAGAAAAATCTAAATTCACATTGACAACTCAGAGAGTGTCAGGGTATGAGGTCATCTTATAAAATTCATCAGTTCTTCCCGTAACAATGTCACCTGGTAAATCCTGCAGCATTTGTAGCAGAGCCAGTGCAGTCTAAGGATATTGTTCATGATTGCACCACATATGAGGGAGAAGAGGAAGAGAGGATGTGAAAGAGAATGCCCTGGAATGGGGTGAGGTGATTTTTGTTGGTGGGCCTTCGATCATCAACCAAGAGACGGTTGAGAGGCATATGGGTGCAGCTGTCATGGGTCTTGTGAATGGGGAGTACCGGGTCATATATAAGAGATGGTTGCTATCTCATTACTCTGCACAAGCACCGGACTTGGTGGCACATATAGGTGCTAGAAATATGTAAGGGGAAGGCAGTCACTGTTTATTCTGACTCTGCGTACATCACCTCCACTGCCGATTCTGGGTTATCAAGATGGCAGAGAAGAGGATTAGGAGGTCTGGCTGGTCCCCTGTTGAACATGCTGCGCTGCTATCCTGTCTGATTGAAGCGTTAACTTTGCCAGCAGAGATGGGTGTAGTGAAGTGCACTGCCCCTACTAACCGGACTAATTCAATAGCTCTCTAAAATGATGCTGAAGACAAGGTGGCGAAGGAAGCAGCATATTTTTCTTTCACAGATTCCCAGAATGAGGAAACCGTGTCCCAAAAGGTACAGTTATCAGCCACGTACACCACAGTCTTGGTGCTCCAGATAATAGAAATACAAGGGAAAGCCCTAAAGAAGAACAGGAGCTCTGGAAAAAGACAGGGTGTGTTCTCTCACCCACAAGTTTGCTTTGGAGACAGTGGCGGGGAAGGTAGTAATGCCTGTTGAGCTGCTACTTTTGGCCCTAGAGTATGTGACATTACTCATCGCATACTTCTTGATGACAAATCACAGCAGATCTCCAGGAGGATTGCTTTGTCCCTAACTTACAATGAACCAGTAAGTAGATTTGTAGAGAATTGTGTAGTGTGCATAAAGTGCAATTCTGGAAATGCCATGAGGTCGGTGAGGAGGGTCTTGCCCAGGCCCTCTGGCACATTCAAGGAACACCATATCGATTTTGTGGACATGATAACGAGGTGCAGTCATTTCAGATATCTTATTATGGTAGCTTGTACATTCTCCTGGTGGCTTGAGGTTGGCCCCTGCATACACCCTGATGGTAAATTGGTGGCATGATTTCTTGCGCGAGAAGTATTTCCAAGGTGGAAAAATTGTAAAATTCTAAAATCTGACAACGGTGCCCACTTCTTTAATGCCTTGTTCACAACTATCACTTTGCTGCTAGGAATAAAGCATTGGTTGTGCTTGGTGTACCACCTGCAGGCCAAAGGGATTGTGGAGAATCTTAATCGGGTCCTTAAGGCCCAGTTAGTCAAACAGTGTGCAGAGTTAAAGAAATCATAATTTGTTTGCCTCCCACCATCTTTATTTTACATACGAAATCAGCCAGGGAAGTACCACCATTTGACCCCTCACTTAATTGTGACTGGACGAAGGCTACATACATGTCACGCGTGGGTCTGTGGCTGCGCCGCAACATCGGAACGTACTTAAGGATGGACAACGGCCTGCTGCAGGTTTCAGTCCGGCAGAGCTCTCATATGGAGTAAATGGAGGTTGCCCTGGAGATTGTCAACTACGTCATTCCTCTCGAGTCATGTGAGGAACCAACGTACGCTGAAACGGCATGCTCACGCTCTGTCTCCGCCCTTGCAGGAAGTTAAATAGCTGTCCCTTCCTGTGCTCTGGGGCCTCTATTTGAAATTATGGTATTTACGCCCGTATCTCAGACTAACCACTTTTCATCATTTGTTTAGAGCTCTACTGTGGATTTCTGGCATTGAATCCTGATTTGTTTGTAGACCTGACATTTCCTCTCGATTTTGTAACAGTACGCCTTCCTGGTAACAGACCTCGGACTGCCTCGACCTGCTTTTTTTCACACCGTTTTTCACAACAACGCTTACCTGTGTAGGATTCCTCTCGTACTCCAGCCCACTCTCCGCTGGACCTTCAAACTTTGATTCCCGTTTTTCCACGGCATTCTGCAGGAGTTCAGCCTTACCTACTGAAATCTTTGGCGCTCCTGTTGGTCTTCTGCACTTTCAGCTCTTCTTGCTGTGGTAAGCTCCTCTAGTCTTTTGGGGGTACCAATTGTTTGTTCATTACTATTTCTATCATTGAACACGTCTCCTTCATATCAGTGCTCATTAACTACCTGTACCATAAAGCCTTGCATGAACCACGTAACTTGGAACTACCTCATTCATATTAACTGCTCTGCTGTCTTTAAGTACTGCAACCACGATTGGAATCACAAGTGCATGCTGAACGCACTGCTGATTAGTGCACCATCCGTAACCAGTGCGTCCCTCGTGCCGCCCGGGGTAGTATCCTACACTAACCTTCCTGTTTTTTGTTTTCGCCTGCTGTTTTTACCTTCCGGCCTGATAGTTCTCCTCATATTCTGGTGGTAAGAACTGAAACCTCACTAGGGGTGGGGTGGTGTTAGCTCTCTTCCTTCCTATTTAGTGTAAATTGTCAACTATCTCTATAGGTTCAGAATTCCTGTCTCTAGCAAGATACTATCAAGGTACTTATTCCTCTCTATTGTGGGATTACCTGTGTTCAGGCCATTAACGCTTGTTGTTTCTTTTGCAGCATTGGTATAAGTGGTGCGTGTGTTCCCCACTCTTTTGTGGGATCAACTCCTCTGCCTGTCTTTTGTAAACAGCAGAGAGGTGTATCGTAAAAAAGAGTTTGCTCAAGTTGAGGAAGCCTGTATTCTGGGAGGTCGGTTCGAATCAGGCTTGCTATTGAAATCGGCTCTGTGGCTCTTTGTCTACTCCAGGCCGACATCGCCCCTAGCAGCATAGGTGTGGTGAGTAACAATACACCTCTCTCACCTACATGTATGATATCAGATGCACACAAAACAACAGCTGTATTAGGAGAGAAGTATAAAGAGTATCCTACATAATTAACGAAAAGTGTTAAGATTATATCATCGCAAGTAGTGTCTTCTCACCAACAGACAGCAGGAGAAAGCAGCAAGGCTACCAATGAACAACACAAAATACAGCTTCTCCCCAGGGACAGAGTATACATTCGCACCTTTTGTGCGTCGCTGGAACAAGCAGCGTTTCCATGGGCCACATACAGTGGTCTATGCGAATCCAACTGCCGTGAAGGTGGAGAACAATAATAGTTGGATCCACATGAAAGACACAAAGGGATACCAGCAGCCATCTACCTGCACAGGAGCAGGCATAGAAGTTAAGTACGCCCTAAGGATTCACCATTCGTTTCAGTGCGAAGCAGGGTGCATTTGGAGATCTGGAGTTTAAATAATTTTTACATAAGAAAAGGAATGTTTAAGATAGTTAAAGGCATGGTCTAGTAAAAAATGTTATTTAAAAAATAGATAGGCAACATAAAAAAAAAAATACTAGCATTCTCTTTTTTAAAACTTCCTATGTAAAATTTTGAGCTATTCAAGCTCAAAATTCGCAAAAGCAAGCACATGGGCGCATCCATTTTGTGAAATGGATGCCCTCCTGTGCTGGCTTTTGCTTTTGCGGCACTAATGAAGGAAAAGCCAGCCAGCTGTAGTAAACAAAAGCTACCGCTGGGTGGCTTTCCCTTCATTAGGGCTGTACGCGGAGGACGGGGACCGGAGACCAGAGCAGGAAAGCTGCAGCTGAATCTTGGTAAGTGCTATTTTTTTTTTTTTTTAAATAAGCACTAGCTGCGTTTTTTTTTCTAAGTTTTCCGGGCTGGAGGAGCCCGGAAAACTTAGAAATAAAACCGCAGCTTTAAAAACGTATTTATGTTTGCGGTCGCTTTTGACCGCAAACATGCAAACAAACATCCTGAACAGCATGCCAGGGAGATAGGAAAGATAGAGACATTACAATTAAGTATTAATTGTGGCACAATGAAATCAGGGGTCACTATGTGCTATGGTCAAACATTTCTACACTGTACACAAGCTTTTTGATTTTATCAAGTGACCGAGGACATCTAGAGTGTCTTGTGGTGATCGTAACAGAGACAACGGCAGAAAAAAACATGCTATAACTGCAACCTGTGGGAAAAAAAAGACATAGTCCGAAATGGATGCTAATAATACTCAAAATGCTTTTTGGACATTTGTGTCCGTATTGTGAATTTGGTTCCATGTGAAAATGTCCCCGCAATAATTTCGCCATGCAAGAATGGCACTGTTTTTTTGTGGAGACATTATCATAGGAACATGCGGGGGACACCCTGCAAACCCTGAAATTATTTTTTATGGGAGCGGGGGACACCCCTGCAAGCCCCGCTCCTATTTACCCCACATATTGTCCCCATATATAATGTCGCCTATGCCGTTTCCCGGCGACTATATGTATTGCGACATTATATTCGGGGACAATATTACCTGATACCGTGAATTTGAGGTGTTAAAGAACAGACTAAATCAGTGACTCAACCCCTGAAATGCTCCTAAAATAAAACTTTAATGAGTCTAGCAGTTATTGTTAAGAGTTCCAGAAAGACAAATTATTTACTATTCCTATTCTTTCTTATTTAGGGTCACTGTTACATTTCTGGAACCCCCTGTTATTTTTAAGAGGCTTGAACAGAAAGGCAGCCACTACAGAAACAAAGAGCCACATGGTGCTGGCCTCAGAAGCAGGAGCTTCGGTTTGTAAAAAAAAACAAAGGGTTTTTTTGTTTCTTTTTAGAGGTTGCAAAGGAGACCATGGGAGTCTCCGTTGCGACCCCCAAATGATGTCCCTGCAATTGAGGGCGGAGTATGCCAGAAAATCAGGAGTACCTGCTGCACATTTGTGTCTCCCAATGAGGCTGAAAATGACATGCTTACCAGACTACTGCTGCCGTGCATGAACTGAAAGTGATCTTGTAAACTGAGACTGGGATCACCAATGATTTATGGATTGACTTTATTTTCATGGGTACCTCCCTGGTTGAGCCTTGGTGTGAAGATTCTGATGCCTATTTTTGTCTTTTTACTTATTCTTTTTTTGTTCCTTCCAACTAATCATACGTTGTTGATCTGCCTAGGTACCAATAGTTGCTTCCATGATGACCGTAACCCTGTCCAAGGCTAGGGCCACCACTACTTCATCCCATACGGGTACTCAAACTGAAGCTGTTTTGTTTCATCCACAAAATTGGCATGCTTGTGTGGAGCGGCAAGTAGCTTTGCGGAAATGGTGAGCGGACAAATTTGGTTGATTCAGCAGAGGAGTATGCCCATATTGAAACCAGGGTGAGAGATAGTTGTAGAGATGTTTCCCAAGAAGATTCTTATGATTTGTTAGTTAAAGTATTAACTAAAGGTGGGAATGTTGGGTGGTCAAGGAGGGCCCCCATTATTATGAGGGATTCATGGTGCGAACACCATATTGATGACAGGGGATTGGCAACGAACTGGGGCCGGGTTGTAAATCCATATGAGTTGAATTTTATGTTACTTTTAGTGTTCAAATCATTTATAATGTATACATATTAGATTTTCGGATAGGTAGAAAGATGCAATATTAAAACTGCAAATGCAACATAAACACAGTCCACACAATGGAGTGCTTTGCTGCAAAGTTAGCTCTTACACATGAATTCTAATTAGCAGGCACATTCCTGGCCCCGCCCCAAAGTGACATCCCGGGAAGAGATGAAGAACAACCTTCACCCCTTGACAAAACAGGAAGTGGCATCAAATAGCATTGTTCCTAAGTACACTACGAAAAATATGGTTATGATTTCACTAATCTGATATACATTTCATACAAGAATGGATCACTGTATGTATCATTAATATCTGTGTGTATAGATCCATATTGTCAAATTACTGTGAATGCAATCAGACGTCCAAGGCCAAATGATAATTTGTCACTGTGTAGCACTTATGCTTAAGCTCTTTTTATAGAACAGATATGCATACAATATCACCCAACTTGTGTTGGTACTCATTTATTGACCTAAGAAGGATGAAAGGCTGAGATGGTCTTGCTGGGATTCGAACCTGCAGATCACACACACATCTCAGCAGCGAGCGCTCAACCCACTGAGCTATCATATTGGCTATAGTAAAATAAGCAATTATTCGGTAGTGGATACCATTAAACTGGTAAATGAGATTTAACAACAGACCAGTTAAGTTAATCTGCAGGTCTGGTGCAAAGTTGGCCATATGTCAAGCCTGCATATGGCTATTTTCAGGCTTTAGAGGTTGGCAAAATAGGGAAAGCAGCACACTCACAGGACATCCCATATTCTGAGCACTCGTTACCTCATACATGCAAACAAACATCCTGAACAGCATGCCAGGGAGATGTTGCAAAGTTGGCCGCATGTCAAGCCTGCATGCATCTAATGTCATGCTTCAGAGGTTGGAAAAATAGGGAAGCAGCACACTCACAGGAGACCCCATACTCTGAGCAGTCCTTATCTGATACATGCAAACAAACATCCTGAACACCATGCCAGGGACAAATATTTCTACACTAAACAGAAGCTTTTAAGCACAAAGGATTTTGTCAAGTGACCGAGGACACCGAGATAGACTGTCTTGTGATGATCTTAACAGAGACAATGGCAGGAAAAAAAACATGATATTACTGCAACTTGCAAAAAGCAAAATACATAGTCCGAAATGGATGCACAACGACAGGTTGCTTTAAACTTTTCAAAGTGCAACAAATTTGTCCCTGCAAAGTTGAAAGCAACCTAATGTGCGTGACGGCACCGCTGTGCCATGGGCCCAGTCCAGCCGTGCAGGCAGCCTCCAGGTTCCAGCCTGCCCTGATGCCCACACAGGTGTTAGTTTATTTTGCACACTAGCCGGCCACCTGCCCTTCAACTTTGTATACTGCAGCAGCATGTGAATGATGCATGCATCGTAATGTATGATGCACACATCATGCATGCAAATCAATCATCAAAGCAAGGTAACGTGTTACCTTGCGTTGATGAATTATGCTGCCCCTGACGCCAGTCGAGCCCCTCCCCCTGCCAGAGTGCCAGTTCCGCCACCCTGGGCCTGGCTGGCTGCTGGCGTGGGCTGCGGCACACTGTCGCACACTGGTGGACACGGTCTTGCAGAGGCATGCCCCCTAGCCTAGTGTGTGCCTGCCATGACACTGTGTGTGCAGGGAGCTAGACAAAAGCAGGAACTTAGTTGCAGTTGGTATTTTACCTGTGTGTGCAAGGAAAAGGTGCTGCTCCTCTCTGTACTGCAGAGGTGTGACCACTATCTTCTCTGCAGTGTGTGTGCAGGGGATGCTGGATCCTCTGTCTCTTCAGTGGCAGGGACTCTCTACTAGTCCATGTCTTCCCTGTCACTGTGTGTACGCAGTGGGGAGAATGCTGGGCTTTTCCCTGTCCCTGCAGAGCCAGGGACTCTCTCCGAGTAGGTGTCTCCCTGGTACAGCGTCAATGCTCAGCTCACAAGTGCCGTGCAACGGCCCTTGGCATGGGGGGGCACATGTCCTTCCTTCCTCTGAGTGGAGCTATGCCCTTGTGTGCACTTGCTGTGCCCAGCAGTAATGATTGCGCATAGGTCCTTTGGCGTACTTCTAAAGGGGCGTCAGAGCTCCCTGCAGTAATCCAGGCCAGGTTTACTGAAGTCTTTCAAGGATCGTACGAAGTACATGCTCCACTCCCAGGAAATACGTTGCAACTCAGTGGCATATGTGCATTTCAATGGCATTATTTCTGAGCAGCACAGCGTCCTCACTTCTGTAGTGAGTAACTGTGCAGTGGGAAGAGGGGTGGTGGGCTGCTCTCTCTCCTCTGTTCCAGCAGAGGCCGGCCCTCTCTCCTAGTCTGTCTTCCCTGGCACTCTGAGTGACGGGTGGAGGGGGCTGGGCTTTCCGCTTTTCCAGCAGGGGCAGGGCCTCTCAGTCAGTATCTTCTTCCGTATCAGTCACCCGGCCCATGGCAGACAATGGAACTGGTCGGCCTGCCTTGCTCCTTCCACCCTGTCTACTCCCTCCTCACACTGGCTCCCCTAACCTAGGTTCCTCGCCTGCTTCAGGCACAGATTTTATTATTATTATATTTTTCTCAAACCGGCCCAGGCGTGGCCAGAAACTGGACCCCACACCCCAGGGACGATTTTGTCCCAGCCAGGAGCCAAGAGGCCAATTCGACCCTGGGAGAGACACACACACAGACAGATAGACAGAGAGGACTGCTAACACGTACCATCTGACAGCTGTAAGGAAACACCAGAGGAGACTGCTGAGTGTGCATCTGGGTGGAGGCCTCAAAACTGACTGGGTCCCATGGTGGAGAACGGGAGGCCATCTTTGAAAGTGGAGTGACCATACCCCTGCCCTATCTTTCCAGGCTTTCCTGAACTTTGAACGAGGCTTTCTTTGTAACTAGAACTGAGCCATGGGAAACCAAAAGGTGCGGGAGTCTGATTGCCTTGAATCCTTTCCCTTTATAGTGGGTTTGGGGAAAAACTGTGAAGCTCCTTAGCTTATTTAACTAAAAATATTTATTTAATTAATTCCCCATTTGGCAGAACTCTACGGGATGAATTTTGTTAAAATTCTAAATCAACAAAGCACCCTTCCCTGTGTGTGCTGAAAACTATAGCGTATACATTAATTGGGTAATCCTTGTCCTGCTGACCCTGACTTCTTTAGGGAAGAGCGGTGTGTTTGTTCTTAAAACAGTCCAACCTTTTTATCCAGCTTCCCCAACACAGGCCTTTCACTATAGGGGGGTCTGAAATCCAAAATTCCCCAAATCATTAAAATATTTGTAGAGAGGGTCTGAAAAACAAACCGCTAAATCACCCGTGTGTTTATTTTAAATCAAAAATGTGGGCAAAATCATAATTGACATATGTATTTGTACCAATTATGAAATCCTACTGTTAGCCTTTTAAGCCTGCAGAAAAATCAAAATCACACAACACTACATGATAATTGCTTTAATTATTGATCAGTGTAATTATTTCTTTAAGTGAAATTTCAAAAAGTTCAAGAACAACACACTTTTTCCTTCAACTATGTGGCTTAAGCCACCCATGGCAGGAAATTACAAATGTGGAAATTGCCAAATGTGTAAATATTCAGACAATGCCACAAAAAAAGCATCACAATGCCAAATGGGAAAAAGCAAATCGATCAGAGTTCTCATAAATTTGCAATAGTAAGTACATTATATACGGGATTCAATGTGTTTGGAAGCACGATTAGGATACTAAAGACACGTATCAGCGAACACATCAGATCCATTATCAACAAAGATCTTAGATCGCCATTGGCATGCCATTTTCATGAACAAGACAAAATGGAACAATTACAACAGATGACATTTTTTGGCATAGAGAAAGTAGCATTACCACCTAGAGGAGGACATTTAGAAAAAATACTTAGAAAAAGAGAAGCATATTGCATTTATTCAATGGACACATGCCACTCTGGTCTAAACACGGACCAGGAAATGTATAATTTTCTTTAATATGATGCCCTAGGAGATATCGCAAGAAACAATGTGTATTACGTTATATAATGCATGGATTGCTCATTCTATTGTACATTATTCTATGTACCAGGAGAATTCACTGAAACAATGTGTATTATCTTCAAATGTATGTTTTTCTTACTCCAAGCTATAGTCATGTAATGCAATATAAAGACAATCCATTCAGCCTCACATTTAACCTAGAACCTTTATACATCAAAATTAAATTGCTCAATGTATTCAAAAAATATTTGCCAATCGGGTAATTACGATTCTAGTATTTAAAATTCCAACACCAGGAGACCTTATATTGATCAAAACAAACCATACATTAAGTAATCCCATATAAAATAAAATAGAAAAAATAATCAGCTTTAACTTGTAACATTACAAACAATAGTAGATTTAGAAATAGATATAGCAAAGGACAGAGTTTACCTACATAAAATGGCTGTTACGTTACAATGATACATGACATCATGGCGCATACGTACGCAATTACGTTATCGTGCACAATAAAAGACAGGAAATTCTCAAAAAAACGCACGCCAACCGCACCGCGAGGCAGTTTAAGCGTTTTACTAAGAAGTCAAACAGGTAAGATCCCTCTGTAATAAGAAGTACAGCACAGGCTAAATAGATAAAGACTCTTTTGCAATTAGAAGTATAGCAAAGGCTATTAATTGTACCAAAAAATGTTTGTATATAAAAAAGCAACAATTAAGGAGAACAAATAACGCTAAGGCCAAATCTCCATGTTTCCTTAGGAGGACCAAACAAAAGATGATGCTACAATAGATACAACTGAAGCAGTAACTAATGGAGCAACAAAGCTAGAATAACAATCAATCATATTTCTAAGTACAAAAATAATCGTCTCATTAAGAACAAAAAATTCTATTTAGATACATTTAGCAAATTGTACTCTCTGGTTTGTTTTAGGTTATATGTGTAAAAGCAAGAAGAAGTAATTAAACAGAGGAAGAAAGCTAGAAATTACAATCAGACTTATGTGTAATATGTCTAGAAACAAGAGAAAAATTGCACCGCCTGACGAACCATCCGATACAACGATGGGGAAATACGTGTTAAGGTGCAAGAATTTAATTCTGAGGCGCAGGAATTGAACTCTGAAGGAAAGGTATTCAAACATATGAGAAACTATATTTTTGTGACAAGACAATATAGATAATAGAGAAGAAGGTATTCGCAACTATATATTATTGAATGAAAACCATTCAATAGGGAAGCAACCAATATCCTAAATGAAGAGCAAATATTGAATTTAGGAATTGAAACTGAACATAGTGCAAATAAGTTACAAAAATCTAGGAAAATCCAAGTACTTTGAAAGGAATGTTATTGAATGAGAATAATTCGATTTGAAATACCCCAGAGGAGTAAGCACCCGAATGAGGAGCAAGTATTTATTATTGAAGAGACAGCATCCTCAACTTTAATGCACTGAACAAATAAAAACTAAATTACAGGCACAAACAAATCGGATTCTAAAGTTGCCTTTTCTTTCTGAAATTTGCAGAAAGTGCAGATCTGTGACTGTGTCCTTTTCAACTCACTTTTATGATTTATTTATGCTGAGGGAAATTGATTGCGTTGCGCCACGGGTAAAGTGGTGTTTGACATGTTCGTGATGATTTCTATCACTTTTATTTAAATAAATTCCAATATATTTCCCATAGACCGACCTGGTCCTTGGCTCATTGTTCGCTCAGTGGGAGGGATACACGGGGCATAATATGCATCTGAAGCAGGACTGAAGAAAATAATCCATTAAACAGTTTGTTGCGTCACACCGTAAGTGGGGAAGGAAAGAAATCTCTGTGCTGAGGGTGGCTTCTCAATAAACCGTTTCACATCCCTCTGCCACACACATCTGCTTGCATTGCTGCGAGCGCCTGATATTGTTTCTGGAGGGAATGCATCGGATTCCTATGCACTAGGCCAGCTTTTAGCACTGGCTTAAACAGGTGGATTCCAGAAAATTCATTGGAAATGCTGCTTCCGCCTCCCCATCCCTCTGCCACGCACATCTGCTTGCATTGCTGCGAGCGCCTGATATTGTTTCTGGAGAGAATGCATTGGATTCCTATGCACTAGGCCAGCTTTTAGCAATGGCTAAAACAGGTGGATTCCAGAGAGTTCATTGGAAATGCTGCCTGCAAGACTTAAGCAAAAAGTAGATGTAAAGTTGATTTTGCCTGTTTTTGCATCTTTTATTTGCACCACGCAGTTGCACTGACAGGGACGTTTTACATGTATATCCAAATGTAACGGATGCCCTCTGTGAAAGTAACGCTTTGAAGAAACAACCCCCTCAGTGTTCTACCCGGTGTTGGGGTGGCTAATAGACGGGACGCCCCCCTTTTCGCACATATGTTCTTCACTCTGCCATGTTCAGTGCATGACCGGCAAACTCCTTTTTCTCCATTTCAAGCAGTGTCCATAACTTGAAGTTGGTTCTTTGGGATATTGTTCATGTCACATAACATAACAGGTGTGTTTATACGAGTCTCCTTCAACCCCAGAGTCGCTGTTCACAAATGTTTGTTATCTAGCTCATGAGGATGTTTGTTATCTAGCTCATGAGGCTCGTTGCAGAGACCTTTGAAGGGTGAAAGGCTATCTGGACCGACCAGGATCCAAATCTGTGACCATGAGGTTAAACGGAGATTCCTGTAGTATACGAATTGGTCCACTAATCCCTAGACCCATCTGCAAAGGGAAGTGGCTATTTCCATAAGCTTGTACTGAATGCATCTGACTAATATTTTGTTCCGTTCTATGTCTAAATTGCACTGGAGTGATGTTGGGTAAGACCTCCGTCTGAAGGCCACTCCCCTTCCCATCACTGCGTACTCCCCGGTAGCACTGCCTGCCAGCTCCTCCCCCGTTGTGTTGTGGCGGCTTTGCACGTGGGCGCAGGTACGTCACTCTTGTGCGTCAGGCTTCACCTTGCGCGTCGGGCTTCACCCTTGCGGCTGTAAAACTGCAAACGGTTCTTGACACATATTTACACATTGTTCGTTGCTCTCTAAACATCCTTGTGGTGGATTTGCCAAGAGCATTTTTTTTTTCATTTGCTAGTAGAACCGTATGTGAACAGGCTGTGTTGCAACCTGGGTCGACAAACCGTCCAGCGAGCTCACAAATGAGCCAGCATGCTGTGTGTGTTCAGTAGCCGGGGGACAATTCGCACTTACAATGCAATGGCATAGTTGGGTCATTTCAAGTGACGTATGCAGGCAACGTACTGTACACATGTTTCAGGTATTTCCCTCGGCTACTTACCAAGGCCAAGAACAACACAGTTGGTGCAAGTACAGGAATAGATTGTCAACTCACCTCAGGGTTTATGGAGTGACTGAGCATTATGATGAGCAGTGCCAAATTAAGAACACCTGGGGCCTCTAAGCACTAAGGATTGAGGGGTGGGGTCTTCCTGATGGGTTGTAAGAATATCATCAACAGCGGCATGTTATCTTTCAAATATGTGTGCTGTTAACACCCAGCCAAAGTTTGAGCGAGAATGGCAACCCGTGTGAGTTCGCAGATGTAAGGCACCCTTCCAAAACAAAGGTTTTAAATTGTGCTTCCAACTCGTGCATTATACATGTTTTTATTTAGTCAATTAGACTCTTAATGCATTTTAGTCATACACCAGGCATTATTTCTCCGTAGGAAAAAGAAAACACCACGACTTTGCCAAATTCAGTTTCCCATTCAGTCAGTGGTGCTGGAACAATCTTCAGAGTGGGGGTGCTGGACATTCACATCACAGCACAACAAATATTAGTGAATGAACAGTCCTGGTGTTACTGAACCAGTGAGTGTAGCAAATACGCAAACACCTTTTAGAGGAACTTATGTGTGGGGTGCAGAATTGACCTCAATGTATTTTTGAAAATATTTTACAAGTTGTGCATTTGGAGCATGTTTTACCATTTACAGAGACACACTATGGTATGTTAAGAGCCTGTCCTTTTTAGACTCCATGACTGAAATTGCCTCTTAAGATACCCTTGTGGTTGGGGGGAATGGCTCTTGGACTATCGCCATAGTGACTGGCCATTTTGATCCATCTCCAGGTATGGCGAAGGCAGACTTGTGATTCCCTGCACGCATTGCAGTAAATCCAGCGTGGTCTCCACAATGCACACATGAACATGGCAACCGTCTGTAAAACCTTCATTACGGCCTCCTCCTGTCATTGCATTGATTGCACGTGGTATTTGTTTGTGCAGAAAAACTGGACACAATCCAGGCATCCACGGAGATGCCACACCTCTCAGATTCACTCAGAGCTCTAACGAAACACACTAGGACATCAGTTCTAGATATTAAAGGGAAGCTATCAATGTTTTAAGGTATTGCTGAAAAGAGCATTATCTCGCTGAGGTAAATTCTAATTCAACAGAGCATTGTTAAGGATTCCACTTAGCAGATACCTACCAGAAAATGCCATGGCTCATGTTAATGATGTGGGATCATTAACCAGTCCATGAGAGTGTATTGACATTTAACATGAACCTGAGCCCTTCCCTTAAATAGAGCTGCACAAAGCTAAATGGTGTGTGTTCTACGATTGGAATTCTTGGAAAGGCAGAGACTTGCTATTTGATACCAAAAAGAAAAGCAACCTGGATAATATGTCTAGCATTGTTGATAGACACATATATCACTCCCAGTACGGGCACAGTATACAAAAAATAACTGTAATAGAATTTATATTTCCTTAAGATCTATATGTGACACGTTGACTTCTGCCCTGCAGTAGTGCAAGGATGAGTCGCGGCTAAAACGCCCACACAGCCGTGTGACGATTCACGATTGTCTCGGGAGGATAGCTCAGAGGCAACGTGCTCGCCTTGGAAACAAGCCGACATGGAGCAACGCAGGTTCGATCCCCGGGTCCGTGCTTAGAAACCTCTGGGTATTAAGCGTGTTATAAATAACCTATAATTATCACATGATATTGTCACTTCAGTTCTCATTGAGGCTAGGGAGGTGCAGCTGCTACCCAATAGTCCTCCTAGGGGTTGTATCATGTGGGACGACCTCATGGGGAGGGACTCGCCCCTCTGTGGATAAGGACGATCACCAAGGATATAGCCTGTTAGCTAACGTCACCCCTCCACCTTCCCTAACCCCCATGCCAAAGAACTTCCTTGAGAGTAGATCCATGTATTTCTGTAGTGTAGGAGAACAACCAGAACAGAAAGTACCAAGACAAAGAAGAGCACAGGAGACCTATAGATTACTTACTGTGCTAGTATTGGTGCAAGGTGGCCCAGAGGATGCAGGAAGATCAATCCATAATGAACAACAAAGGACCTTGACAATCCGCCAGGGTGGGACTGGCAACATTGTTTAAGAAGAGAAAAGGAAATGAAAAGGAAATGAAGACTTTGTCATGCCCAACCGGGAGAGGCAGCAGGTGTGAGCGGGAGTTTCGAATCCTGTCTGCTGACCAGAGTGAACCAATAGTGAAGGACATCGGCAAGGTGCCGAGGGAGTTCTCTATTGGCCCAGCTGGTGCGGACGCCAAGAGGAAGCCGAGCAGTACAGGACAGCGCACAGCTGCCATGCTGCTGCAGTAGCAGGGAAGAGAAGCACGAACAGCCAGAGAGATGCGCCCCAGACCCAGGAAGCCCCAGTGGTGTACTGAAGTGCAAACAAAGGTAATGGGAGGTACGAGAGGCACAGAGGTGGAAGAGAGGCAGGCTCAAGAGGCTCTCTGCCGACCCAGTAGTAACAGTCAAACTACTGGGAAGGACACATTGAGCATAAGAGAAGATCTGCTGTGTTGCAGTGGCTGCAACAAGCCCACTGACAGCCAGAGAAGGGTCTGGAACCCTGACAGAATTATATTAAGAATCTGAGGAAAGCATTCTCATCATAGTGGCAGGAAAGCATCCATTGAGACCCTGAGAAGAACTTGGGACTTTGCCAATACCAGGAGAAGAGATTCAAAAGGTTGTAAAGGTTTTTTTGGAACCAAAAGCCAGGGGAAGGAAGTCATTCCCCGCGGCCCCCTTTTTGCCAAAGCACATTTCCGGGAATACCACTCACCTACCAGGAGAAGGGAGTCATTCACCTGGAGAAGGAACTTTTCTGTCGACTTATTCTGCAGTTGTAGTTTAAGGGATAGAAGTAGTTTGTGACACAGAACAGTGGCTTTTGACTGACATTCTGACAGGCCATTTCTACTATTAGTTTGAGGCAGGGAAACCCCTCATAGCACATAGAGATAGTGAGGGTGTATTTTCGTACAAATAAGCCTTTGCCAACCAATATGTCACCTTTGTTTCAGCTTCCTTCTTGAACACACTTACAGCCCTCACACTTCTACAAACCAAAAGCCAACACAATCATAAAAGCACAGTTACAAGATGCACCTCCTTTGTCATTTGTGGTAATACAGGCTGAGGGAAGGCTCTACTTTCAAGAGGGATGTGAATGTGGTTCAGTAGCAATCCAAACAGCGAAGTGTAACAGTCCAAAATAAAAGAATGTCCAATCAAGGTTCTATACAAATAAATACTTTAATTAAGCACACCACGTGCAATAATAACTAACTAGAAAACACTACACAAAACACACCCGGGAGGAAGGAACACAGAAGAGATATCAAGATGCAGTACTCTTGGTAATGAATACGGGGTGAAAGGCAAGTAAACGTCGCAATTTTCTCAAAAAAAGATAAGTTCTTGTGAGCAAAAAGGGTTCAAAGTGACCTAACCAGTTTCTAGGTTCTTAAAATGGACCAAGGGGGCAGTTAGCAGTCAAAAATACCTTCTTTGCCGTTCTCAAACCATGCTTAGAGCAGTTGTATGAGCGGTTCGAACGCAGTTTGGTTGCAGCAATTCATGTTGATCCAAGCAGCAAGATGGCATTGAGCTGGTCTGACTGCAGTGGCTCAGATCGGTTTGAAGGCAGGATTTGTGTAAGGCAGGTTGGAGCGCTCATCAGGATCAGTTGGGGGTCGAGCCAGTTCAAATCAGAGTTGTAACCTCTGGGCAAGGTCGCGAGTTATGCTGATGTTGTTCGAGTCGAGGGTCGGCGCCGGGTCATAGCGGTGATCCTGATGCTCCAGTGTGCGGTTCGACAAAGCAGCAGTTTGGGTTTCAGCCAGGACGAGTTTTGATGCAACTGCTAGTTCAAGTCAGTGAGGGACACTCCAGTGGTTCGGGTCAGTGTCCAGCGATGAGCAGTCAATTTGAGGCAAGCAGGTGACGGGCTCTGCGAGGCAGGAGACAGCATTGAACTGCAAGCACACAGATTGGAAGAGTTTGATCGAGTGCCAAAGGCAGCACTGGTGGGTCCTTTGGTTCGAAACCCGGTTCAAAAGCAGGTTGACTGGTTCGATGAGGCGAAAACAGGGATCCTGGCTCTCAGAATTCTCAGAATCCAAATCCAGCATTTCAGGGTAAGATTGGTACTTGTTCCGGGGCTCTCAAACTTGGGGGAGGTTGGCACACAATTGCAGGGGTCCTTCAGCATGGTGAGGTCCTGGGTACTGTTGTAGGTGGCAGAGGCAGGTCCTGTCCAACCAATGTTCCCTCTAATTTTATTGAGCTGTGTGCACCAAAGAATAGTTGTCTGCGGGCTATTTTCCAGTCCTGTGCGCAATCGAGTGATGCACCGCCGGTGGCGGTCGGCGCTGGCGGCCCACCAGTGAGCAAGTGCTTAGTGATCCGGTTCCACAGTGTGCAAGCGAGGAATGTAAATTTGTGGCACAAGCTCTGTTTCAGGGGACATTTGGGTGCCCCCCCACCCTCAACAATCTTGTCAGAATGTCACTGAAACCCACTACATTGTAAGAAACTCACTGCTTCCCGTCAAATCTGATTTCTTATCTATTATAGGTTGTTTTGTGATCGAAAGAGCATTGTTCCTCCCGGAATATAAAATAAAATAAATAAAATAAGACTGCAACAGCCGAGGATCCTGGCTGATCTCCTCCCACGAGGCACGGAAAAGATGCAAGCACCCTTTACCAGCACATCAGGGCGTTGGAGTGAGTATTTGACCTTGCTCCAACTTTGTTAGTCATCATGAAAGAGAAACAACGTAGCTTGTAATGATAAAGAGACAGAGACAGAGAGGAAAGAGTGCGTGCGTATGTTTGTATAGGCGTGTGTATGTGAAAGCATAGCTAATAGATATGGGAGGACATGCATTAAAAAGTGTCCGTTAGAAAACACATGGTTTGAAGTTATGTGTTCATATAAACACCTAAAGGGAAGGATATGACATTATTCCTGAAAGCCGCCTGTGTCAATCTGAAGGACGGGAACAACTTCCAGTTAATTAGGCAAGCAGCCCCTGTGATGAGGGAATATGTGGTGCTCCATCCTGCTATGTGTCAGCCTGGCTGCACTGTCTTACATGCCCAAGATTACACATGGTGTCACTGGCAGCCAGCTTGTACTGTCTTACATGCCCAAGATCACACATGGTGTGTGTGTCTGATAGCTGGATGGAGGCCAAGGGGCTCTGAGTTGGCTGGCTTGGCGATAGAAATGGAGTGGAACCAATTGCATGTCATTTCAAACTTTTCTAGCCACCTAGGTCACTATCACACCAAGCAGAGTATAGGTATGTTTCACAAAATTCGGGGTTGGTTTGCTGAACTACCTCCATTCATAAATGGTGGCGCACTGGCATGAGTAACTTTAGATCCAAGCTAGCAAAATAAAATGTGTCACCCTGTATTCAGTATCCATGGATGGCTAAGTACTCTTCCCAAACACAAGAAAGCAACAACAACAGCACACCGGTCACTGAAGGACATGGACAACTTAGACATAGTGCCAGACAAGTGACATGTCTGTTACAAACTCAAACCCAGAAAGCTGACCTGCTGCAATAATTACAATATTGGATCCTCAATAATGCACAAAATAGGTGGAAACTAGAACAGATATGGACAGAAAGCTGCATTAAGCAGGAAAGATTACATCAATGGGACCTGGGCCGCTACTGGGCAAAGAGAATCCAAGCAAAAATCAAGACTATGGAAAACACACAGAATAAGCGACATCACAAACAGTACTACTGAGTTAGTAGCAAATTATTACTAAAGAACTTCCCGAAGCCAGCAGCCATCTGAGTCAGGAGGACCGAGTATGTGGTGGTATGATTTCATGACAATTCAGTCCTTGCCTTGCCTTCTTTGCTAAGACGACCCACCCACACCATCAGTCTTCACACATAAAAGTACAGCACAAAACACATAACTCACTCTGTAATGCTCACACAGAAGCACTCAATTGCAAACAAAAATAGCTTCATTGATTTTGCCACTGCTTGCTGTCATATACATGGACACATCATGGTTGACTGAAACACAGTTCTATTCAACGTTAACAGTTAGAATTAGCATGTTAAACACATGTATACAACTTAAAGTTTCATTAAATCGTGTTTCAAAGTGGTTTCTCTTTCTCGTGCTATTTTCTAAATAAGTTATTAGTATTAAGGTCTCTCAAATTTTCAGATGTTAGCGTGGCAACTGGGACCTTCGGAGCTGGTGTGAGTGTGTCTGACTGGTGAGGGACCGGGGCCCGGGGGGCTGAAGCAGCGACAATCTGGTGGGTTGGCTCCTGCAACGGACTCGGAGCAGTGGAGCTATTGAAGATTGAGCCTAATAGAAGAAGTTTGAGGTAGGGCCCAGGGGCAGGGCCCCTTGAAGCAATGCAACAAACTCCTGGCTTGTATATTTGTATAGCCCCTCAATGGGAGAGCTTGGTGCGTCAATGTGGCTGCTACTGAGATTTGCTTGGAGTCTCTTGTGTTTGAATCTCACAGAGAATATCGTCCCTTTGTTCAGTTCTATTGTTCGCACAGTTGAACCACACTGAGTTGAGCAAGAGGGGGGTAGATAAAAACCTGAACATGTATTACTCAGTTCTTTCCCTGGGCCTTGAGATTTTCTTCCCCTAAGTGCATTGCTTGACAAAAAGACAATTCTGCCCATCTCTGACAAAATACACTGTTTAAAGTTTGGGTTGTCCTTACATCAGGTTTGACAAAAGATAGTCCTAGACTAGTCTTTCAAAATCTCTTCCCCCCTATGCAACCTTTCTTAAAAAAAGACAGTTCTCATATTTTGGGACTCTCTATCTCAGCATACAAAGTTATTTGACTAAAGACAGCTCTTAGATATTGGAACTCTTTTTCCCAGCTTGCAGCACTATTTGACAAAGCAGTTTTCTGACTTAGGGAGTCTCTCTTCGTGTTCAGCATTGTTTCACAAAAGACATTTCTTACTTTTTCCCCAGCATACACTTTTTTGGTGACATCCTGAAAAAGAATACTTGCCGACGCCGTTCAGCACTTCTCTGGGATTTTAAAAGCATTTTCCCTGAAGGTAGACGTCTGACCCTCAAACTTCCCTCCCCCTCGGACTGGTTCCAGGTGACAATGGAAAAATGGCGGGCAAATAACTAATACGAGAAGATTATGGAAGAAGTGGCCAATCATCTGAATAGCCTTTAACTGCGAGGTGTGCCAGCTACCCCCAGTTCCCAGGGGCATACCTGAGGCCTACAGGGCTCTATGCCGGTACTTAAGAAATGTGAAAGGGGCAGGCACTTGACCCTGTCAGGAAGGGATAGGGACCAGGACGGGAGGATGTCTTTACAGTGGGGTTAGGGAGCATAGCATGGATAAAGGGGCACAGAAGGTGTGAATGCGTCCACTGGAAAGGGAACGAGAAGTGAGCCGAATGGCGAGAACAGAGGGGTCTACGTGGGCACAGTGTCTGAAGTGTCACAGAATGTCTGAAGAGGTCGCAAAGTGGGTGCTGCGGGACAGAGCAATGAGGGCACGATGGGGGAGGTTGTGCACGCTTTTTCAAGCCCATTAAAAAATGACCTGAACATTATTTATTCGCAGAGATAAGCGCTCCGTCAGTAAAGTGCATTCCGTGCCATTTTCACTGTACTTTAGCACACACTTTGAGGATAGTGCGTAAATTCTGCTCCGCCTCTTAACTGAACCATGTGCTGAAAATAGGACTGCACCTCTGTGCACATCGATTTGGCCTTACAGATTATTGCAATGCCATCTCCCGGGCATGTACATGGTGGCTCACATAACTGCTTTTTTTGTGCATGGGGTCCAAAGAGGCATGGAAACCTAGGACTGCCCGCATACCTATGCCCGCTTTTGTAGGGAGATGGGCACGAACACTAAAGTGTTGGCAGCCTCGCTCCTTTCCATGCTATTTCTGCAGAAAAAGCGCCTCCACTTCAGTACCTGCCCTGGAAACTGCAGGAAGGAGTCGGGCTTCGTTTCACGTAGCGAAGAGTGTTTGACCAAATGTTCCATTTAAACAGCAATTTGTAAACCTGATGTTAAGCTCACATGCCTCGCTATCTCGCTCTGTTCACTAGCACTGTCAGCAACATCTGCAGACTTCATGCATCGCCCCATACTCGCAGTCAACAATACCTGCAGTCTCTCCATGCCAGGGCACTTTCCTCATTGTCCGTGGCATCGTGCTGAGAGTCAGCAAAGCTTATTTTGCCCTTTTCATCCAATCCTCCTTGCCGCCGGTACTTTTTCTGTTTTCACACTATTCAGACATTTTCACACCACATGTTACTAATTGACTGACATCCCTCCTCAGTGTAGCGTTAATGACGGCACTTAGATAGGTTTTCCACTATTACAGAAGATTCGAGAGACATTGGTCACCAACCTCAGGACTTGGAAGGAGCTGTAGACAGCCTCTATTCCAAGGAGATGGTCCGTATTCACCTGGTGGGTTTGGTTTTGAATTTGTAGTGAGGGTGGGCGGGGGGCCTCCAATGCATGCAGTGTTACATGATTCATGGCCCCATAACGAAGGCCAGAGCAGGAAACAAAACTTGCACGCTGCGCAGCACTAGTACTCACCCCCTCACTTGTGCAGACTCAGAGCATAATGTAAAGGGCATGCCCGTGCCACCCACCACTGCGCCACTGCTTACTGGCCTGTTTGGTATGGGTCTGAAAAAAAGGCTGAAGCACAAGCTGCACAAACGATCAGGTTCACATGGTTCACTGAGAGCTCCAATGAAGGTGCCAAGCCTTAGGCACGTGAACAGTCGGATTGGGAGACGCCCCGGGAACAACCGTGTTTGATTGGCTGTAGCAGCACAGCACGTGCAGCGAAGCGCTGCTACAACCAATCAATGCTCCCCCTCTAATTGCTTTTGGCCTGTGTGAGCCAATAATATCAGCAGCATTGATTGAGTGACTGGCATACTGGTTCCATGCTGTGCCCGTGAGACGTCCTGATACAGTGAGCATTTATAGTTAATAACAACAATCAATACGTGCGCACTGCGCGGTAAAGAAAATAATATGGGCGGCATTAAATTCAAAGGTGCGCAGCCGCACAGGTGCTCACCTTACAGGGAACCTTGGTCCCAACAGCACTTAACCACCACTTGTCCATGGGGATGGTTAGGAGGCAGAACTTCCCTCTGCCTTGTACAATCAGTCTTCACGTCACTGGCTGACGACTTTGGAAAAATCAACTCTCCCAACAGAAATCATTGAATTCTTCCTTAAGTGTTTTACAAAGTAAATCAGAGAAGTGGTGGGAGATCTCTTCTTTTAAAAGCAACAGTACACGGGTTATTGGACAAATGCTAGCCTGCTTTAAGGGTCCACTCCTTGCTCTGGAAATAAGTGGATACTGCCTTTTGACAATACCTCCTAAAGTTCTTTGTGCTAAAGGAAGTGGATGGGACAGGAATGGAGAGATGGCGACAGAGAAAAACAAGACAGTGGAACCTTCTACTGGTTGTAAAGAGCTCCCTCTGTCTACACTAACCCTGCCCCCATCTTTTCTGAATAGGATAAACAGCCCTTTCGTATGCAGCACCCTAGTGTGAGGCCAAACCTTTTGTGAATGTGTGTTCCCAATGATTTCTGTTCCTAGGCCAGCTTCCTGTGGAGTGGCTGTCCTCTGGAAAGGGAGTTACCTGCCCTTACAAAAGAAGCAAGAGGAAATCATCCATGGTTACAGATATTGCAAAGTGGACCTACCTAGGTACAAGCTAGCTACTTGCAACTCATATATTATAAGAGCCACAGGGAAAGAGACCATTTGTGACCCAGGCCCAAGGGCCGCACTTTGAAATTTCATTAAGGTTTAGCCTTAATCCGCCAGCACTCAAAAAAACAATAATTTCATATGCTGTATAGATCCCCAGTGCACCACATGAATCGATGATTCAAAATCATCCAATCCATACAGCAAAATACTCTGTGATTATAATCATATTTTCTAGATCATCTCATTCTCAAAATGTTGGTAATTAACAAAAAAGACAGTCTTCGAAACAATGCAAGAAAATGTAATTCTTAAAACCGCCAAAGACAGCCAACACTTGTTTCGACCAAAAGATCGTCTTCAGGGCAGTAAACTCTGTTCAAGGATAATCAGTGGCTGTAAAAATAATTTCCCAAGTGATCTGCTAGACAGCATCCATAATCCAGCAGCACCCCAGATCTGGATATCTGATCAGTGTGCGCAACTGCAAATTGACCATTACTGGAATAGGGCATTTTCCATGAGCAGGCGTACTTATATATATGGGTCTATTAGAGTCTGCAACCTCAGTGGACAAAATTCGACATCCTGTCTTCAAAGCACCCAAGGTTACAGTCCCGAAAGCAATGGCAGAGACAGCCATGTCTGGGAAGAATACACATAATCCCTTCACAGCTGAGCTGAGCTCACACAACTGACACATTTGTAATACCAAATTGCTGTGGCTGTAATAATTATGAGAAATACCATTCACCATAAATGGTATGGCTGATATATAGAAATTATTCTGCCACCGGGATAGTACACTCATAACTATAGGTGTTGGTACAGGGTTGCATGTCGTGAATGCATCCCCCTGTGCTGCAAAACTCGTGGATGTCACTGCAGCTGTCAAATGACAACTTCTGTCCTCTGAAACCGCCCTGTGCCACTGGTAGAACAGGTGCTGCAGATCAGGATACAGATGCAGCAGGGCATCAGAGATGGAATTCCCAGCATCATTTTATTAAATTAAGAAAAATAAAAAAAGCCAGGGCTTCTACAACCTTGCTAAATGGCAATAGTCAGAATACGGATGAACCAGCATCATGCAAATGTAGGCATTGTGTATGTTGTGGAATGTGTGTGGTCTAAAGCCTACCAGTGTTCACCTTACATGCTCAGGAGGGCTAGAACAAGTTCATACTCCATAGTAATTAAATCATTGACCTTTATGGTAAGAGTTTTAAAAAGTGCTAGTTGGGTACTATAAAAAGTAAAGCAGCACTCCTAAAAAGGTCTGGTACCTTTAAATGTATAGCAAACATGCGAAGCAGTGAATGTACTGCTCATGGAAACTACAGTAATCATGCTGAAAAGTTAGATTCTGTCGTTTCTAGAGAAAAACAGCCACCCTGAAGAGTGGAGTACATTGTTATGAGAAATAGTAGACCTGGCTGAAAATGGGTTAATGCCTGTAGAGATGGATGGCACACCTGAATTCAGTGCACCTGGGCCTAGGGGTGACTTTCCTGGTGATTCCAGCTTGAGGTAGAGTCCCACCAGCCATAAATGCACACAACAGTACATATGTTTCAGCCACCTTGAATGGCCAAAACGTTCTACATCTGTTTGGCTAATACAACAGCTGTTGCCAGCTTGAAGCAAGGGTCAGGCATTTGTTTCTGGTGGAGAAGGGGAGAGGATTTGGAGTGGTATATTTTGCCAGCATTTGCTATACAATCCAATGTTTGCATAATCAGCACAACAGTCCTACTAGGAAGTGTCAGTGCTGTCCTTGTAAGGGATTTCAATCAGGCACACACCCAAGTCTCGCCCAGCATGTAGTGCGCAAATTAAACCCTTATTTATTTTTATCTATAAGTTCAATATTCTGAATGATATACCACTCATATCACGCCCTTCTCAAAATACCCCCAGGTTACACTGAACCAGGAATCAGGCTAGTTGCAAAGGTAATTATTTATTTATTTACTTAGAATTTAAAATGACAATATATTTTTAATAGGTAACAACAATCACCAATGCGGTGACAGGAACAATGAATAATATCTTTAATGTACTGGGAATCAGGTACTGAACACAAAAATTGCTGCAAAGAAAAGAATATTTTTGGGTTGGTTTGGAACAGATGGCACTATGGTGGGAGTTGAAATTTCGGTTCTGTCTTAAAAACTAAGGGAGTTATAGAGGTTTCAGTGAGAGGTGTTTTTCACAAATAAAGAAACAAATTTGGACAGGAACTTCAGTTTAAAATCAGAAAATATGGCTTATGCTTTTACTCAAGGCTAGAGCGTTCATACTAGACAACCAGGTTGGGCCGCAGTAAGCTCTGAGACTGATTCATGACTTCAGTAACAGATCCCCAGCACCTTCCCCGGCAGGACCAGTCCAAACACTCGAAGTGGGATTCTTTGATCAGAGTTACACAAATAAAATGACTATGAAAATGACTCTTAGCAAATAGACAGAATAAGATAACACTAAAGAGTTTGACACTGTTACAGGTTATGAAAGTAAGGATAGTTCAGAGATTACGGTGGAAAAAGATAATGCAAGGTAACAATAGTTCTCTAGCATCCTGTTAATACTCACGATCCACTGGGATTTAAGATTTTTGGCCTGTCAAGATTCTGGTCAATGGATCGGTCTATCAAGGAAGGCCAGCACCTCAGTCTCAGGACAGGATCAGCTAGGCCGTTCACCGGAACTGCATGGGATCTGCCTTTATTATTTCTGGGTATTTAAGATCAGCGGGATGGCGAGTTCATCAGGCAAGCGTTTGTGGTAGCAAGGCAAATAGTGTCAGGATGCTTTCCCACACCACAGCGTTACGCTGGTTTGTAAGGATTAATTGAGGATTGAGGCCTTGCTGAAAATGGTTCAGATATTGCTTGGCCTGGTCCTTGGCATCTGGATCTGGAAGGATGTTGAATGCTGGATGTTGAATGCTGGATCAGAGTGCTTCGCTGGAATCAGAAGAGAAAGCGTCTGTGTGTTGTCAGCTGTCCCTATTTATCTGTCAAAATGACTTCACAAAATGGGTGTATGGGCCGGCTTAACTAAACCTGCCCCTGTGAACTGGGATTGGATTAGAGCCTCATCTCCGCCTTGCATCCGAGTGATTGGATCAAAAGACAGATGATGTCAAGTTTATGGTTTGGTTTTACAATACCTAGAAACCTCCCCTAGCCACTACAGGCAAAGTTTTGGAGTTTCACTGGCAAAGCGCTGCTGCTCCCTCTGCACTCTATGTTTATTTGTCATGGAGCCCACTGGCACTTTTTCTGCAGCGTGTGCTCTATTCCACCACACATGCACCATTGGTGGCAGGTTGTGCAGCCCTCCTTTTGTGTGTTGAAAACGCGGTTTTGGAGGTTTTGGCACGCACAAGGGTTTTGCCACCATTTTGCTGTTTCTTGCACCATAGTAGAATGGTGCCACATAGTATAGCAAAGTGGGTCAATACATCCCACATCCTTTAGTCTAGCCATACTAACAAGACATACATTTTAATGCCTTTAAAGATACAGAAGTCGTGATTAAAAAGTTCCATAATGTACCAATAAAACTGTTAACTGCTGCGAAGTGTGGGCTCTAGCACATTGCAGGTATAACAATTCTGTTGAAAAGTGGAATGTTAGGTCAACGCACCTGGGATTCCAACACATGACCTGCATTGTAAACACATATTTCTGCATATTAACCAGCCAAACAATTCCATCACAATTGGAACCTTGAAGTTAACCTAGATCTCTTGGGCTGCTCTATTAACAGACTGAGGTATATTTCACACATGGCTGGCACCTCTGGCAGGACCAGAGATGTAACACTTGTCTAACTTGTGACTGGCTCTTTCGTAACGCTAATGGCAAGTTAAATGTTTATTCTATATACATATCAGAAGATTTCAAAATAGGCTGCTGCCTTTCGCAAGCTGGTAAGTTTGGGGAAATGTGAGTCACCTGTCAGTTATGTGAGATAGAAATGCAATGAAACATACTGGTTTAAGAAGACCATGGTAGGTTGGTGACGGCAGAAATATAAGTATCTCACACTGTCAACCAGTGTCCATCATACTATCCCATAAAGAAGGTTGGAGCAATTCAAACAGTGTTTTCTTTCAGTCCTTTGGCTCTCTCTTGAAAACTGCCTTGACAAGTATAAGAAAACCTCTGAAAAGTGTGAGCACTGTCTCAATAAAGAACAAGTATGACATTCTCTACTGAAAATCGCCGGACTGTAGAATTGAGCCTAGCATGCTTTCTGAAATATGTTGTTACTGCCATGTTTAGCAACTCTAGTAATAAGTAACAGGTCCGTAGTATTCGAGGTATTCTAGCCCTAATAGAACATGTGGGTACTCTGCAATTTGTAGTACAGCTGCCTTACAAGTGCTGGTAGAACCTCACAATGCTTACCAGAGATCAAAATACTTCAGAACCAGCCAATCCTTGCCCTCTGCTGGGAATACCAGAGGGCGTTTCACTTTTACAAAAATTCATAGCAGGCCCGCATCACTCTTGCACACATACAAAAGCACCAGTCATTAAATGGTGTTCAGTTCAGTGCGATGAAATTCCCATACAAAGTAACTACTGTACTTGGTGCTCTAAACATACAAACCGGCTCAGATGACCTATACGGCAATGCCCAAATAGCTTCAGCGCCAGACCAGTGTGTGCCTCTTTTGGGAACCATTATGGGCCAGTTTGAGGACTTAGTTTACAGGGCAGTTAGTCATTTGTAATACTATAATTGGCCCAGTATGTTTTAAAAGGCACCGGGTGTCACAAGCTTTCTAATAAATGCTTAAACATGGGTCATGTTATTTTGGTGGACAGCCTTATTTTTCGTCCCAATCCAACCCTAATTCCAAAACATGCAGGTTGACCTCATTCTTTACTGGAGACGACAACAAAATAAAGTGGCAAAGCAAAATGGAACCTCACGCCTTTTTACAAAACACTATCGGTCTCATGTATCAGACTGAAGACTCAATGAGAACCTGCTTTTGGGTATTCTCCGAAGTTTAAAAGAAATGTTAGCCACATTAGGCCGCAAAAGGTGATGTGCTTGAAATGAACAGAAAGCTGTTGATTTGCAGGCGAATCAAGACAACCGAAATACATGCCCAGGTCCAGCTAATTGCCTGTAACTATCTCTTTTACTGGTCACTGGTGAGGTGGGGGGGGGGGTGGGGGTGAATAGAAACAGACTCTGCGCCTTATCCGCCACCTGTTTCTGTTAAATAATGTGTACTTCTGCCTCTTTTACACATTCAAAGAAATTGTGTACCCTGCACCTTTTGCAGACCGTGCTGCCAGCTGTCAAGGTCTTTGAAGATGAATGGGGCTGCTGCAGCACCTCCAGCACCCCTACATCCATGAAGCTTCATCAGATAATAATTGCATCATTATCATTCATAAATGCTGACCACACATCTTCCATGTATCCCATCTGATAAGGTATAACGCCATTAGCATGCAAATGCTGGCATCAATTATTGTCAAGGCCTCACACTCCAGTATCAGATGTTTATTAGTTTCCAACCTGGCATCTCCATACAATCTACACCCACGCCCAGCGATGGACAAGTTGTGTCGTGCACCCATGGTTTCCATAGTTATTGTCACATTGCATTTTACTTATATGTAAACCCATACAGTTTGCTTGCCCATATAGGCCTCAATATATTTAGGTGTATGCTCTCTCTGCATGACTTATATCTTGTTTGTGGCTTGGTCTACAATAGCCTGTTCCCTGCTATATGCCTACAACACTTCTCGGTGGTCCCTTCTTGCCTTCATGCCAGCTGAAATTTCACTTTGGACTATTCCAACTCTACCCCTATTTCACATGGTTTGCATACATGTATCCCATAACTCTTTTCTTTCCATCAATGTTGTTATTGATTTAAAATTTTCAAGAAAGCTTGTATAATCATTTTTTGCAGGCTTCCTGTGGGAGCATGCAGATACTTCCAATAACAGTTTAAAGTACATGCTGCTATAACAGATTGAAGCCTGCAGATGTTCAATTCTGAGAAGATGCAAGATTGAAGCCTGCAGATGTTCAATTCTGAGAAGATGCAAGATTGAAGCCTGCAGATGTTCAATTCTGAGAAGATGCAAGATTGAAGCCTGCAGATGTTCAATTCTGAGAAGATGCAAGATTGAAGCCTGCAGATGTTCAATTCTGAGATGCCTGCAGATGTTCAATTCTGAGAAGATGCATTAATTCCATGGATTTTCCGGTTCTCGCAACAATGTTTTCAGACAGGAGTGCAACACTTCTATAGTGCCCGTGTGTCCAAATCCCAGCGCCATGTTACAACAGGCACTATCCTGGCTTGATATATTTTAATGATGGACTTAATCGAACTCCCTCCCTGTCTTCTTCTGTCGTGAAAGCACCAATCAGTTGCAACACCCTCAATCTTGTACTTTCCAACTGTTGTTTCCAGCATAGTCATTGATCAATGTGTACATCTAGGTACGGATGTTATGTTACGTTATGTTATGTTATTTGGCATTTAAATAGTGCTTTATATATCAGTGGTATGACCTCAAAGTGCTGGTAGGTTAAACGCCCACGGGAACCGTAGTTCTGATCAGTAGAGAGAGATAGTGTTGAAGGGTGCGTGGGTGCACCAGATATGTGTGCAGCTGATGTAATTGCCGTGTGGTAGCTGCGTGCTAGCGTTTAGGTGTGCTGCTGGAGATGTCAGTTGGATGTGTGCTGCAGTCTGGTGGTTGGACATCCAGACTGGGCTCTGGCTGCTTTAGGCCTGAAGGACGCATATGTGAGCAACTAGGCCGGAATGTGCTTGGTTAGCTGCGTTTTATTAGGGTGATGAGGTGTTCCTGAGGTCGTATTCATATGTGAACAGCTAGGCCGAATTAATCAGGGGTATAGCTGTGTTCTAGTTGAGTGATGGTGTATAGTAGAGAGTAGGAGTAGTGATGTGATGTGGTGGTTATCATTAGAGCACCCAAGGCCAGGCATGTGAGCAGGATGGTGGGAATATAGCGACAGACAGACACTTAGAGACAGGGGTGATACGGGTGTATAGGGGGTTACAGATATATAGGGGATACAGATATAGCAACAGGATGGAGAACAGGGGTCAGGGTGCACAGTGGTACAGATATATAGTAGCGGCATGGGGAACAGGTGGACAGTGTGCACAGTGGTACAGTGATACACTGATACAACTTGTGGGGTGAGTTCCATCAAATTCCACTCATTCCATTCTGCCACATTCATTCGGTCCACTCCCGTCAATTCCTTCTACTTTGTCCAGTCTGTCTATTCCATCCATTTTATCTATATCCTCTATTCCACCTATTCCATCCATTCATCAATTCTATCCACTCTGTCTGTTCCATCTATTCAATCCACACTTTTTCATTCCATCGACACTATCCATTTCATCTATTCCATCCATTCCATTTATTCCATCCATACTATCCATTCCGTCCACTCCATCCATTCCATCTAATTCCATCCATTCCCTCCATTCCATCAATCTATTATCTATTTAATCAACCTGATTCAATACGTCCATTCTGTCAATTCATTTATTCTGTAGAATTTTTCCATTCTATTCAATCTTTCATTATATCCAATGTATCCATTCTATCTATTCCAGTTCATATATTCCATCCACTCCATCTATTCCATCTGTTCTGTCTGTTCCATCCACTCCGTCCCTTTCATCCGCTCCGTCCACTCCATCCGCTCCGTCCATTCCATCTGTTCTGTCTGTTCCATCCACTCATCCACTCCATCTGCTCTGTCCATTCCATCTGTTCTGTCTGTTCCATCTGCTCCTTCCACTCCATCGGCTCCGTCCATTCCATCTCTTCGGTCTGTTCCATCCGCTCCGTCCATTCCATCTGGTCTTGTCACAGGTTTCCCCCTTCTCACCTGTCTGTGTTGATTGTTGGAGTTCTTCGATGAAGTCTTCTTTCGCACAGTTCGGGTCTTGTATAACCCTGTGCGTAGGTCCTTGGGTTCCAGTGTGCGTTCTGCGTCCCGTCTCCAGGGAATGTTCAGATGTCTGGGAAAGGTCCAGGAAACGACGAGGAGAGCACTCGGGAATGAGTGCAAAGGAGATCCGGGAAGCAAACTGAGGGCAAGAAAGGAAAGGATGAAGGAGGAGGAATTAGGGGACCGGGAACCAGGAATCAAAGGAATTCGCTGTACGAACTAAGGCAGCTCACGTCTGGCTACAGCAAGCGGTAGCGTTGAGACATGCAGGGCCACAGGGGCGTGTCAGCTTTGTAGAGCGTAGTGCATATGACGCGGAGTCTGTTAAACAGCGTTCCGCGTTTGGCGGCCATGTTGGGAGTACTGTGAGTGTAGGCCTCTAAGGGTCAGGGACCATAAAGTCCAGAAAGGACACGTCCGATGGTTCATGACAGGTCTGTCCACTCCATTCACTCCACCCACCTCATCACACTCATCACACTCATTACATTCTATCCACTCCATCACTCCATCCACTCCGTCCGTTCCAACCACTCTGTCCGTTCCATCCACTCCATCCGTTCCATCCACTCCAACCAGTCCATCCACTCCATCAATTCCATCCGTTCCATCCAATCCATCCGTTCCATCCACTCCAACCGTTCCATCCATTCCATCCACTCCAACCGTTCCATCCAGTTATCCGTTCCATCCACTCACCCGTTCCATCCACTCCAACCGTTCCATCCACTCCATCCATTTCATCCATTCCATCCACTTATCCATTCCATCCACTTATCCATTCCATCCGTTCCATCCATTCCATCCACTCCATCCGTTCCATCCACTCCATCCGTTCCATCGTTCCATCGTTCCATCCATTCGATCCACTCCAACAGTTCCATCCGTTCCATCCACTCACCCGTTCCATCCACTCCATCCGTTCCATCCACTCCATCCGTTCCTTCAACTCCATCCGTTCCTTCCACGCTATCCGTTCCTTCCACGCTATCCGTTCCTTCCACTAAGTCCGTTCCTTCCACTCTATCCATTCCTTCTGCTCTATCCGTTCCGTACACTCCATCCGTTCCGTACACTCCATCCATTCCTTCCACTCCATTCGCTCCGTCCACTCCATTCGCTCCGTCCACTCCGTCTGATGCCATGTGCTCCATCCTGTTCCATCCATGTTATCCACACCATCCACTCCATTAACTCTATTAATTCGATCCGCTGCACTTATTCCATCAGCTCCACTCACTCCACACACTCCACACACTCCTCACACTCCTCACACTCCTCACACTCCTCACACTCCTCACACTCCATCCACTCCACCCACTCCATCCACCTCATCCACTCATTACACTCATTCCATTCAATCCACTCCATACACCCCATACATTCCATCATATTCCAGCCAATTCCATCCGCTCTATCCAATTCCATCCAATTCCCTCCACTCCTCCACTCCTCCACTCCATCCACTCCATCCACTCCATCCTATCCTGTGGGTGGGATCGGAGGTCATTTAACCCCACATAGACAGTCTCATTGTGAGTTTTGTCACTGGGTTGTTGGGGGTTTCAGACATATCTTTTAGGGTGGTTGTTGGTGTTATGGGAAGAACCATGGTTTTAGTAATTTGCAGAATGACAAATAGTCTTGGGTGTGTCAGATGTGAGGTGGGAGCGAGTTCCACAGAGTAGGTGCCAGTTCTGAGAAAGAGGATCCTCCGATCCTGACGGAGTTGGTGGTTGGGATCACTAAGAGGAGGGCGGAGCTTGATCTTGGGGTACGGGGTGGGAGGTAAGGTTTTAGCTTGTCTTGCAGGTATAGAGGGACAGCCTTGTGCACAGCACAGTGAGTGATGCACACGGTCTTGAAAGTGGCCTTTCGTACAACTGGGAGCCAGTGGAGGGTTCTGAGGGTTGGAGAGGTGTGGTCTCTTGGACCCAGCGCAAGTAGCATTTTGGCAGCAGCGTTTTGCGCTCTTTGCAGTTTATTAAGGTGGTGTGCCAGGATTCCAAGGTAGATGGAGTTGGCATAGTCCAGGCTTGTGATTACAATGGACAGGACAGCGGCAAGTCTGTTCGGGAAGGAGGGGTAGGGAAAAATGCTCCTAAGAATTTTGAGATGGTAATGACAAGACTTAGATACATTGTTGATTTGATGAGAGAGGGTAAGGTCAGAGTCCATAGTGCATCCAAGGTTTTTTACTGTGGCGGAGGGGGTGGGTGGTTGGCCCATGGATGGGGGCCAAGGTAGTGGACGGGGGTGAAGTTCAGAGTTGATGCACACCATGATTTCAGTTTTAGTGGGGTTTAGGAGGAGGTGGTTTGTCGTCATCCAATGGTCGATATCAAGGAGGCAGGCCGCGAAGTCGGGCTGAGAGTTGGAGTCTGAGTTGAGGAGTTTCAGGACGATTTGTGTATCATCGGCATAGTTGTAGCACAGGATATTGTGCGGGCGGATGATTCCAGGTAGGGCGGACATATAGAGGCTGAATAGTAGGGCTGATAGACACGCGCCTTGCGGTACTCCAATATAAACTGGACGGGCGGCTGAAGCAAAGGCGGAGAGGAGAGTTATTTGTTTCCTGTTGTTGAGGAAGGAGGTGATCCATTTGGGAGCTGTTCCACGGATTCCTAGGGAGTGGAGGCAGTCAAGGAGGATTGAGTGGTTAATTGTGTCGAAAGCGGCAGAGAGGTCTGTGAGAATTAGTGCAGTGCGTCCTGCAGAGTCGGCAGTGATCTTAAGATCGTCCCAGTTGAGACCATATTGGTTTTGGTTCCGTGTCGTGGTCTGAAGCCTGTTTGTGCAGGGTCAAGGAGGTTGTTGGATTCGACAAAGGCATTTAGTTGGGAGTAAGCAGTTCGGTCGATGAGTTTTGCAAGGAATCTAGTGTTCGAGATGGGGCAGTAATTTTTGGGGTTGAGGGATGCTTTTTTTAGAAGAGGTTTGACATGTGCAATTTTAAGGCATCGGGAAAGATTCCAGAGCTGAGGGAGTCATTTAGGATGGTTCTTGCGTACTCTCCTGCGCAGGTGGATGAGAATATTTCTTTGAGGACTGAGGCGGGACAGGGGTTAAGGGGGGAGCCAGAGGGTTTTTGAGCAGAGAGAAGGTCGAGAAATTCATCTCTGGAGATTGGTTTGTAGGAGTCAAAAGTGGGTAGGGTCAATGTTGTGGTGGCGACGGTGGAGGGGTGGTGAGCGGAATTAGTGAGTCATTGAGCCATGAGTCGAAGGAGTCGATGGTAAGAGATTCTTCAGGGGGATAGTTGTGGGGGGGGGGGGTCTGTGAAGCAGGGCTAGGTCAGGTAGGATTTTTAGTTTGTTCCAGCACTTGCGGCAAAGGGGGGCGGATGGTTCTGGATTGGGGGCGGAGGCAGGGGAGAGGATGGAGAAAGGGACGAGGAAGTGATCTGCCCAGATGAGTGGTGGGGGGTAGATGTATCAGGTTGTGGGAGCTGAAGATAGCATCTAGGGTGGGTCCTTTAGAATGAGTTGGGCCATTCATGTGAAGGGAAAGGTTAATCGCATCAAGGCTGTCAACCAGTGAATGGGTCATGGAGTTGGTGGGGATGTCCAGCCAGATATTTAAATCCCCCAAGAGAGTCAGGGAGGGGTGGTTTACTTGGATGGTGGCTACAGAGTCACAGAGGTTGGTTGTGAAATGTCTGTCATAGCCGGGAGGTCTGTAGATGAGTAGGAAGCTGTGGGAGAACGTTGGAGGCATTGAAAGTTTAACAAGAAGGGATTTGCATGATGGAGTGCATGTCTGAGAGTTGATGAGTGAGACAGAGAAGTGAGATTTGAAAAGGACAGCCACTCCACCTCCTCTAGAGGGTCTGTTGAGCGGGATGAGGGAGTGGTCGGGGGGAGGGTGGGCCCCTCATGAGCAATTGGGGCAAAGTCGTTGGAGAACCAAGTTTCTGTGATAAAGACTAGGTCAGGATTGATGGAGGAGAGGAGGTCAAAGATGCTGTGTCTGTTTTTGGCTACAGAGCGGGCATTAAAAAGGATGCATCTGACTTCGGAGTGGGGAGGGTGTGGGTACGTAGAGTAGCAGGCATAATGGGCGAGGGTGGGGGAGGTGGGGCATTCAAGGACGGGGATAGGAGGGGAAGAGGGGAGGAAGATTGACGGCTGGTTCTGGTTGATGAATGGTGCGGTCAGGTGAGAGGGAGGATGAGAGAGTTGGGAAGGTGGGTGCGTGTGGGCAGTTGGTCAGAGGGTGGGAAGGGATTTGGGAATGGAGATTCATGTGTGAATTTCAAGGGGCTGGGTATGTCAGGTGTGCTGGGGGAGAAGTCGAGGGAGAGGGGTTGGAAGCAGGGTGAGGATAGGGTGTGTGGTGATGGTGTGGCGTGAGAGATGGTTGGGTTGGCTCGAGGTAGGATAGGTGAGGTGTAGATAGTCATTGATGGGGAGTGGGCTCGTTTTCTAGTTTTCAGGGTTTTCAGTGTAATCAGTGTGTGAAAGAGGGTGGGGGGGTCAGAGGGTGATGGAGATGAGGCCACTGTTCTTGCCAGGGCGAGATGTGCAGTTTTTAGAGAGAGAAAGGATATGGCGGTAGGGGGGATATTGGCTGGTGTCGATGGAGGGATAAGGGAGGGGGAAGGGGAAGGAGGGGGTGGGTCTGGGCGGGGTGGTGGGCAGTTCATTGATGGGATGGGGAAGGGACTCTGATGTATTGGAGGTTTGAGGTGGGAGGTAAGGTCGCAGAAGGGTGGGAGGAAGGGATGGAAGAAACAGAGGCTTTTGGATGTTTGGCGTGCCATCAAGCTCCTCTGGCTTGTGAGTTGGAAAGGGGGCGGGGTGTCATGGTGAGGTTTACTGGGGAGTTCTCAATGGCGGGTGGGGGACGGGTTGGGGGTGACGGGTTTGTTTGGGACGGGGTAGAGGGGTTTAGGAGGACGGTGCTGGGAGGAGCACCAGAGTGAAGCTCTCATTTTAGATTTGGATCGGTGGCAGTGAGTCATGGCGTGGTGCAATGGGGAATCGAGATGCAGAATTCAACACTGCAAACTTAATTTCACTTGACCACAATCTTTAGGAGTGACACTGTCTTAAGAAACAGAATTCAACAGAATAAACTTTTAGTGAAGCTCAATGTCACTTACCCACAATCTCTAGGAGTACAGCGGGTTTTAAAATGCAGAAGTCAATAGCATAAACTTTTCAGCTGTCTCAATTTCCACAATCTCTAGGAGTGACACATTCTCAAAATGCAGAAATCAATAGAATTAACTTGTCGCTTGACCGCAATGTCTATGAGTGATGCAGCCTTAAAATGCAGAATTCTACACGGTAAAGTGTTGGTGCAATCTCAATGTCGCTTGACCATAATATCTAGGAGTGACACGGATTTAAGATGCAAAAAACAGCAGAATTAACTGTTCAACAATCTCAATGTCGCTTGACCACAATCTCTAGGAGCGACACATTACATTCTTAAAATGCAGAAATCAATAGAATTAACTTTTCAACAATCTCATTGTCGCTTGACCACAATCTCTAGGAGTGACACATTCTAAGGATGCAGAAATCAATAGAATTAACTTTTCAAAAATGCTAATTTTGCTTGGCCCCAATGTCTAGGAGTGATGTTGTCTTAAGCTGTAGAATTCTGCACGGTAAACTTTGGTGCTAACTCAATGCTGGGCGCGCTATCTAGGACAGTCTAAAGATGCAGAGAACAACTTAGTTGACAAGTAACTGGCGAGGATGAACTTCACACCTCTATTTAGATGCGGGTTAGATGCACACTAACATTCTTGACTACATCGAGGTGTGGCGCACGCTAATATTCACAGGTCTTTTCGGGTGTAGCATATGCAAGCATTTATGAATCAGAGATAGGATATTGTTAATTAAGAGTGGCAGGGCTTTCTGGAGCAAAGTGATTGCTTTTGTCTGCACCGGTGCCACACTTACTTTAGAAGTTTGGTGCTGGATGACGGCAGGCTACTGGCTTCTTGCTTCCCCTGCGGACACCTGTTGACACTTTCTGGAGCCGCCTCTATAGGAGCTGCCCTTTGCTTTGGAGCCCTTAGCTGCGGGAGCTGCTGTGTAGAGGGCTTCCCTGGAAGGGGCAGTTATGACCAGGTGAGTTAACCAATCAGAGGGTGGAGCGGGTGCGCAGATCAGGAAGCAGAGCAGGGACAGTGAAACGTTGCACACAGGGCCCAGGGGCACGCTTTAGGCAAAATATGGGCCAAAATGGGGTCGCAGGACCCAACCACACTCACCTGCTGTATACTGTGATACCACTTCTACTTTTTCTTGATTGATCTTCCAAATCAAGCTCTTTCTCCTAGTCTGAATATTCAGACAGAAGACCATCATTTTGGTCTAATTCGTGTTAATTCTTTACACCATTCAGGAAGACATACCCACTTTGATGATTTTGTGATAGCTGAAGACCCCAAGGTGAGCTGTCCATAATGATGATGCCATCTGCATAGCTAAGCCACTGCAGACTACAATCTCCCAATTTAGGTGGAACACAGCTGTGGTCGTGTAAAGAGCAAAGGCATTGCTAGGGGGGGGGTGGAGGGGTTCTAGGTCCGGGTCTTTTGGTTGTAGCCCCGGATAGAAGCTTACGGGCTATAACCAAAAGGCTAGCTAGTCCCGAGTCCTAAAAGTTCCACATTAGCGTAGCCCCGGATTTTTTCTAAACCTAACATCACCTCTGATAGGGCGGATCGTAGGTCAGTGAGATATAGATTGAACAAGGTGGGGGGCCAAGATAGAACCTTTTTTCCAGCTCATTATTGGTATAAATCCAGTCCTTGGTGGTGACACAGTCAACTAATCTAACTCTAACGCTTGTGTCTGAATGCATTACCTTTATCATGCTTAGTAGTCCCTGAGGGATGTTACCATCTGCCAGTTTCTTTCATAATCGCCTCTTATTAGTGGTGCCAAAGGCCGCACTAAAATCGATGTATGGAACGTAGGTGGTTTGTTTTATAATGTTCCATGCCTGCTGAATAATACTTGGTAAGGCGAACACATTGGGCCTCATTACAACCCTGGCGTTGGACCATGGTGCTATTAGCACCATGGTCCATGCCGGATTCCGCCATGGTGGATGGCGGATTTACTGCCCCATTCCAAGGTTGGCGGGGCGATAAATCCCCATTCACCATGGCCCCTTCCCCATTCCCATTTTTGGCCCATACGGCTCAATGGGAATGGGAAAAGCGCTAATTACGGCACTGTAAATTACGGTGCCGTAATTAGCACCAAGGTCCCTTAGCGGGTTGGACTTTAACGCCTGCAAAAAGCAGGCGTTAAAGTGTGAATCTGGCGTTAAGGGTTTAACGGCGCCGCAGCCTTTTACGGCGCCGTTAACCCCTTAACGCCAGGGTTGTAATGAGGCCCATTGTCCATGGTGCAGGTGCCTTTGCAAAATCCAGTCTGGTTATATGGTAGAATGTCATTTTTCTCAATCCACAATTGCAATTCGGAGAGAAGTATCCGAGCATAGACTTTCACAGGGGCATCAAGCATAGCACAGATACGGTAGTTGCCAGGCTCGGCGTGAGAGCCCTTCTTATAGATGGGCACAATCACGCTCTCTTTCCAAGTATCTGGCAACATTCCGGTGCGGCTTATGGATCCAAATGGTGTATGTAATATAGCAGCCCACTTGGTGGGTCTTCTTTTATTTTAGCAAAGTGTTACACATACCATCAGGGCCCGGGTCTCTGGAGGAATGATTGGATTCTATGATCTTCATGACATCTTGATTACTGTGTGCATAACACCATTTCATGGGTGACGGAAGTGTGTATTGAACCTCATCTTCATTCACCAAGATCTTATGTATGTGATAAGCAGCGCAGAGCAAGGCAATCATTGTTATATTGGATGGGCTGAACCAGTATGTGGCAGGTTTCACATTCTTTTTTTTGTTAATATTTTCTGATCCATCTTTGATATTATGCACAAATTGCTCTAATAGAATTAGGGTATAATGCAGAATTCCCTGCCCAGCATCTAAGATCTCAAGGTCATGGCTGAGAATCATTTTTCTTTTGCTTATTTCCTTATCAAAGCCATGCCATGCTTGACCTTTGCACCTGCCACCCTCATGCATTCATTCCTAATATTGCCACTAATATGATCCACAATCTCATAGAGGAATATTTTGTATAGCCTGATCCGTCCTAAATCATTCTCCACCGCGGCGGGGGAACCATTCACCCCTATCATCGTTGTCCGTACAGTATCCGCAGTATTATTAACATAAATAGTAGCTTTATCAATCTTGTTGGGAAGTTCATCGAATACGATTACCTGCAGTATTCAGATTCATCTGCCCATGCTGTGTCATCAAAGATTCAATGGTGCATTTTAGAGAAGAGATAAGAAGCCTTAAGATAGAAAATCTTGTCTGACTGTAAACCCATCAGATATTACAATACTTACGGTGCCATGTCTGCCACAGTACATAAGAGTATTTTAACAGAGTAAATCAATCATTCATGAGCCCATCAGTAAATGGGGCCCATCATAGAAACACTGGTTGCACAGTGGAGAGAAATATATTTGCCACATCGCCGAAGCAGTGGAACACTGGAAAATTGCTGATCATAAATCATGTGCCAGTGGAAATTACACCACATTTAGATATAATTGGACTACTTGCGCATAATGCACAGTGAGATAAGCACACAGAATCGGTTCTGTGATGGTAAAACAAAAGCACCATGATGCAAACAATACAAACAGGACTGGACGAGCTACTCGTGCGTGACATTGTATGGTATGGTAACGTTTAATTATATAGCGCCTATACACAGGCAAGTGTTTCAAAGCGTTCAAGGAGGGAGGGAAAATGGGGGGAAAAACAACAGTCGCTCAGAGCCCCTGAATTTCTGAGACGATAACAGTCTGCACAGGCAGATTAAGTGAATATGAAACAATTAACAGTTTAGATACAGCAAATAGGCCTGCCTGTGATTCTGCGGTTATTCCAAGTGCACATTAAGGGGTGAAGACAAGGCAGAACAGACAGACTTCAGGCAAGGCTGTATACAGATTGCGCAAGTGCCGGAGGGCAGGGATGGGCAGGGGACCAAGTGTGTGAGTAGAGAATGGAGAAGTGCGGGCAGAGAAGCTCTCACTTGCTCTGGATGACATTTTAAAGACCACAACACTTTGTTTGAATCTTGATGTCACCTTTTCAACAAGTTCAAGTTTTGAAGGACAAATCACCTTAGTAATGCTCTGTGGCATAGACTGGTCTCTGGAAACACATTCTAATGCCAGTCTGTGTGTTTGCATGGCCAGCACAGTCAACGTCAGATCTTTCACAAAGTCAAATTCCATTTGCTGTAATATTGGCTTTGCAAACCATTGTTTTTTCTTTTTGTAAATGCCATGGTGTATCAAAGCATATCAAAAGCGCCTGCACTTAAGATTATTCCCTACCAATGTTGTCATTGTGAGCAAGTACAGCCAACCTTGTTCTGGCCTCCATGTCATCTATGCTGTAATGCAACCTTTTAGGCCTGTACTTTAGGCACATATTATGGAAACCCTCCAAACCACCAGTGTGGCGAATTTCTGTCAGGCCCTTCCTATCTGTGGTAAGGGCTTTGTTGCACACAATCTTTTCAAGGGAAACCTTGCACCAACCACTTTTTCTTACGTTTGTGCTCCTCACTCAAAGGTCCATGTAGACACTACTGCCAATGCTCTTTTTCCTGCCATGAGTGCAGGTTTGAACAATGGTGGAGCATTGAATGCCATTTTTCAACAAGGATATACATGGAACCCTCACACGTTTTTTTAAACTCCACCAAAGATGGTTGCTGATAAACTGCGGCCATTTTGGAATTTCCTCTGATCCCTTTTTTCCAGCAGCTGTGATTTATTGGGGAAATTGATTTTGCAACGTGCCATACATCAAATTGATGTTTTATGTGCAGGAACTGCTCTTGCATGGCCTTTGCTATTCCAATGAGCCTGTCAGTGGCTATCAGATCTGTTTGCATTCCCCATTAATGGCAAAGGTTCAATGACTTAATGAACCCATATGTCTCAATGGCAACAGAAAATGTACATTCAGACACTTGCACCACAACAGAACTCACTATTACTTTGGTGTATATGACTTGGAAGTGGTAACTACAGTACTTGGCCGAAAAACCAGGCCTGTCGTACTGTCCATCACCAGCAAGCCTGACCCTTTTGCCTGCAAGAGCATTGTCTATAGGTATCTGTGTGAGATTCCAGGCCTGACTAATAGAGGCGAACAAGAACTTGATCTGATATTTGTAGTACGTGGTTTTAGTGAAGAACCTGAGTCCTACATATTAACAGAAACTTTAAATCTTACTGAATGTTGATCCACTGAACAACAGAGCAGAAGAACAAAGTACATTTCCAGCATACACATCTCCAAGAATGGGTTGCGTGGACCACGGAAATGTGTTATGTTGGTGGAAACAGCTACCCTTGATCTTCAGGTTGGTGCCTTTGACTGCTCGGGTAAAGTTCACCAATGGCTCCTCACAAAATCATTCTATGTATTGTGAGAAACCTAGGGGTATTTCCTCGTGTAAACCCTGAGAACCCTCTATTCGGCTGGCATGGGGATGGCCATCGCTTTTGGATTCCAACCCTGGGTGTGGACAAGCGAGGGAGGATCAACTGGGTAGAGGAGTCAAGGTTTGTATTCATGGGGGTGCCCCAGGCGAGACGCAGTATGCCCACTGGACAATAATAGAGGAGAAGAAGTCCCAGAAGCCTTTATGGGGTATTCTGACTCTCCTGGCCCTGATCCAGGTCTCATTACTCCAAATACAAAGGCCGTTATTCAAGGTCCAAGTAAGAGGAGGAAAAGAGTTAAGTATACCAAGGCTAGAGAATGTTCCTATCTCCACTGACGATCTCCGAACAGTACTCTGATAAATGAAATTAACCATCAATCCCAATCCAATTCCACCTCTTCCCATTTTCCATCTGAAATTCCTTCCTCAGCTTTCATGTGATATTTGCAATCCCATTCTGTCTTCCCCTCCCCATTTTCGACAAATACTGGAAAGAAGAAGAGGCAACCCAGATTAGTGAGGATTACCTGCACAAAACACCCTGAGAAACAAAAGGAAGACTGCCACCTACTACCATTAGGTTGTCCCATTAATAGAGTCAGGCAGGATAAGACATTTCACACCGACTACTCACACCTGCCTCCACTTGACTCTTTTTTTAAAGTATAAAAAGGTGTGGTTTTGCACAATCAAAGAAGCAAACTGTGTATCCGGAAAGAAGCCGAGAAGCCAAGGAGCAGGGAGTTGAGGAGAGGAAAGTCTGGAAGATCCGAAGGAGAGCGACGTGCCGAGACGCTGACCCAGTGCTTGTGAGGGGCTAAAGTGTGGCTAGTTCCAGGGAGCCGGATTATGGCAGCCCGTGTCCTGCTGGCTGCGTGTGAAGTGTATGTTCTGTTGGGACATGCGCCTGTCCGAAGGGTGTCTGAGGGGCAGGTGGTGAGACCCTGACCTTGATCCCATATGCTCAACGCTACCCGGTGAGTTTCAGGCCTGAAACCGAGAGAAACTCGGGAGCGTGCCGCTAGCTCGAGTGGGAAAGGAAGAAAGACAGAATTTGCAAGCAGCACAGAGCAGAAAGCAAGAAATATAACAGAGAGTAAATAAAAAGCGGATCAAAGGTGCTGAGAGAGCAGAAAGGAAGAAAAGGACTTGAAAGTAGATAAGAAGAGTGTGAGTGACCCGAAAGTGAAGGAAAGGTCTAAGTGAGCACCAGAGAATGAAACAAGTGAGCAAGAGGCACAAAAAGGAAAAGGACAGCCACAAGGGTGCATTGGGGCAAAGAATTGAATGTGCAAGAGGCACAGTGAAGAGAAAGTGAACCCAAAGGAAGGTGCCAGGGACACGGCAAGAAGAGAGAAGAGAAAGACAAAGACAAGCCAAGTGTGCACAGCCAAGTGGAAGATAACAAAAGGCTGCAGGAAGCACCTGAAAGAGGAAAGGATTGAAGCAAGTACATGAAATACAGAGAGGGACAAAAGGTCAGAGTGGTCACACTTAGGAGGAGCAGAGAACCTATGGTTTTCAAAAGTCTCTGATATTACCTAATGGGAAGGTTGTGTGTGAAAGGAACTGTAAATAAAAGAATGGCACACCTCGACAAGTTGAATTTTGTGTTTGAAACTGAACTTGTGTGAGGAACTGAAAGGGCCTAAGCTTGGGAAAGGGCACCCTGAGAGGCCTAACAAAGGTGAACCCTTATTTGGTGAAACAAGGAGGCATACGCTTCGGGAAGAGAAGACTGTGAGGCCTAGAAGAAACTGTGTTCTATTTCTGTTTTTGTCATGACCGCAGCCTCCAAGGAGTCAGGTTTAGCCCAACTGCCTCGGAAGCTGGGTCACAACTTTATTTTCAGGCACCCATCGGCTCCCATAGGGGCCTTATGGACCTTGTCCTGGCGCCAGTGGCGCCAGGCTCATAAGGGGACCCAGTCCCGGCACAGGACGTGCCGGGCTCATGATGTAAGGAATGGTGCTTGGGTGGACCTACCGGCTGCAGACCATGCTGCTCACTCCCCTGCAGGATGAAATCCTCATCCATCCATGGCTGGAACTACTTTACCTTCTGGGTGTGGCCAGCACCACTCCCTGGGACTGGATACTGGAACTATTCTGGAAGCTGGGACTTCTTACTTGGGCGAGGCTGCTGTGGAAGGAGACACCTAAGCACTCCAGTAGGACTATTTAAACCACGCCCGATCAGAGCAACGTGCTTCGCGTTATTCTGCAATAGCAGCAAGACGCTCACCGTGTCAGCTCCAGAGAATCTTCAACTTCTGCATCTAGGGAAGAGAAATCCGTAATCTTACCTTCTGAAATACCATCTTCATCTTCTGCAGCATCTGAGAAGGGAAAAGAACACCAGGTTTGCACGAGATAACAACCAGCGCAGCACTTACCCAATCCATCGGTGCATCGCAAGCCACGGGCTGCAGCTCTCCATTTTTCGGCACCCTGTGGAAGCAAGGACATTGGTTAGTAACCATCGTGAAACTTTTCCTACCTGCGCTGCATTCTTCTCGCCTCCGCCGACGCTGCTACTCGCATCTGCAAAACAAAAGGACATCATTAAGAAATACAAAACTCCATCCATACGCACGTGTTTTGGGCAGCTCTCATCTTTCTCACTCCTCGGCGCATTCCTCGACATCTATTTTTCTACCCAGCTGCTTCTGCAACCTGAAAAAGGAAAAGAGACATTAAGAAGTGCTTTAAACTTCGAATTGACATTTTTTACTTACTTGCCTGCAATACCTTCGCCTTTCCATCGCTCTCCATTCAAGCAACCGCCGTTCGTGCTGCTAACGACGGCCAAGCTCCAAATCTTCATCCTCTGCAACCAAGAGGCTGGACAATTAACCAGTGAAGTAACTGGCTTCGGCGCCCCTGCACAGACGCAGGATGGAGAGCTCCGCTTTCACCTATATAAGGTGAGCACATTTAGCCTACGAACTACGTGGGGAGTACCAGGAAGGGGAGTCAGCTTGCCCAGTCAGGCTTATATATCCTATTAACCCCTTGCTCTCACAATTGCAGACACCTCACCCTTCAGATCAAGATCTCAGTGAGGAGAGGGCCTTTCCAGGGTGGCATTCGAGGCCTGCGCGTGACCCTAGAAGACTCCGAGAACCCCCAGCCCAGACCTGCGCCTCCGAGGGATTCAGGTGAGCGTTACAGAACGCGAAGCCTACCGCAATATTCCCACCCAGGCGCAATGGAAACCTCGGACACAGATCAACTGGCTCAAATGCTTGGGGAAATAAGGGCAGAAGTACACGCATCTCGCCAAGAAACAAACGCTTTACGAAGGGAGTTGATCATGGCCAAGGAACGGACTGATGATCTGGCCAGACAGTTGCTACAGGCTCAAGCGGGACAGGCGCCACTGCCTCTCTATGGAGAGGGCGGCACGCCTACAACCTCAAGTAATCCGGTGCAAATTAATCTGCCAGGGAATGTGCCTTTGGCCCCGCCCGAACGTTTTTCCGGTGATCCAAAGCGATATGCAGTATTCATCAATCAATGCCGCTTGCACTTTCTGTGTAGACCCGCCGCATTCCCAACGGACCAAGCCAAGGTAGCGTTTGTACTTTCCTATCTTAGCGGTAGTGCTGCAGACTGGTCCATTCCTCTCGTGACACAGGATGACCCGCTCCTCTATAACTTTCAAGACTTTCAGACCAGTATGGAAAAGTTGTTCGCAAGACATTCGCAGGGGCAGGCCTTGGACAATGAACTCCTGTCACTCAGACAAGGTAATCAGGATCTCCTGGCTTACATAGCGTCCTTTAATAGACTGGTGGTTGAGACCAGATGGCCTGAAGATAAGAGAATCACACTCTTCTACAGAGGTCTACGTGGGGAACTTAAAGACGTTTTAGCTCAGGTGGTGAATCCGCCGCAAGACTGTTCATATTATATCGACCTAGTGGTCCAATTAGATCATCGGCTACAGAACAGGAAGACCGATCGATCCAGATTTGAAACCCGGGTACTTTCAAGACCTCAGAGCTCCGCTAAAGGGAATGACTCCGTGGAACCAATGCAAATAGGAGTAGTAAAAGGACCATTAACCCAGAAAGAACGGGAAAGAAGAAGGCAATTACAGCTGTGCCTATACTGTGGGAATTCTGGACATTTCCTTCGTGATTGCTCAGTGAAACCGGTCAAGAAGACCGTAGGAGCTTCTGATAAAACTGCTGAGAAACTGGAATCGGGAAACGACCTCGCCCGACAAGCGTAGAGGTCCGCTTGCCGAGCGTTAGAACCAGTTCCTTGACCTCGCATTTGGTAATGCCTATGGTCCTCATATGTCCCAATAGACCAGATCGCATGCATGCTATCAAAGTATACATCGATAGCGGAGCAATCGGTAATTATGTGGACCACGACTTGGCTACCAGGATGGATCTTCCCCTACGTCCCAAGATGGTAAAGGACGTAATCACTACAGTGGATGGTACTGAAATAGCTTCCGGACCAGTTTCTCATACCACCGTGGAGGTAACGTTGTTATGTCAAGGCGGACATCGGGAGAAGATCGTGTTTGATGTAATCAAGGCCCCGCAGTTTCAGGTGATTCTGGGAATGCCTTGGTTGGAAAAGCACAATCCTCAGATAAACTGGCGAGCCAAGGTGATTCGGTTTCCAGAATGCGCTTCAACCTGTTATCCTCAGCCCGAAATCAAGCTAGCAGCCATCACTTCCGAGGGCCCCCGATTACCTCTGGAATACCAAGAGTTCATCGACGTCTTTCAGAAAGATCAAGCCAACACCCTGCCTCCACATCGGTCATACGACTGCCAGATAGACCTGATACCTGGGTCCACCCCTCCGTGCAGTAGAATATATGCCCTCACTGAACCAGAAAACCTCCATCTCAGGCAATACTTGGACCAGTACTTGGCTAATGGATTCATCCGCCCCTCGAAATCCCCGGCTTCCTCAGCTTTGTTCTTCGTCCCGAAAAAGGAAGGTGACCTAAGAACGTGTATCGATTATCGCGCCCTGAACCAGATTACAGTAAAAAACCGATACCCGTTGCCCTTGATTCCTGAATTATTGGACCAGGTAAAAGGCGCCTGCATATACACAAAGTTAGACCTCAGAGGAGCTTACCATTTGGTACGCATTAAGGAGGGCGACGAATGGAAGACGGCCTTTCGCACTAAATATGGATTATTTGAGTATCAAGTAATGCCCTTCGGACTATGTAACGCACCGGCCGCTTTCCAGTTTTTCATGAATGATGTCCTCAGAGAACTTATTGATGTGTGCGTAGTCGTTTATATTGACGACATCCTGGTATACTCAGCCTCAGAATCTGATCATCGTAGACACGTCACAGCGGTTTTACAGAAACTTCGCCAACACCGCTTGTTTGCTAAACTGGAGAAGTGCACCTTTCACGCAAAGGAAGTGGAATTTTTAGGGTTCATCTTATCACCCAACAGAGTTCACATGGACTCAAGAAAAGTGGATGCTATCACCAAATGGCCTTCCCCAACTTCCGTGAAAGGTGTGCAGAGCATGCTGGGCTTCGCTAATTTTTACCGAAGGTTCATTCCGGAATTCTCTCGGTAGTCCAATCTATCACGGCTCTTCTGAAAAAGAATAAAAAATTCGAGTGGACTCCAGAAGCCGAACAAGCCTTCCAAGAATTAAAAACCAAATTTATCTCTGCTCCAGTCTTAAGGCATCCCCGTCCAGAACTTCCCTACATCGTCGAGACAGACGCTTCCAGCCTTGCAATGGGGGCGGTGCTGTCACAAAGAGACCCCGAGACTCACCAGTTACACCCTGTAGCCTTTTGGTCTCGCAAATTTTCGTCTCCTGAAATCAACTACACAATTACGGACAAAGAACTCTTGGCAATTAAGTCCGCCTTTAAGGCCTGGCGGCATTATCTTTTGGGAGCCCGGCACACAGTAACTGTAATCACGGATCACCGTAACCTCCAGTACCTGAAGTCAGCTAAAGCTCAATCTTCGAGGCAACTACGCTGGGCTTTATTCTTCGCAGAATTCGATTTTGTAATCACATTTCGACCAGGCGTTAGGAACGGAAAAGCAGACGCCCTTTCCCGGATAGGGGTAGACGAACTTACAGCTAATCCGGAGCCGGTGCCAATAATTCCTGAACAAAAGATACTAGGAGTAATCAACACCTCATCCCTCGAAGAGATTAAAGCAAGGGTCAATCAACTCATAACTCCCGAAGATTCATCGAATTGGCAATTGAAAGGGAAGGATTTTACAATAGATCAGAACCTATTGTATTTCCAAGGAAGACTATTCTTACCCTGCGCTGACTTACAAAAACAGGTCATCACCTGCTACCATGATTCTCTAATGGAAGGACATCCTGGAGTTGCCAAAACCTCAGAGAAAATTAAAAGGCATTTTTGGTGGCCATCTTGGAGGAAAGATATTAAGGAGTTTGTGGCTTCTTGTGGTATCTGCGCACAAAACAAGAGTCAGAAGGAAAAACCAGCAGGATTATTACGTCCAATAGACATTCCACCAGGCCCTTGGCACACGCTCTCGATGGATTTTATCACGGATTTACCCCCTTGCTCCGGATACAACACAATTCTAGTGATCGTGGACCTTTTTTCAAAAATGGCTCATTTTATCCCACTGAAGGGTTTACCTACAGCTTCCATTCTAGCCCGAGAATTCCTTGAAAACATTGTCCGGTTGCACGGTTTCCCTTCAGTACTAATCTCTGACCGAGGGAGCCAATTCATTTCCCATTTTTGGCGGAGTTGTTGTCCTTTAGCACAGATTGATGTACGACTTTCCACCAGCCATCATCCTCAAACCGATGGGCAGACTGAGAGAACTAACCAAACTCTAGAACAATATCTGCGCTGCATGTTGCATCAATCCGAGGGTACTTGGAAGGATGTCCTTTGGATTGCTGAATACGCTTACAATAATTCAATCCATTCTGGGACAGGAAAAACCCCTTTTTTCCTGCTGTATGGAAGTCATCCTCGAACCTCAAATCTGGACCCACCTCAAGCTCTCGGAACACCTGCTGTTGACCATCTGCATTCGGCGATAACTCAAGCATTTAAAGAAGCCACAGCTCATCTTCAACTAGCTAAAGAATCATACAAAAAAGGAGCGGACCAACATCGAAAAGAGGCTCCTCCATATCAAAAAGGAGATCAAGTCTGGCTGTCCACTAAACATTTATCTTTAAAAGGGCCACGCACCTTCAACCCAAGATATTTAGGACCCTACTCGATCACGGCCGTGATTAACCCAGTGGCTGTCAAACTAGAATTACCTACTCGAATGAAGATACATCCTGTCTTCCATGTTTCCCTCCTGAAACCTGTGCAACCCGGAACCCGTTTGACTAAACCTCCTGAGCCAATCCAAGTTGACGGAGAATCCGAATTTGAAATTCGAGACATCTTGGACTCCAAAATTTCCAAATCAAAACTATACTACCTGATTGATTGGAAGGGATATGGACCCCAGGAGAGATCTTGGGAACCCTCAGAATACGTACATGCACCTCGTTTAGTCCGAAAATTTCATCGGGCTTTTCCCAACAAGCCAAAACCTCCGGAAAAGACAAGCTTGGGAGGGGCTTTGAGGGGGGGTACTGTCATGACCGCAGCCTCCAAGGAGTCAGGTTTAGCCCAACTGCCTCGGAAGCTGGGTCACAACTTTATTTTCAGGCACCCATCGGCTCCCATAGGGGCCTTATGGACCTTGTCCTGGCGCCAGTGGCGCCAGGCTCATAAGGGGACCCAGTCCCGGCACAGGACGTGCCGGGCTCATGATGTAAGGAATGGTGCTTGGGTGGACCTACCGGCTGCAGACCATGCTGCTCACTCCCCTGCAGGATGAAATCCTCATCCATCCATGGCTGGAACTACTTTACCTTCTGGGTGTGGCCAGCACCACTCCCTGGGACTGGATACTGGAACTATTCTGGAAGCTGGGACTTCTTACTTGGGCGAGGCTGCTGTGGAAGGAGACACCTAAGCACTCCAGTAGGACTATTTAAACCACGCCCGATCAGAGCAACGTGCTTCGCGTTATTCTGCAATAGCAGCAAGACGCTCACCGTGTCAGCTCCAGAGAATCTTCAACTTCTGCATCTAGGGAAGAGAAATCCGTAATCTTACCTTCTGAAATACCATCTTCATCTTCTGCAGCATCTGAGAAGGGAAAAGAACACCAGGTTTGCACGAGATAACAACCAGCGCAGCACTTACCCAATCCATCGGTGCATCGCAAGCCACGGGCTGCAGCTCTCCATTTTTCGGCACCCTGTGGAAGCAAGGACATTGGTTAGTAACCATCGTGAAACTTTTCCTACCTGCGCTGCATTCTTCTCGCCTCCGCCGACGCTGCTACTCGCATCTGCAAAACAAAAGGACATCATTAAGAAATACAAAACTCCATCCATACGCACGTGTTTTGGGCAGCTCTCATCTTTCTCACTCCTCGGCGCATTCCTCGACATCTATTTTTCTACCCAGCTGCTTCTGCAACCTGAAAAAGGAAAAGAGACATTAAGAAGTGCTTTAAACTTCGAATTGACATTTTTTACTTACTTGCCTGCAATACCTTCGCCTTTCCATCGCTCTCCATTCAAGCAACCGCCGTTCGTGCTGCTAACGACGGCCAAGCTCCAAATCTTCATCCTCTGCAACCAAGAGGCTGGACAATTAACCAGTGAAGTAACTGGCTTCGGCGCCCCTGCACAGACGCAGGATGGAGAGCTCCGCTTTCACCTATATAAGGTGAGCACATTTAGCCTACGAACTACGTGGGGAGTACCAGGAAGGGGAGTCAGCTTGCCCAGTCAGGCTTATATATCCTATTAACCCCTTGCTCTCACAATTGCAGACACCTCACCCTTCAGATCAAGATCTCAGTGAGGAGAGGGCCTTTCCAGGGTGGCATTCGAGGCCTGCGCGTGACCCTAGAAGACTCCGAGAACCCCCAGCCCAGACCTGCGCCTCCGAGGGATTCAGGTGAGCGTTACAGAACGCGAAGCCTACCGCAATATTCCCACCCAGGCGCAATGGAAACCTCGGACACAGATCAACTGGCTCAAATGCTTGGGGAACTAAGGGCAGAAGTACACGCATCTCGCCAAGAAACAAACGCTTTACGAAGGGAGTTGATCATGGCCAAGGAACGGACTGATGATCTGGCCAGACAGTTGCTACAGGCTCAAGCGGGACAGGCGCCACTGCCTCTCTATGGAGAGGGCGGCACGCCTACAACCTCAAGTAATCCGGTGCAAATTAATCTGCCAGGGAATGTGCCTTTGGCCCCGCCCGAACGTTTTTCCGGTGATCCAAAGCGATATGCAGTATTCATCAATCAATGCCGCTTGCACTTTCTGTGTAGACCCGCCGCATTCCCAACGGACCAAGCCAAGGTAGCGTTTGTACTTTCCTATCTTAGCGGTAGTGCTGCAGACTGGTCCATTCCTCTCGTGACACAGGATGACCCGCTCCTCTATAACTTTCAAGACTTTCAGACCAGTATGGAAAAGTTGTTCGCAAGACATTCGCAGGGGCAGGCCTTGGACAATGAACTCCTGTCACTCAGACAAGGTAATCAGGATCTCCTGGCTTACATAGCGTCCTTTAATAGACTGGTGGTTGAGACCAGATGGCCTGAAGATAAGAGAATCACACTCTTCTACAGAGGTCTACGTGGGGAACTTAAAGACGTTTTAGCTCAGGTGGTGAATCCGCCGCAAGACTGTTCATATTATATCGACCTAGTGGTCCAATTAGATCATCGGCTACAGAACAGGAAGACCGATCGATCCAGATTTGAAACCCGGGTACTTTCAAGACCTCAGAGCTCCGCTAAAGGGAATGACTCCGTGGAACCAATGCAAATAGGAGTAGTAAAAGGACCATTAACCCAGAAAGAACAGGAAAGAAGAAGGCAATTACAGCTGTGCCTATACTGTGGGAATTCTGGACATTTCCTTCGTGATTGCTCAGTGAAACCGGTCAAGAAGACCGTAGGAGCTTCTGATAAAACTGCTGAGAAACTGGAATCGGGAAACGACCTCGCCCGACAAGCGTAGAGGTCCGCTTGCCGAGCGTTAGAACCAGTTCCTTGACCTCGCATTTGGTAATGCCTATGGTCCTCATATGTCCCAATAGACCAGATCGCATGCATGCTATCAAAGTATACATCGATAGCGGAGCAATCGGTAATTATGTGGACCACGACTTGGCTACCAGGATGGATCTTCCCCTACGTCCCAAGATGGTAAAGGACGTAATCACTACAGTGGATGGTACTGAAATAGCTTCCGGACCAGTTTCTCATACCACCGTGGAGGTAACGTTGTTATGTCAAGGCGGACATCGGGAGAAGATCGTGTTTGATGTAATCAAGGCCCCGCAGTTTCAGGTGATTCTGGGAATGCCTTGGTTGGAAAAGCACAATCCTCAGATAAACTGGCGAGCCAAGGTGATTCGGTTTCCAGAATGCGCTTCAACCTGTTATCCTCAGCCCGAAATCAAGCTAGCAGCCATCACTTCCGAGGGCCCCCGATTACCTCTGGAATACCAAGAGTTCATCGACGTCTTTCAGAAAGATCAAGCCAACACCCTGCCTCCACATCGGTCATACGACTGCCAGATAGACCTGATACCTGGGTCCACCCCTCCGTGCAGTAGAATATATGCCCTCACTGAACCAGAAAACCTCCATCTCAGGCAATACTTGGACCAGTACTTGGCTAATGGATTCATCCGCCCCTCGAAATCCCCGGCTTCCTCAGCTTTGTTCTTCGTCCCGAAAAAGGAAGGTGACCTAAGAACGTGTATCGATTATCGCGCCCTGAACCAGATTACAGTAAAAAACCGATACCCGTTGCCCTTGATTCCTGAATTATTGGACCAGGTAAAAGGCGCCTGCATATACACAAAGTTAGACCTCAGAGGAGCTTACCATTTGGTACGCATTAAGGAGGGCGACGAATGGAAGACGGCCTTTCGCACTAAATATGGATTATTTGAGTATCAAGTAATGCCCTTCGGACTATGTAACGCACCGGCCGCTTTCCAGTTTTTCATGAATGATGTCCTCAGAGAACTTATTGATGTGTGCGTAGTCGTTTATATTGACGACATCCTGGTATACTCAGCCTCAGAATCTGATCATCGTAGACACGTCACAGCGGTTTTACAGAAACTTCGCCAACACCGCTTGTTTGCTAAACTGGAGAAGTGCACCTTTCACGCAAAGGAAGTGGAATTTTTAGGGTTCATCTTATCACCCAACAGAGTTCACATGGACTCAAGAAAAGTGGATGCTATCACCAAATGGCCTTCCCCAACTTCCGTGAAAGGTGTGCAGAGCATGCTGGGCTTCGCTAATTTTTACCGAAGGTTCATTCCGGAATTCTCTCGGTAGTCCAATCTATCACGGCTCTTCTGAAAAAGAATAAAAAATTCGAGTGGACTCCAGAAGCCGAACAAGCCTTCCAAGAATTAAAAACCAAATTTATCTCTGCTCCAGTCTTAAGGCATCCCCGTCCAGAACTTCCCTACATCGTCGAGACAGACGCTTCCAGCCTTGCAATGGGGGCGGTGCTGTCACAAAGAGACCCCGAGACTCACCAGTTACACCCTGTAGCCTTTTGGTCTCGCAAATTTTCGTCTCCTGAAATCAACTACACAATTACGGACAAAGAACTCTTGGCAATTAAGTCCGCCTTTAAGGCCTGGCGGCATTATCTTTTGGGAGCCCGGCACACAGTAACTGTAATCACGGATCACCGTAACCTCCAGTACCTGAAGTCAGCTAAAGCTCAATCTTCGAGGCAACTACGCTGGGCTTTATTCTTCGCAGAATTCGATTTTGTAATCACATTTCGACCAGGCGTTAGGAACGGAAAAGCAGACGCCCTTTCCCGGATAGGGGTAGACGAACTTACAGCTAATCCGGAGCCGGTGCCAATAATTCCTGAACAAAAGATACTAGGAGTAATCAACACCTCATCCCTCGAAGAGATTAAAGCAAGGGTCAATCAACTCATAACTCCCGAAGATTCATCGAATTGGCAATTGAAAGGGAAGGATTTTACAATAGATCAGAACCTATTGTATTTCCAAGGAAGACTATTCTTACCCTGCGCTGACTTACAAAAACAGGTCATCACCTGCTACCATGATTCTCTAATGGAAGGACATCCTGGAGTTGCCAAAACCTCAGAGAAAATTAAAAGGCATTTTTGGTGGCCATCTTGGAGGAAAGATATTAAGGAGTTTGTGGCTTCTTGTGGTATCTGCGCACAAAACAAGAGTCAGAAGGAAAAACCAGCAGGATTATTACGTCCAATAGACATTCCACCAGGCCCTTGGCACACGCTCTCGATGGATTTTATCACGGATTTACCCCCTTGCTCCGGATACAACACAATTCTAGTGATCGTGGACCTTTTTTCAAAAATGGCTCATTTTATCCCACTGAAGGGTTTACCTACAGCTTCCATTCTAGCCCGAGAATTCCTTGAAAACATTGTCCGGTTGCACGGTTTCCCTTCAGTACTAATCTCTGACCGAGGGAGCCAATTCATTTCCCATTTTTGGCGGAGTTGTTGTCCTTTAGCACAGATTGATGTACGACTTTCCACCAGCCATCATCCTCAAACCGATGGGCAGACTGAGAGAACTAACCAAACTCTAGAACAATATCTGCGCTGCATGTTGCATCAATCCGAGGGTACTTGGAAGGATGTCCTTTGGATTGCTGAATACGCTTACAATAATTCAATCCATTCTGGGACAGGAAAAACCCCTTTTTTCCTGCTGTATGGAAGTCATCCTCGAACCTCAAATCTGGACCCACCTCAAGCTCTCGGAACACCTGCTGTTGACCATCTGCATTCGGCGATAACTCAAGCATTTAAAGAAGCCACAGCTCATCTTCAACTAGCTAAAGAATCATACAAAAAAGGAGCGGACCAACATCGAAAAGAGGCTCCTCCATATCAAAAAGGAGATCAAGTCTGGCTGTCCACTAAACATTTATCTTTAAAAGGGCCACGCACCTTCAACCCAAGATATTTAGGACCCTACTCGATCACGGCCGTGATTAACCCAGTGGCTGTCAAACTAGAATTACCTACTCGAATGAAGATACATCCTGTCTTCCATGTTTCCCTCCTGAAACCTGTGCAACCCGGAACCCGTTTGACTAAACCTCCTGAGCCAATCCAAGTTGACGGAGAATCCGAATTTGAAATTCGAGACATCTTGGACTCCAAAATTTCCAAATCAAAACTATACTACCTGATTGATTGGAAGGGATATGGACCCCAGGAGAGATCTTGGGAACCCTCAGAATACGTACATGCACCTCGTTTAGTCCGAAAATTTCATCGGGCTTTTCCCAACAAGCCAAAACCTCCGGAAAAGACAAGCTTGGGAGGGGCTTTGAGGGGGGGTACTGTCATGACCGCAGCCTCCAAGGAGTCAGGTTTAGCCCAACTGCCTCGGAAGCTGGGTCACAACTTTATTTTCAGGCACCCATCGGCTCCCATAGGGGCCTTATGGACCTTGTCCTGGCGCCAGTGGCGCCAGGCTCATAAGGGGACCCAGTCCCGGCACAGGACGTGCCGGGCTCATGATGTAAGGAATGGTGCTTGGGTGGACCTACCGGCTGCAGACCATGCTGCTCACTCCCCTGCAGGATGAAATCCTCATCCATCCATGGCTGGAACTACTTTACCTTCTGGGTGTGGCCAGCACCACTCCCTGGGACTGGATACTGGAACTATTCTGGAAGCTGGGACTTCTTACTTGGGCGAGGCTGCTGTGGAAGGAGACACCTAAGCACTCCAGTAGGACTATTTAAACCACGCCCGATCAGAGCAACGTGCTTCGCGTTATTCTGCAATAGCAGCAAGACGCTCACCGTGTCAGCTCCAGAGAATCTTCAACTTCTGCATCTAGGGAAGAGAAATCCGTAATCTTACCTTCTGAAATACCATCTTCATCTTCTGCAGCATCTGAGAAGGGAAAAGAACACCAGGTTTGCACGAGATAACAACCAGCGCAGCACTTACCCAATCCATCGGTGCATCGCAAGCCACGGGCTGCAGCTCTCCATTTTTCGGCACCCTGTGGAAGCAAGGACATTGGTTAGTAACCATCGTGAAACTTTTCCTACCTGCGCTGCATTCTTCTCGCCTCCGCCGACGCTGCTACTCGCATCTGCAAAACAAAAGGACATCATTAAGAAATACAAAACTCCATCCATACGCACGTGTTTTGGGCAGCTCTCATCTTTCTCACTCCTCGGCGCATTCCTCGACATCTATTTTTCTACCCAGCTGCTTCTGCAACCTGAAAAAGGAAAAGAGACATTAAGAAGTGCTTTAAACTTCGAATTGACATTTTTTACTTACTTGCCTGCAATACCTTCGCCTTTCCATCGCTCTCCATTCAAGCAACCGCCGTTCGTGCTGCTAACGACGGCCAAGCTCCAAATCTTCATCCTCTGCAACCAAGAGGCTGGACAATTAACCAGTGAAGTAACTGGCTTCGGCGCCCCTGCACAGACGCAGGATGGAGAGCTCCGCTTTCACCTATATTAGGTGAGCACATTTAGCCTACGAACTACGTGGGGAGTACCAGGAAGGGGAGTCAGCTTGCCCAGTCAGGCTTATATATCCTATTAACCCCTTGCTCTCACAATTGCAGACACCTCACCCTTCAGATCAAGATCTCAGCGAGGAGAGGGCCTTTCCAGGGTGGCATTCGAGGCCTGCGCGTGACCCTAGAAGACTCCGAGAACCCCCAGCCCAGACCTGCGCCTCCGAGGGATTCAGGTGAGCGTTACAGTTTTGTTTGAAACTTGGAAGGATTGAAGCTTGGGGAAGGGAGTCCCCAGGAACTAAATACATGGGGAGGAGTTTGACAGAGTGCAAGAACTTTGTGGAGAAGAGGTAACAAACAACCTTTTTTTGATTGTGCTTAACGTTGATGATACTGACCAAGCCACACCTGGTGAGAAGACCATCTGAAACCAGCCTTGGTATATGTTTCGTTTTGAATCACAATGTTTTCTTTAAAGAGACTTCCTACCATATTTTATCAAAGAGTGAGGGCAAGCATAGGTTTAGACACAGACGTATTTTGGTTTTGGACTTTCAGACATCAACGGCCCTTGGAAACATCAGTTGAGGGAGCCATCCCTTTACAGTTGGGGCCAGTAAGCTATTACACCAACCACAGCATTATAGTAAATAAACCTTTTGAAACAATAACACTTGAGTCTGTGTCTCTCTTGATACCATGCCCGTCTCACAGTATCCTAAAGTCTCATTTAATCATTTGTATAATCTGTAGCCGGCTGCTGTCAAATACAAGGTATTTTGGCTCCTGTAATCGCTAATCGTCCTGCAGTACAGTGGTTTGCGATTCTATGGTGGTGGATTAAGTCCTCCGCACTAGGAATAGTGAAGTCAGGGTCATGAGCATAGTGGTCGATCAGTTCTGAAGATGCTTCAGTGATTTCAATCTGTGATATTGCAGGATTTTCAGAATGTATTGGGGAAACATGGAACATTGTTTTTCTTTGATTTAAATTGTTTCGATGGTATGGATTGTGTGAGAGGATCTGCAAGTAATGACGAAACATCTTCTGTGTTGCCTGTTAGTTCTTGTGGACGTTCTGTGATGTAACAATGATCCATCATTACTTTCCATGGTTTGCTGGTGATTTCAGTTCAAATTCTGGCCACTGGACATCGGCATACAAACTCTGAACCATGGGACGAGCAAACTCAAACTCAAACATTAGTAACGTGCGCTTTGCCAATAGAAATGTATTTTGTGTTTAGCCTGATATTGCAGTGCATTCAGCCTACACGTGTTTCGACACAGCGGGCCTCATTACAAGTATGGCGGTAAGGCAACAACGGCGCTGGTATCGCTACCGGCACCGTTGCTACCGTACCTATGGGGCCGAATGGGGATGGGGTGTTCCGTATTACCGGCATCCGCAAATGGGCAATTACCGGGTCTGGCAAACTCGGCATGACCCGGTAATTGCCCATTCATGGGTGCCCGAAAAAAATGGATACTGGCGGCAGCCTCGTAATGAGGCCCAGCGTCTTTTTCAAAGCTGACAGTGAATCAAAATGATAACAAAAAATATATAACCGTTGATTTGATAACATACCAATTTAGATAAACATACTTTTTAGAGAAAAGAAATAAATATACATACATACCGGTGGCAAGATGGGTATGCAGAAAAGGATTACAGACGACACACAGGAGAAACAGAAACTAATATTGAGTTGGTTGTTACCATGTTTGACTTGAAGCATCAAAACAATACTTAGTATCTCATAATTGAACCGTACGTACTACTAGACTTCAAAACATATGTCATGCTTGTTAATATTGTTTATGAACGCTTGGAGGACCCTAATACTGGTACATGCATAAGCATTCAGTTGGTAAAATGAGTGCATTGGATTTCCCATCACCCAGAGTTGCTGTGTGTTAATCGACTTTTGAGTAAATTGGTATTGGTTAGTATTTTATTAAAACAAATGTAGCTCTCTGATTTAGCCATTAACCGATTGAGTTGTGTTTACAACTAGATGCAAAATAAAGTAAATTAAAAAGAGACCACATAATCTTGTATAATCCTACATTCTAATTATTATCAATAAGCAATATAATCAATAACAATGATACATTTTTCAATAAGTTGAACTTGAGTGTATACACCTATAGTATAGTTACATATAAATGTAGAATAGAAAAAAATATTACTTGAAAAGGAAGTGAGCTTGATATTGATACAAGAGTAGTTGTCGAATGTGAAGTTTGTTTCTTTATTCAATGTATATATTCATAACAATTGTCAATAGAAAAGATATATTAGAAGAACAAAAATAAAATGTAATACACTATAAATCAGTTTACGTGCATGTTAGTAGGGCTCACCGTTGGGATATTTGTGGTGTCTGTCCTTTCCTTAGAGGAAACGGTCTGGATTTCCAACAGTGTGGTCTACGTAATGACAGATATTGTAATTATCCAATTTTGTGAAATGACCAATTTACAGGTACTGATATAAATGTTTTTAGAAAGGCTCAAATTGCAGTGAACTTTTTGTGTATCCTAAAGGTATGGATTTATTCAAGGACAGTGTAACATTTAAAAACATGTCTAAATGGTAACAAGATAGAAAAATTGTCAATAAATTATCTATAACATTATTACACAAAAACTCCAATCCTTTCACCCATTACCTATTGGCAAACAAGTTAAATAAATTGTGTGATCATTTTTTCAAAACATATATATATATATGTGTGTATATATATATATATATATATATATATATATATATATATATATATATATATATACAAATGTGTATATATGAACAGACATTAATCTTTCGATGCTCACAACACACTTGACTCTGTGTGTGCTGAAATACATTTCGAACAACATTGGGAAGTAATTTGCGAAGGAGTTTGGGGGCGATTCTTTTCTTGTGAACTTTGATGGCCTGTACATACCTTGCGAGAAGTGTATGCTGCAGACATGGAATCAATTGCCCCTCATGTCCTCCGAGACATCCTTGGCTCTGCTGTCCCTCTAGGATACGGGAAATCCACAATTGACCAACCATTTTCTTACCAACGACTGATCCTTTGGGAAAATATAACTAACTGTACCCAGAGTTTTGACATGGCTGGCATTAGAGCATCCCAAAACGATACAAGAAGGCATTTTTTCATAGTCCGGAAGGTCTAGAAATAATTATTACAAAATGTAACTAATAATGTATGGCAGTGATTCAACAAACAAAAAGCTTGCAAATACAAAGTGCTGTACAGGTAACTGCTCTGTAACCCAGTCTGATCAGCCAGGTGAACAAAGTACTCTGAAATCAATGGTCTGTCACACGAAAAAACGTATTACTGGTACAATGATAATTCTTTGAGCCATCGAAAGAAAATGGGGACGACGAAACATTACATTTTAAAAAAATACACTGTCATGTGATGTGGCAATTCAAGAGATAATCGGGCTGATTCATGGAATAAATGTGCACCGAAAAGGGGAGCGCAAGCGGGAAAATCGCAGCGCAAACATGAAAATCACAGCGCACGCGTGCCATAGCCGCGCACATCGATTCATGGAATTCAGTGCGCGTGTAAATCCTGGGATGTGCACTAAAATCGTGGGTGGCGCACGCGGGCGCACACTTCATTAAACGGTGTGCGCTACGTGCACAGGGAAAGCGCACATAGCGCAGCGCACACAACAAAAGTGGGTGGAACACGGGGCATAACATGTGGAATGGGGAACAATGCGTGAAAATGTGGGTGTTACGGGGGAAGTACAGGAGGTAAATGCTCGCAACGCCCACATGCGCACCAACAACACGTATTCATGGAATCGAACAGGGGAAAGGCGTGCGCCAAAAAAGACGCGCTAATCCGGAAACACGTATACCAGCAGGAAAAAGGCGTAAGCGGCCCCGCGCAGCATAAAAGTGCGCACAAACAACAAACAAGCTCGGACCCTACGATGAATATACCGTTCCTCGCAGCAGTGGTCGTGGGACACCGCATGAGGAGGAGGATAGCCAGGCCCCGCATTTCTTTACCCAGGACCAGCCTTTTTGGGATGCCTGGTGACCAGGTGTATTCGAGGTACAGGTTTCCACCACACATAATCCTAGAACTGGTCAGGGAGTGGGAGGATAACCTCACATCACCCACCCTGTGCTCCCAAGCACTGAGCGCCTTGGAAAAGGTGCTCAATGTACTGCACTTCTTGGCTACTGGGTCATTTCAGCAGACAAGTGCCATCGTGGGGGGCGTGTCACAGGCCACGCAGTCATGCTGCCTTCACCAGGTGTTGGCCATCATGACTGCATGCCCATCAGTCCGCAGGCACATATACATGCCCAGAACACCTGCAGAAAGCCAGGCCATGGTCCTGGACTTTTACGGGGTGGCACACCTCCCCAAAGTGCTAGGTGCCATTGATTGCACCCATGTGGCTCTACGTCCTCCCAGGGCCACTGAGCACATATATCGAAACCGCAAGCACTGGCATTCAATCAACGTGCAGGTTGTATGTGATGCCAAGGGAATAATCACTTCAGTATATGCCAACTATCCAGGGTCAAGCCATGATAGTTTCATTTTCAGAATGTCACCCCTAAACCAGGACCTGGAAGCTGGGCGGCATGGAGACACATGGCTAATTGGTGAGTATAAATGCCTCTGCACATGCATCTATATCGGAAACTGAGAAATGGGAAAACCCCACTAATGACAACCATTATCACCTCCCCAGGGGACAGTGCCTACCCTCTGAGCACCTACATGATGACGCCAATTCGGAACCCCACCACACCACCCGAAGTAAGATACAACACAGCCCATATTGCAACCCGGGGCATAGTGGAGCGCACATTCAGAGTGCTTAAGTCACGCTTTCGCTGCCTTGACCGCTCTGGTGGGCAGCTGCTATATGCGCCCCCAGTAGTGTGCAGGATCATAGTGGCAGCATGTGTCCTGCACAACGTTGCAACCCGCCGGGGCGTGCTGGTGGACATGGTGGTGCCCCCACATCCCCAACCGCATGCGTGCCCGCTGTGCATGGGAGGTGAAAGGGCACATGGTGAGGCAGCCCGTACCCAGCTGTCAGGCAAATGTCTCAGTGTACTGCATACAACATGAACTGCATCTGCAAAGGAGAGGGCCTTGTGAAGACATGAAGAACCTACATGTATGTAAGGAGAAAGACATGGATGCACAAGCACATATCAATACACCATGCAGTGTAGAATCAAACAACAATCCCCACTAGGGATGTACACACAGTTTTGACTACAGACTGCCGACACAACTCAGGGGAGCCCAATATCACTGTGTAGGTTACTGTCACTTGGTCACACCCTTTGCAAGCCCATGGAAAGGGGAAGCAGAAGGGGTGTGTGTCTCAGGAAACCAAGCATCGAACCCAAACACAGGACAAGCCTGCATGTGCCCAGCTGGAATACACAGTGGATGCCCACAGGAGGCATACAAAGCAACACACTGTAAAAAAAATCAAAAATGGCAATGCGTGGACCAGGGAGGGAGGCCACCCAGGAGAGACGAGGTACAGGGTGCACCCCCAACACCCACATGTGTGGATGTTGAGAAAAAAAATACCTCCATGGGCTAATGGCCTGCATGGCTACGCTACAATGGGAGAACCGCCGTCGCTCTCATCACCCTCTGTTGCTACATCAGGAGGTGGCTGTGATATGGGAGGCAGCCCACGCAAAGCCCTGGTATGATCCTCCAAGCCAGCAAGCATGCGGGTTTGGAAGGTTCGGTTCTGCAGGATGATGGTACGGAGATCCCCATGCAGCACCTCACGAGCAGCAAGCATTTCTGCCTGCATGGCCTCGCGTGATGCCCGGATCTCCTCACGGGTTTCCTGGAGCTCAGCTGAGTGTGAACGTGTGAGCTGCTTCAGCTGCTGTTCTGAACTAAAATTCCGGGAAACCTCAAGTTCATCCAGAGTGTCTCTGAGGGACCCGTGTTCTAACTTCAGGGCTTCCCTGTGGGCCTGGGACTCTACAGATATGGCTGCACGCAGAGTCTCCAGTGCAGCCCGTTGGTCCCTGTTGGACGCCAACATGTCCTCCCTGTGTGAATGGCAAATGGAGTCTGTTGCCTGCTGCTGGAGCTCCATCTGCCTTTCAGGGGGGAGAATGGAGGTGGCCACCCTATCCATTGCCTGAGCCATCATTTCACACAATGCCCCCTGTTGTGCTGCAATACTGTAAATGGAGTTCTCCCACACAGTATTGTCTGTGGCGGTGTACCCAGAGACACCCGTGGACAGTATGGTCTGCAGGAGGATTGGGTTTTCACCCACCACCACCCCACATCCTCCACTGGTGCCCGGTTGTGGCTGAGATTCCTCCTGGGTTTGCACCATCTCCTCCTACTCAACAGCATCAAGTGCCTCATCACCTGCAAAAACATGAAAGACAACAAATGGAAACAGGCATGAGCACCATAGCACACACATAGGCCTGACGAGGCAGAGATCCAATACATAAATTGCACATGTACCACATGAATATAACTCTGGCATGCATGCACTGTCAATGAGTTGGAAGGGGAGGCAAAAAGCACACACTGAGGACTCAACGATGGAAAAGCAACACATGTGCAGCATGCTGGATAGCACTGGCAGCACACATTAGCCGGTGCGTGGCATGTCCAATACACATACATGACATATGCCATCACACAGATGGCACGTAGCATAGCCATGGTACATTTGACAATTACAGCCATATGGTAGGAAATCAGTACTGTCACCCATCCATGTGAGATGGACATGATGAGATGAAACATGCAAAATAGTGTGACAAAATATGCATGTGCCACATGCTGCAACAGATCCAGTGTTCACTGATACAGTGATGGCAGGCAGATGAATACATCAATGTTTGGTCACTTCAACATGACAGAACACAACAGTCATGTTCAACATTCAAACAGGGCCCAAAATGATTGTGTGCAGCCCATTACTCAATCAGCCTGAATGGTCAAATCATTCCCATAACAAGGTAATAAATGTGGCCCATTGTGGGGTGTAATGTATGACAGAAGTATGTCACATTTGTGGCAGTACGTCATAAAAATGTGTCCTAAAAATGGCAAGGATTGAAACAATCAGGCGGAATGAACAGGAAAACATTTTGAACAATGTAGTTGCAAGATGACAGTTGAAGGGCAACTGCAATAATCTGGTGCAAATTGGCAACTGTGGTCAGAAGGGATACTGTCATACCCAAACCAAAGGCTGGGAAATGGTTTGGAGGGACCACATGGGTGGCCCATACCAGTCATGACTACACAGCCTCAGCTGGCACTCAATCAGAACACATCACCCAGGCAACATACACATGGATTGCACACACATGCATGGCCACTCACCAGACAATGCTTCAAAATCTGGTAGGTTCACACGCCTCGGATCTGTTCCTCTGTGACAAAGGCTCCAGCGACAGACTCATGTTCAGTGAGTTGGTCGTCCTCTGGTGGAGACCCACCGCCAGTCACCAGAGTAGAGGCACGATTGGAAGCCAACTTGTTCTTTGCTCTGCGTTTCAGGTCATTCAACTGCCTATAGCAATCATCAGCTGTGCGCCTCACAAATCCAAGGACACTAATGTGGTCCACGATGGTCTGCCAGTGGGCCCTACGTTGAGCAGGCGTAGTCTTGCACCCTGCAGTCACCACTATTTCGCGGATATGTGCCAACACATAGGCCACAAGTGCATTTAGTTCTGCGTCATTGAAGCTAGGCTTCCTTGACGTGCCGGAGTGTGTAGCCGTGTCTGGGGTCCCAGCCTGTATTGCAAGAGCACCCTTCTTCTTCTTGGAAGGTGGTGCGGATCCTGAGTGGCTTACGCCGCTCTGGTTGGTAGGGGCAGAAGCGCAGGTGGACTGGGTACTTGAAGTTTCCAAAGGCACAATGACCAAAGGTCTCACTGCAGGCATTGGCTGCAGAGTGATGTTGGCAGGACCAACCTCGGTGTGAAGGACTTGGACCGGCACTGTCCCGGCTGGGAGACTCGGAGCTGGGGTGGATTGAGCTGCAGCTGCCCCTGCAGCCTCCTCACCCTGGCTACTTGCGGCAGCAGATGCCATTGCTGCCCCAGATCCACGTGGCCTGGTGACAGCAACTTTCACCACCACACGTGGCTTAGACTTGGTGACATGGACGTCAGCCTGGGAGTCATCCTGTGCCGGTTCAGTTGACACTTTCTGTGACCCCTGGAGGAAGATGACAGGTCACGCAATGCACAGGCACCCCAAAAACAAAATTAAACATGCAGGCAACAGCTGGTAGACCACGTGCGTGGAAAAATTAACCCGCACTACGCTGTGGCACCCAGAAACACAAAAATAAGCGTATGCGTGATACATGCAGCCTACAATGATCTCTGAAGGGGTACGCGACACATAGGGGCAACCACAGTTGGAAAATACGTGCGCGACTCACTGTCTGCCTGGAAAAATAACGTGAAAAAGATGCGAGTGCGCGCGTTGGCAACACCCCTGACAAAAGAAGAAATGAACGCTGTCTGAGGAAACAGGGAGTACGAACTGGAACCGTTGTGAAGTAATCGCGTGTGAACCGACAAGAAGTACAAGAATCACCCGCCCGCTCTCCACAAAAAGCACGTACAAGAAAATGGCATCCTACGTGTACCTTTTAAGCCAGCCCAAACGTGCCACGTCACTTATGCGCGTACGCGCTAAGGGCCTTTCCTCCAATTACACGCAGTGCTACCCGGACAAGCAGTTTTTTCATGTGTACCATGAACATGCACCCGTGTTGTGTGAAACGCCCATGCACATTATGTCACAGACGCGCTTACGCGCTAAGGGCCTTTCCTCAAATTACACGCTGACGTGCACTTTTTTCACATGCCAAATCACTCCATATCAAGCTGGCCATGCGACAACACACGGAAGGCCACGCTCCTGCCCAAAAGGCCATTTTCCTGCCCCCTAGAGCCCCGAGCACGCTCCCACCTGCCATCTGCTGCTGCCTGCCTGCTGCCCACGTGCCCTGCTATTTGGTGCCTGCACGTCAGCCATCTGCAGGGGTCCAGTTGCTGTGTCCATCCCTGCTGGAACAGAGGACTCCCGACTGAGATACCATCGCTCCACAGCCCAGCCCCAGGACCCATTTGCCCACCCACACCTGCCTCGGGGGTTGCCATGTCGGGGCAAACACCATCCGAGACCACTGGTGACCCCCAGCCAGAGAGCCAGAGGGCTACCAGCTTCAGCAACAAGGAAGTTGGTATCCTGGTGGAGCAAGTTCTGGGGCATTGTGATGCCCTCTTCACACCATTGCGTGCCAACAAGGAAGGACGGGAGAGGATCTGGGAGGACGTAGTGGTTGCCATCAACGCGGAGGGGTTGGCAACACGCGACATCAAGCACGTCCGGAAGCGTTGGGAGGACTTCAGGTCCAGGACCCTCAGCAAGGCCCGGTGGCTCGTGAACGCAGAGGATGCAGAGGGGTGCCGGGTCAGCCTGAGCAACATCCAGATGAGGGTCCTGGAACGCATTAGCCCAGCGCTCCACACCCAGATCCTTGACAGGCAGACTCGTCTGGAGTTGAGCGGTAAGTGGCCATGCATTGCTGTGTGAAACAGGGCATGTTGCAGTGTGCTGGTAGTCGGCTAATTGCCTGTATGTGTGATATGGGCCATGTATGGATGTGTGTGTGCAGGGACATCATGGTAATGCACGTGAGACCAGTCATGCAGGAACCGCATGGATGGTGCATGTGTTGCAATGCAACATGGGGAGGTGCATGCGGAATGCACACATGAATGCATGCCTGTCTCTGTTCTTGGACATGGATGGGGGGTGGGAGATGGGTGCTGCTCTCATGTACATGTATGGTGTACATGTCTGTGTGTCTGAGAAGCGTGTGTGTGACTTTGAAACGCCATGGATGCATGACACATGTCCGTGACGATGTGTTGATTCACTTATGCAGTCTAGTCACCCTTATATCCACTGTGTCTGTGGTGTACGAGCCCTGATGCATGACCCTCCGGTGATGTGTGTGCATGGGATCACTATGAGCCATGATGCATGTGAGTTTGAAGCCAAACCTTTATGTCAATAGAGGCCCGTGTACATGGATGCTGATGTTGATTGCATGTGCCGTGCCTGTTTCTGCATGTGTGTTGCCTGCATTGACCCATGTGTTGTGGAGGGACTGGATGGAAGTGACGTTTGACAGTGCCACTCATGTGTTATTGCTTCCTGTCTAGGGGACTATTGTACAGTACCCTGATGCTTGTGTTCTTTGTCTCCCTCTACGCAGCGTTGAGTGAAGAAGATGGCAGAGACGGCGCTGTGGAGCAAAGCGGCGGGGATGCCTCCACCAGGCGGCGACGCAAGGCCCAGCCACCCGCCCAGGAATTGCCATCATCCGGGAGCAAGGGGACTGGTGCCGCGTCTGCCACTACGGCTGTAGCGGAAGGGCTGGGTGAACCCCCACAGGGGCTTGCAATGGCAGAAGACGGTGCAGAGAGATCCAGGTTGGTGGTCTCCACAGAGGAGGAGGAGCCCGCTACTGAGCTGCACATGGGCCTTGGTGGGGGTAGTACCACTGGTGCAAGTGGTGCAGTCCAGGGGCAGGAGGCAGAACAGGTCGCCACGGAGGGGCCTGTGCATGTCGCTGTCCCTGACCCTGTGACTGCACCACCATGCACCAGCAGAGATGCCCCGTCCCAGGCCTGTCCGCAGGTAGGGGAGAGTCCCACATCATCTGGCACTCCACTACCTGCGGACGAGGAGTCCTATGACCGTATGGGCTCCGTCCTGATTGGTGTCGTGTTGCGCACGCGTGTCATTCATGGTGACATGCATGCTTCCTGGAGGGACCACGCACGCCATCATGAAGAGCTGCGTGGCAACGTGGCACAGTTGGGAGGGGCCATGGTCGGAGGGTTCCTACATGTGTCACGCACTCTGGCGGACCTCTTCTCCTCTGTGGAGACTATGCGCCAGTCGTTCTCCCTGCCGTCTTCTGGCCCAGATTCCACCAGGGCCCCCTGTGGATCTGGCCTGACCAACACAGCCAGCTTGGTGGAGATCCCATCACTGCCACAGTCAGGAGTCGGAGGTCCAGCAAGAGTGGACACCCCACCAACTGGAGACCAGTAGATGGAGGATGTGCAGGCATCATCGAACAGGGCACATGGACAGCAGCAGCAGCAGGCTCAAGGTGGGAGCGATGATGGCTCTGGCCATCAACATCAGAGGGGCAGGCATCGGCCAGAGGGCAGGAGGACCCTGGAATGGGAGTGTCTTCCGTGTGGCTGCGGTTGGGCCAGCGGATAGATGCGGAGCGGCGGGCGGAAGAGGCACGGCTCACCATGGTCAGGATGGAGTTCTCCATGCGCCGGGCATTGAGGCGGGCTGAGTGCCTCGAGGCAACTCGTAGTGAGTTGGAACAGGCCATGACTGTATCCCTGCGAGACCTCGGGGCCAGGGCAGAGGCCCGCCTCCAGGAGATTGACATGGAGTTCGATGTACATAGTTGACTGTTGGTTTGTGACATGATATAGGCCTTTCAGTGTGGGGTGGATGGGAAACTTGATTGGGTCTGAAGACTGGGGTGTTGTGCAGTGGGAATTTGGTGGACATGAGGCCCATGAATTTGCATCTTTGTGACATGTTGGGGGGAACATGAGTTGGGGCCTGCTGGAAGGTGCCCGTCAATGCTGGGTGGGTGGGGGTGCAGGGGGACATGAGTCGGGGCCTGCTGGCAGGTGCCCGTCAATGCTGGGTGGGTGGGGGTGCAGGGGGACATGAGTCAGGACTGCTGGCAGGTGCCCGTCAATGCTGGGTGGGTGGGGGTGCAGGGGGACATGAGTCGGTGCTCACTGGTGCATGGTGACATGTGGGCTGGCTGGGGGGCATGGTCAGGGTGGATGGGCTGCCTATGGGACATGACCAGGGGTTCAGGGTAATCCCCTGTGGTGTGGGCTGCCTGCAGGGGCTGGGGAGGGGGCACATGGCACACCTGGGACGTCCCCCATTGCCAATTCACGTGTGAAACTTCCCGCACACCCCTCAGAATACACGTACCCCGCTCACACAGCTGAATCGCATGTGAAACTCCCTGCGCACTCCTCAGAATACACGTACCCGCTCGCACAGGGCCTATCACGAGTGATTCTCCACGCGCACCCCCGAAATACATGTACCCCGCATGCACAGGGCCTATCACGTGTGATTCTCCATGCGCACCCCCGAAATACACATACCCTGCTCGCACAAGGCCTATCGCGTGTGATTCTCCACACGCACCCCCGAAATACACGTACTCGCTCGCACAGGGCCTATCGCGTGTGATTCTCCACGCGCACCCCACAGAATACACGTACCCCGCTCGCACGAGCTCTGTCGCGTGTGATAATTCCAGTGCACCACAGGAATACACGTTCCCCGCTCGCGTGATTGCAGTGTAGCGGACCTGTAAACTGGTCCAGGGTTAGCGCGGCCCTTTGCGCTGCATTGGGGATTTCAATGGCTTTTCCTTGCGCAAGGGGCGTTCTTGTGGGCATAACTGGCGCTGCGGGATGTTTTCTGCGCCAGCGCTCATTATGGCTTGGGAATTCCATGAATATGCGGTGCGCCGGAATGCTGTTTAGCGCACATGGCTGGCGCACGATCCCTCTTTGTGCTGCTCGTGTGCGCTGCCTCTGCGCTGAAATCTATGAATTACCCTGAATATTTAGAAAGGTTGGTAATGGTGAAATCATTGAGATACATGAACATAAATATTGGATGGAAATTGAATAAAAATGACAATAAAAGCACCAGATTGAGCACAAAGACACTGTAATAACCAAGAGCTAATTTACCTGTAACAGGACAAATCGATGAGGTGATTCAGCAACTCGGATAACAAGCGGTGCGATGATCACATCGGTAGTAGACAGTAGAGATGTTTTTTGCCAAGTTTGAAGGATTTTATAAACGCTTAAAAATGTGGGTGTGTATGTGAATTTGTTGTGTGAACTGACTGCCCCTAAATTCAGTTGGCCTTGTTGTTTCATTTTTTTTTCAGGGGCGTGATGTACTGTCTTTACATGTTTAACCCCTTAAGTGCCAAGGACGAGATATCTCGTCCTTGACATTACCTTGGTAGTGCCAAGGACAAGATAGCTCGTCCTTTTTGACACTCTGTTTTGAGCGATCCCTGCAAAGCACGCCGGTGTGAAACTGAAAGTAAATTCAATGCGGCAGCCATTTTCGGCTGCCGCGGTGAAGAGAGAAGGTGAGTGCCCTTCTCCCTCTGCCTCGATCTCCGGCTGCATTTCAAGCCGGAGATCGAGGCAGGTGTCATTGGAAAGGGGAGATTCTCCCCTTTCCAACAACACCCTTTGTGTAAGCATTGCTGCTCACGGATCGTGCGCCGATCGCTCGATCCGTGGGCAGCAATGCCACTAGACACCAGGGATTTTTTTCAGTACGGGGGGAGGGGGGCTGGTTACTAGGTAAGCGGCCCCCTCCTCCACGAGGCCCCAAAGCATGGGGCCACATGTATGGAGACCCGTGGGGCAGATGGGTGACCATCTGCCCCCAGGGGTGGGGGGGGCAAAAAAAACACCTAAAAAAAGCTATGGGAAGGGGGCACGGGGTTGGGGACCCTAGGCACTTTTTTTGTGATGGTGTCGTTAGAAAAGGGAAATTCTCCCCTTTCCAATGACACCATTTGTGTAAGCATTGCTGCTCCGGGATCGGGCGCAGGGTGCTCGATCAGTGGCCAGCAATGCCACTAGACACCAGGGATGTGTCTTTTGAAAGTGGGGGAGGGGGGCTGCATACTAGGTAAGCAGCCCCCTCCCCTCCCAGGCCCCAAAGCATGGGGCCACATGTATGGAGACCCCTGAGGGCAGATGAGTGACCATCTGCCCTCAGGGGTGGGTGGCAAAAAAAGAAAGAAAATAAACCTCATTATAAAATGCTATGGGAAGGGGGGAGGGGTTTGGGGACCCTAGGCACCAGGGATTCTTTTTGTGATGGTGTTGTTGGAAAGGAGAGATTCTCCCCTTTCCAACAAAACCATTTGTGTAAGCATTGCTGCTCCCAGATTGGGCGTAGGGTGCTCGATCCATGGGCAGCAATGTCACTAGACACCAGGGATGTCTTTTGAAAGTGGGGTGAGGGGGGCTGCTTACTAGGTAAGCAGGCCGCCTCCCCCCCGAGACCCCAAAGCATGGGGCCACATGTATGGAGACCCCTGGGGGCAGATGGGTGACCATCTGCTCCCAGGTAACAGGGGCAAAGAAAATAAAAAATAACAAAAATATCATGGCTGGACCACCAGGGAATTTTCTTTTATGGAAAGGGGTTGTCCCCCCCGACCCAAAATGGATTTGGGGTCATGTCATACAGCCCTACCTGGGGGCAGTTATCTGCTCTTAGGAAGGGGCATGTAACCCCAGGGAGGGCTGCATGAGAACCCCCCTCTTATCTGCCGCCACGGAGGGCTGAATGTGATGCCCCCCTCCTGCATTTGGTGTGAGGGGGAGAGGGTCACCCCCGATTACATTAGAAAATTACCTGGCGGTTTAGGTTGCCCTCAGCCCCCACAAAGGGCAGCCTGCCATTTTGAATGTTTTTCTTTGTTTACCAAACTTGCCTTGGCGCAGAGGGGCACATTGGTGTGCCAATCTGGCCCCGAGGTGCCCAAACCTTACTGCCCCACCCACTGGGGGGCCTGTCCCACCTGAAATGGAGGGGGGGTGTACCTCACGCAGCTGTTTGTAGGAGGCCCAGGGAGGCCTGCATGAGGTGCCCCCCCCGCCTGGACAGCTGGAACTACTGATACGAAAAACATCTCTGTCCTGCTGAATAGTCGATATTTAGGTGGTACATCGTCTAGTGATGCTTCTGACTCTGATGAGAAATAGTTGTCTCTTTTTACTCTACTCACTTCTACTGACCATTTCTTTCTTCCCTTTTCTTCCCCGTCTATTGATCTCTTCTTTCTCTTGTTAGTATCCATTTTCTTTCTATTGTTAGTATCCATTTTAGGGAAGTCGTCTATCTTCACGTCCTTCTGTGGCACTACCAGTACTGGCATATTAATGTGCACCAACGCACAAACTCCTCTCCGGTTGTGTGGCAGCTTCTTGCATAGCCTTGGATACACACGCACAATAGTGGTCCATTAATACTGCTGTGCCAACCTTCATTCTGGATGCTTTTCTGTGTACCTACACTCTGTGTTATCTTCAACCTTTACTGCACTGCCATTCTGGTAACATAATGCTGGTTTCTTTAGTGGTATTATGGGCATTGGTCCAGCTACATTGTCTAGAAAACCACGTCCCCTGCACACTTTCAAGAAGGCAATAAAACCTAATGAATGTTATGTAAAACTTTTTCAAAGATAATTCTGATTCAGACAACCAATTTTTATAATAAATGATTCAAAATGCCCAAGAGTAGGCAATTTCAATAATTAGCTTATACAAATTCAATGACTCCTTTTCGTTAAAAGAAACCATTTTTTCATTTTATTTGTTTCTGGTTGGCCCAACGCGTTTCGAGTTTGATGCACTCTTCATCAGGGGCAGCGTATTCAACAAATTTTATCTACAAAAAAGGAAATTTGATTCAACATTTAGAATTAACATTTTTTTGAAACAATAAGATAGGTACTTGAATATCAAAGACTTAATCATCAACCAAAATAATCAAAGAATCTTGATGAAATCCTGTCATTAATGCAAATTAGACCCTAATATCCCAAAATCATAGATGTTAGTTTTAAGCTACCTAATGTTCTATTTACAGAAAATATGATACAGTTTGTTATAGATTCATCTAATCTTACAATGGCCTGTTACCAAAGAGCATCCTAATATTCAACCATTAAGATGGGTCCTTAAGTTTAGACATACTGTCTACAGAAAGCAATGAGCAGTGCACTTCTATTGATGAATGTAAAAAGATGGAAATCTACATGCTAATAGTTCATACTGTGTCAAAATCTTACCTAAAAAAGTAGATGAGGTAGAATAAGGTATTCTTAGTTTTGTATAGTTGTGGGCGTCAATAAATGGAAGATTGTTCCATAGCAAAGTAAACCTGGAATTGAACAATGATAAGAACAATTCTTGTATCAAAGAATGTACTAGAAGAGGGAACTAATGCACTTGAATACTAAAAAATATAGTCTAGTCTTCCGATTAGGAAGTTTTGCAGTGACACTCTTGACTACGCCAGAGACATCGTTTACACCTGGCAGGAGTTCTACGCAAACAGCCGACCTACACCAAGGAGACCCCAGAGGCAACAAACTTCAGCAGACAACAATATGGAGAGTAGTGATGTAACGAGTGCAGAACTTGATGAAAGACCTTTACCTGCAGTTGTTTCAACCTCAATAGAGATTCTGACCCCTGGCCAACCAGAAAGTTCTACAACCAGGCCCGTTACCGAAACTCAAACATTTCCTTTTTTTAGGAAAGGGAAAGCAAGAAGAGGACATAAGAAAACTCTGCCAGAAAAAGAAATAAAAGATCATCTGGTCATTAACATCTCATCCAAACCTCTTACTGCTGCTGAAATGGATACACTTAATTTGGGGATTTCATTCATACCCATTAACTCCACCTCCTTCTTTGAAGAAGTTAATTTATTTAAGTTGATAAGAAAAATGGAGTTAAATTTATTTTTTCATAGCATCGAGGACAACATACAGCCAAAGGCTAGATCAAGATACCTAGAGATGAAAAACAAAAGCAATATTTATCCCCAGGTCAACCATCCACTAATAAACCTGTTTAAACAAAAAAAAAACACTAGAGATTTGAAACTTCTCAAGTACATCCACTCCAAATAATATAACAACCAGAAACACCAATTGGAACTCATTAAACAACTCGCGGAGGACAACAGCTTAACTCTAAAACAAGCAGACAAGGGCTGTGCCCTTGTCCTGATGGATACAACACTCTATGACCTGGAGGACACTCGCACATATACACCACTGGACAGTGACCCCATTTTGGGTATTATGAACATCATCAAAACTACTGTGGACACAGCTGTGGACACAGCTTTGACAATTGACTGGATTACTAAAAAACAGCTAACTATTTAATCCAAAGGTATCCTGTAAATGGTGTTTTACGGGCTTCCAAAAATCCATAAAAATCTCAAAGATCCACCGTTCCGCCCTATAGTTGCAGGGACAGATAGCATTTTCCAACCGCTTGCCATTTATCTTCATAAAGCACTTCAACCGTTGGTCCAAGCCACAACAACATACCTTAAGGACACAACCCATTTTTTAAGACTCCAGCCCGTGAGCACTCTGCTGCCCGTGAGCGAGTAACCATTGGGTGTCCTCCGCTCGGCAGTGCTGATTCTGAATTGTCCCTTTACTCTTCTTGTTGAGGATTGTTGGCCCTGTTGATGTTGATGCCAGGTGAGGCCACTGCTTTGTAGGGCTTGATGTCAAGTAAATTATTCCAAATATTCTTTCCAACCAGTTTTACAGCTCTCTCAGTTACTGCTTGAACCTGGGTGCATTTGGGGAAAGTTTCTCAAGAGAACCTGGTCTTCTGGGTATATGGGTGGCTGCTTAAATAAGTCCTCCTAGTTTCAACACTGTCACCTTCTTCTCCAGCTTCAGGCCTCTCTTGGTGTCTTTGCAGCTGGCGAGAAACAAAAGAGGCACTAGCAATCAAGGAAGTCATATATTCATACATTACCTGACCCAATACATTAGCTACACTCATGCTTCACTGCTCTAGTGAGAGGAGCCAGGGGAAGCTGCATACGCTGTCCTGTCACCACCTTGTGTAGGGTTAAATGGTGGTCAGGCCCAGGCTTATTGCATAGTGTGAACAAGGCTAGAGGAAGGCAATGCAGCCAACTTTTGTTGAGACTGTTTTTAGTCTTGGCTATAGCTTCTTTAAGCAAGCCGTTGAGGCATTCATACACTCCGTTCGCTTGTGGGTGAAAAGCACAGGGGAATTTGTGTTGGATTCCAGCAAGGTAGTAATATGCTGGAACATCTCACTGGTGAAGTGAGGGCCATTGTCACACCGCAGGACCTCACACATGCCCCATTGTGGGAATACTTCCCGGACCAGGAATGTTACTGCTCTAAGGCCGTCAGGATGAGAACAAGGACTGGATTCGGTCCAACGGAAAAATGCCCACACAACCACTATCATGTCGCTTAGCAGACTTGGGTCATGTCGACATAGTCGATGTGGAGGTGTTGGAATGGACCAACTGGGCGAGGTATGGCTCCTCTCACTACCCTTAATGTATGACCTGCAGTATGTTGTTTACACACCAAAAAATTAATCATGAATTTGGCCATGTGTTCCTCCAAGTTAGAACAGAACCATGTTTCTCCAATATGAGCGGCAAGTACCTCCTTCCCCGTATGGGTTGGATAATGTAGTTGTGTCAGTGCTGTGTGCAATAATGCAAGTGGCATTTCCACCTTCCCTGTGTTGTTTTGCCATTGGAGGTACTGTACATCCCCTTCTTAGCCAAATTCCTTTTCCTCCTTGTGTGCAGCTGCCTGCCGCTCCATAATTTGTGTTGCTGGTAATATGTTATAACTTTCTTTTAGTATCGTAGTTCTTGCATAATCGTGCGTGTGTAACGAAGCCTCATTTCTAAAATGTCCCCAAAATAGGCGATGCGTTTTGCCTCCGCGTCTGCTGCTTCGTTACCCATGGAGATAGGATCTTCCCCTTTTGTGTGGGCTTGACATTTCACGATTGCTATTCACTCTAGGAGATCTATGATGTTTACAAATCTGCCCAAAAGGAGTGCGTGCTGCACCGGTGACCCATCAGCATGTCTGAAGCCCCTCCTCATCCAACGTGAAAGCCCAGAATGCACCGTGGATGACACGTAGGCTGAATACAAATAAATTATCATTTCTTTTCCCTACTGCGCTCCAATGCCAATATTAAGGCCAATAATTCTGCTGCTTGTGCTGAGTAATGTGATAGCAAACATGCGCTTGTCACTACCTCACTTGTCCCATCCTCTCTCAGTCTCATGACTGCTGCCCCAGTATGTCTTTCCCCAGTCGTCTAGTCAATTGTCGAAGACTCGTCAATATAAAGTACATCTCCCCCTCAAGTGCGACCTCTTGTACTTTCTGAGTGTCACTGAATTCTTCTAAGTTAGCTGTGCAGTCATGTGCATAGTCACCCTTCTCTAAAAAGTTGGCGAGAAAGGTCACCAGAAGTACAAGTCTGCATCTCACTATCTTGAGAGCTGGGTTGGATAGTAACACCTCATACCCCAAGGCCCTCTGTGTTATCAGTGTGCTTTTCTGTCTTTCCAGTATTGCAATGAGAGGATGCTCCACGTAGAGAGTGGTGCTGCATCCCATAGTAATACTTGCTGATGTTTCCACTGCAAATGCGGCTGCAGCCAATGCTTGTTTGCATGGATAGTGTCCTCTCATCACTGGGTCTAATTTCCCACTGTAAAATGCTGGTGGCTTGTGCCCCAAGCTTGTCTTCTGGGTCAGTACTGCAGTCATCACTACTCCATCGGAGTGTGAGAACAGAAATAATTCCTTTTGATAGTCTGGGATCCCTAAAACTGGAGCTGTGCATATTGCTTCCTTCATTCAGCTCGTTAAATGCCTCAGTCATTTCTGTTGTCCATTATATTATCTTCTCCCCTCTCTGTGCTTCCTTTAGTGCACTTAATAAAGGCATAGGCCCTCATTACGACCCAGGCGGTAAGTTTTCAACATTACTGCCATGACGTAATTAACGTTTATGACCTGGTGCGATGCCGTAAAGTCCGGCATATTCCGACCCATCGCGCACGAGCATTACGCCATGGCAGTAATGTAAACTACGCCATGCCATAAAAGACCCCAAAACGGCCCCTACCGGCATTGTACGCCGCGCAAGGTGCACTACCGCCATCCATCACAGCGGCGACCGTAATTAGCGGTCACCGTAATTAGCGGTCACCGTAAATAAGCGGAACCGGAAGTAACGTCATCGCACAGGAACGGGAAAGAGCACTGCGGCCATCTTTAAAAACACAATCCATTGCCATCCTCCCCAACCACTCTACATCCGACCCTGAGACCTGTCAAAACCCATTACCCACCCATTTTCCCACTACAAAATGCCAAAAGCTGTCAAAAAAGCCTGCGATCGGCAGCGGCAGGACCGCTTCACTCGGGAGGAACTCACTATGCTGGCGGAGACCCTCCAGGAGAATGCGGCGGTGGTCTTCTCCACACAAATGACCAGGCTGGCAATTGCCAAGAAGAAGGCCATATGGGCCCTGGTGGCACAGCGTGTCAGTGTGCTGGGAACCGTACCACCCAACGCACAGCAGTGTCGAAAGCGGTGGGACGACCTGAGGCTCTGCGTCAGGAGCATCCTCTCCGCAAACTGCAACCTGGGCCTGGCAACCGGGGGGGGATCGGATTCCCCAATCAAACTCCAGCCATGGGAGGAAATCTGTGCCAAAAAACTAGAGTAACAGGGGATACCAGGAATATCCAAATACTGTGACCTGGCCTGGAAAGAACAAGCGCAAAATTAACATAAGAGGTCAGAGTAGTAAAGTGTTCCGGTGGCCACTGTTGGTATAGTTACAAAACATACATACTCATACTAAATTCTGAGTACATACAACAACCGTAAAGTGCATGCGTCTATCATATAACAATTCTATGAGGTGAAACAATTAAATTCAACCCAATAGACGCTCAATCAATGAAGTGTTTGTTATTTATTAGCATTTATTAAATAAATCACTAGAAAAACTCATCTTTTAGTAAAAAACATACAACAACATTAGTATCAGCAGTATTTCATGTAGATCAGTCCCTACAATTCATTAATAGACTGATCTGATACACCATTCTCATCCATAAATCACATCCAACCACACTGCAACCATACCACATACATACACTAATCATTCAGAAAATCAATCACAATCCATACAATGATAAAACAATTTATCCTCAGTAAAACCTCAAATATAAAACATCATTATACCACATCTAATCCATTGTTAGTACGAACCATAAATATAACACCTAAGAGCCTATTCCATGTTATTATGGACTTTCCTGGCTCGGGTGGATTTGACTTCTAATTTTGCTCACAAATAACAAAACATCCCCAATCCGACATGTTTCTTTCTGTATATCATCCAGTAGACAGAAATTCTTCAGGGGCACTATGGTCCAGCGGAGTCAGATGGATTGTACATAAGGAAGAAGAAATTATGTAGAATACACCAACAGGGCACACCTAAATGCAAACAAAAGAACACTAAGTCAATCAGGCTAAAATGCTCAAATTACATGATTGACCATTACTGCCATCGTATTTTCAGTAAACGTGGCGTAGATTAGGTTATTAATACCTCTCAACTCTCTTCAACAATGGAAACAGAAAGCGGACCGTGATCCACAAACCAATAGAAGACACCATAATAAATTGGTGCCTCTAAAATCTATCCACCATCACCAACACCTTGTGGTACCTCTCAGACACTCAAACTCAACCAAGTAATACCTCACCGAGGAGTGAAACCTCGAGTTACCAGGAAGTCCATAAAGGCCGGACCCCATGGGATGAAAGAGATCCCACAGTGAGAGTAATCATTTCGAAGACAATTACATTTCGTATTCTGTGATTTTATAATGGGAGTACCCAAACGAGGGTGACTCACAATATCACACCGATGGGGGTACTGCGTCACCACGAAATCACCCGGCGTCCAGGCACTGATTTTTTAGAAGAAAAAGCCTCAACCTGTGTTCAGTACATGAGTGATGGCAACTTGATACCTGTCTGTAAACGCGGAGGCGGAAAACAAAAACAAAATGAGAAGCCATACACTCTGTGAATCCATGGAGATCAACATGAACAATCATACGTATTAGCGTAATGTCTGGAGGGCAACTAAATTAAAGTGAACCCCATCAGAAATGCCAGTACACACAATACACTTCCTTAGTGCACAAGTATCCCAACGGAAAACAAGCTCACCTATGTAAAGTGGTCAAACTCTTTTAAATCTCTGCATGAGTCTCGACCGTGTCATGAAAGGACTCTTCTAATACAGTAGTACAGACCACGGCAGCAAGGTTAGTCGTAACCATAAAGGTATAGAATTCTGGGACAGAAAAGAAAAAAAGAAGACGAAGAAAACCACAGAGAGAAATGGATCAGGGAACCATGGTTAATCTGTCAAGTGTCCCATAAGATTACGGGTACCAGAATCACGTGTCTGCTTGAAACACCTAATACATGAAGCGTATCATGATTATATACACACATGGACTCGACCTCTGTCCCATATATACGTTCACCGCTAAATGGTCTAGAACGAGGGACAGATCACACGAGTGCAAACTGTAAGAATGTGCCGTGTGTCCACTGTCTACAAATCTATATGGCTGCGAAGTCAGAAAGAAATATAACATAATATCAGCTCTTAGGCGGGAATATCTTGCACATGAAGCAGAATTACAAAGAGAACTGTCCCTAAAACTCCTCTGACCTCAGTGACTGTTTTCCGACAAAAAATAACATAATATCCGTACTCGTGCGAGAGTGTCTTACGCATGCAGCGGAATTTCAAAGGGAAATGTCCCTGGAGCCGCTCGTACCTCAATGACTAACTTCCGACAGACAACCAGGGTGGCCGCGTAAATCCAATCGGCCACCGTATCCACCAGTCCGGCTCGAGGGATCCGATTTAAAAGACCTCCCTGTATTGTCATGTGACACACACGTGACTCGCACGTAACGCGAGCCGAACCGGCGAGGAACACCCCCAACAGGCTCAAAGGAGGCACGGCCAGATATTCAACCAGCAAGTTACCGCTGGTCAAAATAACCATACACCTCGATTGTATAAATGGAAGACCCGTGAGTGTCAAAAAAGGGGACAAGCGAGGACCGGGACAAAATAGCACACAGAGGGCAGGAAGAAAAAGCACCAACATGTGTTGGATACAATTGTGTACATAAGAAAACTCCTACAGTACATTGTAGGATATAAACATAACCAATCCTATCAATCCTGGAAAGCTAAAGAATGTGTCAGTACAACACACGTCCAAAAACATATTCCGATCATTTATCGGGGGGGGGGCAAGATGGTAACTATCAATGAGGCCAACAGAGCCATCAATCTGAATATCGGGCTACAACCCAATCAGAGATAGTATTCTGGATTAAAAATTCCAATCTATCGCCTCATTTAAGCCAACCACATGGCTTTTACTCAAAAAAATGAGTTTAGTCTCTTCCTTTGATAAAGCCTGTTTATCCACAGCAGCGTTGTTGGTAATCATAATCTTTTTTAGTATGGTCCATCTCAGATCCTCACAATTGTGGTTCCGCATTATAAAATGCCCTACCATCGGGGCTGTTAAATTCCTAAGTCTGATACAGCTCTTATGTTCGCTGATACGGACTTTGATTTTTCGCTCGGTTTTACCGATATACATTTTATGGCAAGGACACCAGATGGCATATATTACAAAACTCGAATTGCAATTCGTGAAGCCTCTTTGTTCCCAAAGTCTGGGAAGTCCAATATCCACCTCGGTGGTACGTCTAGTCAGGGGGCAGCACACACACATGCCACACGGGGCATGTCCCCTCAGTTTAGGTAACCCCCACTGTTGAGTGATGGTGGCTTGTTTGTTAAGCTTATTACTGATGTCATTTCTGCACACCATCTCCTTAACATTGCGACCCCTTTTAAAGGCGCATCGTGGGGTCGGCACTGGTATCTTAGCATGCGCTAACAGGTGCCAGTGTCTTTTAACAATCTTAACCACCTGATTGGAAAGATGGTTAAAGGTACTCACGAAAACTAGAGAGTCTGACTCAGAAGAGCTGGTTTTCGGTCTGTATTCTAGCAAGGCCTCCCGGTGATTATTGGAGGCCCTTTTCAGCGATCTCTTAACAATTTTCGTGGGATATCCACGTTGAATCAGATTATGACTCAAGTCTAAGGCTTCCGACTCAAACCTTTCTTTCTCACTGCTGTTCCGCTTGAGTCAGAGAAATTGTCCGAAAGGGAGATTATCCCTCAGGGCCTTGGGGTGAAAACTGTCATATCTGAGAAGAGAATTCCTGTCCGTGCATTTGTGAAAAGGATTCAATCCCAATACATTCATGCACGGTTTAGAATAGATGGTCAGATCGAGAAAATCTATATGTTCCCTATGGAAGTTCATAGTGAACTTCAAAAAAGGGTTAATCCCATTCAACCACTGAAAAAAAGATTGTAAAGTGGTTACGTCGCCATGCCATATTAACAGTACATCGTCAATGTACGTACGCCACAACAAGATACATTCTTTGAAAACATTCTGTTCGCTATAAATACTCATGTGCTCTACAAAATCCACATAAAGGTTGGCTAAAGATGGTGCCACAGCCGAGCCCATGGCAGTGCCATGGACCTGTTGGTAAAACCGGCCATCAAATTGAAAATAATTTTCAGTCAGAGCTAGCTCCGTGCACCATAGAATGAAAGAATTAGGTGTCAATCCGGTGCTGCGTTTAGTTACCAACAACTCCTCGATAACGTCCAAAGTGGATGGCTGGGGAATTTTGGTATATAGGGAGACAATTTCCAGAGTTACAAGAATATCCTCATGGTGACAGTGACCCCATTTTGGGTATTATGAACATCATCAAAACTACTGTGGACACAGCTGTGGACACAGCTTTGACAATTGACTGGATTACTAAAAAACAGCTAACTATTTAATCCAAAGGTATCCTGTAAATGGTGTTTTACGGGCTTCCAAAAATCCATAAAAATCTCAAAGATCCACCGTTCCGCCCTATAGTTGCAGGGACAGATAGCATTTTCCAACCGCTTGCCATTTATCTTCATAAAGCACTTCAACCGTTGGTCCAAGCCACAACAACATACCTTAAGGACACAACCCATTTTTTAAGACTCCAGCCCGTGAGCACTCTGCTGCCCGTGAGCGAGTAACCATTGGGTGTCCTCCGCTCGGCAGTGCTGATTCTGAATTGTCCCTTTACTCTTCTTGTTGAGGATTGTTGGCCCTGTTGATGTTGATGCCAGGTGAGGCCACTGCTTTGTAGGGCTTGATGTCAAGTAAATTATTCCAAATATTCTTTCCAACCAGTTTTACAGCTCTCTCAGTTACTGCTTGAACCTGGGTGCATTTGGGGAAAGTTTCTCAAGAGAACCTGGTCTTCTGGGTATATGGGTGGCTGCTTAAATAAGTCCTCCTAGTTTCAACACTGTCACCTTCTTCTCCAGCTTCAGGCCTCTCTTGGTGTCTTTGCAGCTGGCGAGAAACAAAAGAGGCACTAGCAATCAAGGAAGTCATATATTCATACATTACCTGACCCAATACATTAGCTACACTCATGCTTCACTGCTCTAGTGAGAGGAGCCAGGGGAAGCTGCATACGCTGTCCTGTCACCACCTTGTGTAGGGTTAAATGGTGGTCAGGCCCAGGCTTATTGCATAGTGTGAACAAGGCTAGAGGAAGGCAATGCAGCCAACTTTTGTTGAGACTGTTTTTAGTCTTGGCTATAGCTTCTTTAAGCAAGCCGTTGAGGCATTCATACACTCCGTTCGCTTGTGGGTGAAAAGCACAGGGGAATTTGTGTTGGATTCCAGCAAGGTAGTAATATGCTGGAACATCTCACTGGTGAAGTGAGGGCCATTGTCACACCGCAGGACCTCACACATGCCCCATTGTGGGAATACTTCCCGGACCAGGAATGTTACTGCTCTAAGGCCGTCAGGATGAGAACAAGGACTGGATTCGGTCCAACGGAAAAATGCCCACACAACCACTATCATGTCGCTTAGCAGACTTGGGTCATGTCGACATAGTCGATGTGGAGGTGTTGGAATGGACCAACTGGGCGAGGTATGGCTCCTCTCACTACCCTTAATGTATGACCTGCAGTATGTTGTTTACACACCAAAAAATTAATCATGAATTTGGCCATGTGTTCCTCCAAGTTAGAACAGAACCATGTTTCTCCAATATGAGCGGCAAGTACCTCCTTCCCCGTATGGGTTGGATAATGTAGTTGTGTCAGTGCTGTGTGCAATAATGCAAGTGGCATTTCCACCTTCCCTGTGTTGTTTTGCCATTGGAGGTACTGTACATCCCCTTCTTAGCCAAATTCCTTTTCCTCCTTGTGTGCAGCTGCCTGCCGCTCCATAATTTGTGTTGCTGGTAATATGTTATAACTTTCTTTTAGTATCGTAGTTCTTGCATAATCGTGCGTGTGTAACGAAGCCTCATTTCTAAAATGTCCCCAAAATAGGCGATGCGTTTTGCCTCCGCGTCTGCTGCTTCGTTACCCATGGAGATAGGATCTTCCCCTTTTGTGTGGGCTTGACATTTCACGATTGCTATTCACTCTAGGAGATCTATGATGTTTACAAATCTGCCCAAAAGGAGTGCGTGCTGCACCGGTGACCCATCAGCATGTCTGAAGCCCCTCCTCATCCAACGTGAAAGCCCAGAATGCACCGTGGATGACACGTAGGCTGAATACAAATAAATTATCATTTCTTTTCCCTACTGCGCTCCAATGCCAATATTAAGGCCAATAATTCTGCTGCTTGTGCTGAGTAATGTGATAGCAAACATGCGCTTGTCACTACCTCACTTGTCCCATCCTCTCTCAGTCTCATGACTGCTGCCCCAGTATGTCTTTCCCCAGTCGTCTAGTCAATTGTCGAAGACTCGTCAATATAAAGTACATCTCCCCCTCAAGTGCGACCTCTTGTACTTTCTGAGTGTCACTGAATTCTTCTAAGTTAGCTGTGCAGTCATGTGCATAGTCACCCTTCTCTAAAAAGTTGGCGAGAAAGGTCACCAGAAGTACAAGTCTGCATCTCACTATCTTGAGAGCTGGGTTGGATAGTAACACCTCATACCCCAAGGCCCTCTGTGTTATCAGTGTGCTTTTCTGTCTTTCCAGTATTGCAATGAGAGGATGCTCCACGTAGAGAGTGGTGCTGCATCCCATAGTAATACTTGCTGATGTTTCCACTGCAAATGCGGCTGCAGCCAATGCTTGTTTGCATGGATAGTGTCCTCTCATCACTGGGTCTAATTTCCCACTGTAAAATGCTGGTGGCTTGTGCCCCAAGCTTGTCTTCTGGGTCAGTACTGCAGTCATCACTACTCCATCGGAGTGTGAGAACAGAAATAATTCCTTTTGATAGTCTGGGATCCCTAAAACTGGAGCTGTGCATATTGCTTCCTTCATTCAGCTCGTTAAATGCCTCAGTCATTTCTGTTGTCCATTATATTATCTTCTCCCCTCTCTGTGCTTCCTTTAGTGCACTTAATAAAGGCATAGGCCCTCATTACGACCCAGGCGGTAAGTTTTCAACATTACTGCCATGACGTAATTAACGTTTATGACCTGGTGCGATGCCGTAAAGTCCGGCATATTCCGACCCATCGCGCACGAGCATTACGCCATGGCAGTAATGTAAACTACGCCATGCCATAAAAGACCCCAAAACGGCCCCTACCGGCATTGTACGCCGCGCAAGGTGCACTACCGCCATCCATCACAGCGGCGACCGTAATTAGCGGTCACCGTAATTAGCGGTCACCGTAAATAAGCGGAACCGGAAGTAACGTCATCGCACAGGAACGGGAAAGAGCACTGCGGCCATCTTTAAAAACACAATCCATTGCCATCCTCCCCAACCACTCTACATCCGACCCTGAGACCTGTCAAAACCCATTACCCACCCATTTTCCCACTACAAAATGCCAAAAGCTGTCAAAAAAGCCTGCGATCGGCAGCGGCAGGACCGCTTCACTCGGGAGGAACTCACTATGCTGGCGGAGACCCTCCAGGAGAATGCGGCGGTGGTCTTCTCCACACAAATGACCAGGCTGGCAATTGCCAAGAAGAAGGCCATATGGGCCCTGGTGGCACAGCGTGTCAGTGTGCTGGGAACCGTACCACCCAACGCACAGCAGTGTCGAAAGCGGTGGGACGACCTGAGGCTCTGCGTCAGGAGCATCCTCTCCGCAAACTGCAACCTGGGCCTGGCAACCGGGGGGGGATCGGATTCCCCAATCAAACTCCAGCCATGGGAGGAAATCTGTGCCAAAAAACTAGAGTAACAGGGGATACCAGGAATATCCAAATACTGTGACCTGGCCTGGAAAGAACAAGCGCAAAATTAACATAAGAGGTCAGAGTAGTAAAGTGTTCCGGTGGCCACTGTTGGTATAGTTACAAAACATACATACTCATACTAAATTCTGAGTACATACAACAACCGTAAAGTGCATGCGTCTATCATATAACAATTCTATGAGGTGAAACAATTAAATTCAACCCAATAGACGCTCAATCAATGAAGTGTTTGTTATTTATTAGCATTTATTAAATAAATCACTAGAAAAACTCATCTTTTAGTAAAAAACATACAACAACATTAGTATCAGCAGTATTTCATGTAGATCAGTCCCTACAATTCATTAATAGACTGATCTGATACACCATTCTCATCCATAAATCACATCCAACCACACTGCAACCATACCACATACATACACTAATCATTCAGAAAATCAATCACAATCCATACAATGATAAAACAATTTATCCTCAGTAAAACCTCAAATATAAAACATCATTATACCACATCTAATCCATTGTTAGTACGAACCATAAATATAACACCTAAGAGCCTATTCCATGTTATTATGGACTTTCCTGGCTCGGGTGGATTTGACTTCTAATTTTGCTCACAAATAACAAAACATCCCCAATCCGACATGTTTCTTTCTGTATATCATCCAGTAGACAGAAATTCTTCAGGGGCACTATGGTCCAGCGGAGTCAGATGGATTGTACATAAGGAAGAAGAAATTATGTAGAATACACCAACAGGGCACACCTAAATGCAAACAAAAGAACACTAAGTCAATCAGGCTAAAATGCTCAAATTACATGATTGACCATTACTGCCATCGTATTTTCAGTAAACGTGGCGTAGATTAGGTTATTAATACCTCTCAACTCTCTTCAACAATGGAAACAGAAAGCGGACCGTGATCCACAAACCAATAGAAGACACCATAATAAATTGGTGCCTCTAAAATCTATCCACCATCACCAACACCTTGTGGTACCTCTCAGACACTCAAACTCAACCAAGTAATACCTCACCGAGGAGTGAAACCTCGAGTTACCAGGAAGTCCATAAAGGCCGGACCCCATGGGATGAAAGAGATCCCACAGTGAGAGTAATCATTTCGAAGACAATTACATTTCGTATTCTGTGATTTTATAATGGGAGTACCCAAACGAGGGTGACTCACAATATCACACCGATGGGGGTACTGCGTCACCACGAAATCACCCGGCGTCCAGGCACTGATTTTTTAGAAGAAAAAGCCTCAACCTGTGTTCAGTACATGAGTGATGGCAACTTGATACCTGTCTGTAAACGCGGAGGCGGAAAACAAAAACAAAATGAGAAGCCATACACTCTGTGAATCCATGGAGATCAACATGAACAATCATACGTATTAGCGTAATGTCTGGAGGGCAACTAAATTAAAGTGAACCCCATCAGAAATGCCAGTACACACAATACACTTCCTTAGTGCACAAGTATCCCAACGGAAAACAAGCTCACCTATGTAAAGTGGTCAAACTCTTTTAAATCTCTGCATGAGTCTCGACCGTGTCATGAAAGGACTCTTCTAATACAGTAGTACAGACCACGGCAGCAAGGTTAGTCGTAACCATAAAGGTATAGAATTCTGGGACAGAAAAGAAAAAAAGAAGACGAAGAAAACCACAGAGAGAAATGGATCAGGGAACCATGGTTAATCTGTCAAGTGTCCCATAAGATTACGGGTACCAGAATCACGTGTCTGCTTGAAACACCTAATACATGAAGCGTATCATGATTATATACACACATGGACTCGACCTCTGTCCCATATATACGTTCACCGCTAAATGGTCTAGAACGAGGGACAGATCACACGAGTGCAAACTGTAAGAATGTGCCGTGTGTCCACTGTCTACAAATCTATATGGCTGCGAAGTCAGAAAGAAATATAACATAATATCAGCTCTTAGGCGGGAATATCTTGCACATGAAGCAGAATTACAAAGAGAACTGTCCCTAAAACTCCTCTGACCTCAGTGACTGTTTTCCGACAAAAAATAACATAATATCCGTACTCGTGCGAGAGTGTCTTACGCATGCAGCGGAATTTCAAAGGGAAATGTCCCTGGAGCCGCTCGTACCTCAATGACTAACTTCCGACAGACAACCAGGGTGGCCGCGTAAATCCAATCGGCCACCGTATCCACCAGTCCGGCTCGAGGGATCCGATTTAAAAGACCTCCCTGTATTGTCATGTGACACACACGTGACTCGCACGTAACGCGAGCCGAACCGGCGAGGAACACCCCCAACAGGCTCAAAGGAGGCACGGCCAGATATTCAACCAGCAAGTTACCGCTGGTCAAAATAACCATACACCTCGATTGTATAAATGGAAGACCCGTGAGTGTCAAAAAAGGGGACAAGCGAGGACCGGGACAAAATAGCACACAGAGGGCAGGAAGAAAAAGCACCAACATGTGTTGGATACAATTGTGTACATAAGAAAACTCCTACAGTACATTGTAGGATATAAACATAACCAATCCTATCAATCCTGGAAAGCTAAAGAATGTGTCAGTACAACACACGTCCAAAAACATATTCCGATCATTTATCGGGGGGGGGGGCAAGATGGTAACTATCAATGAGGCCAACAGAGCCATCAATCTGAATATCGGGCTACAACCCAATCAGAGATAGTATTCTGGATTAAAAATTCCAATCTATCGCCTCATTTAAGCCAACCACATGGCTTTTACTCAAAAAAATGAGTTTAGTCTCTTCCTTTGATAAAGCCTGTTTATCCACAGCAGCGTTGTTGGTAATCATAATCTTTTTTAGTATGGTCCATCTCAGATCCTCACAATTGTGGTTCCGCATTATAAAATGCCCTACCATCGGGGCTGTTAAATTCCTAAGTCTGATACAGCTCTTATGTTCGCTGATACGGACTTTGATTTTTCGCTCGGTTTTACCGATATACATTTTATGGCAAGGACACCAGATGGCATATATTACAAAACTCGAATTGCAATTCGTGAAGCCTCTTTGTTCCCAAAGTCTGGGAAGTCCAATATCCACCTCGGTGGTACGTCTAGTCAGGGGGCAGCACACACACATGCCACACGGGGCATGTCCCCTCAGTTTAGGTAACCCCCACTGTTGAGTGATGGTGGCTTGTTTGTTAAGCTTATTACTGATGTCATTTCTGCACACCATCTCCTTAACATTGCGACCCCTTTTAAAGGCGCATCGTGGGGTCGGCACTGGTATCTTAGCATGCGCTAACAGGTGCCAGTGTCTTTTAACAATCTTAACCACCTGATTGGAAAGATGGTTAAAGGTACTCACGAAAACTAGAGAGTCTGACTCAGAAGAGCTGGTTTTCGGTCTGTATTCTAGCAAGGCCTCCCGGTGATTATTGGAGGCCCTTTTCAGCGATCTCTTAACAATTTTCGTGGGATATCCACGTTGAATCAGATTATGACTCAAGTCTAAGGCTTCCGACTCAAACCTTTCTTTCTCACTGCTGTTCCGCTTGAGTCAGAGAAATTGTCCGAAAGGGAGATTATCCCTCAGGGCCTTGGGGTGAAAACTGTCATATCTGAGAAGAGAATTCCTGTCCGTGCATTTGTGAAAAGGATTCAATCCCAATACATTCATGCACGGTTTAGAATAGATGGTCAGATCGAGAAAATCTATATGTTCCCTATGGAAGTTCATAGTGAACTTCAAAAAAGGGTTAATCCCATTCAACCACTGAAAAAAAGATTGTAAAGTGGTTACGTCGCCATGCCATATTAACAGTACATCGTCAATGTACGTACGCCACAACAAGATACATTCTTTGAAAACATTCTGTTCGCTATAAATACTCATGTGCTCTACAAAATCCACATAAAGGTTGGCTAAAGATGGTGCCACAGCCGAGCCCATGGCAGTGCCATGGACCTGTTGGTAAAACCGGCCATCAAATTGAAAATAATTTTCAGTCAGAGCTAGCTCCGTGCACCATAGAATGAAAGAATTAGGTGTCAATCCGGTGCTGCGTTTAGTTACCAACAACTCCTCGATAACGTCCAAAGTGGATGGCTGGGGAATTTTGGTATATAGGGAGACAATTTCCAGAGTTACAAGAATATCCTCATGGTGACAGTGACCCCATTTTGGGTATTATGAACATCATCAAAACTACTGTGGACACAGCTGTGGACACAGCTTTGACAATTGACTGGATTACTAAAAAACAGCTAACTATTTAATCCAAAGGTATCCTGTAAATGGTGTTTTACGGGCTTCCAAAAATCCATAAAAATCTCAAAGATCCACCGTTCCGCCCTATAGTTGCAGGGACAGATAGCATTTTCCAACCGCTTGCCATTTATCTTCATAAAGCACTTCAACCGTTGGTCCAAGCCACAACAACATACCTTAAGGACACAACCCATTTTTTAAGACTCCAGCCCGTGAGCACTCTGCTGCCCGTGAGCGAGTAACCATTGGGTGTCCTCCGCTCGGCAGTGCTGATTCTGAATTGTCCCTTTACTCTTCTTGTTGAGGATTGTTGGCCCTGTTGATGTTGATGCCAGGTGAGGCCACTGCTTTGTAGGGCTTGATGTCAAGTAAATTATTCCAAATATTCTTTCCAACCAGTTTTACAGCTCTCTCAGTTACTGCTTGAACCTGGGTGCATTTGGGGAAAGTTTCTCAAGAGAACCTGGTCTTCTGGGTATATGGGTGGCTGCTTAAATAAGTCCTCATAGTTTCAACACTGTCACCTTCTTCTCCAGCTTCAGGCCTCTCTTGGTGTCTTTGCAGCTGGCGAGAAACAAAAGAGGCACTAGCAATCAAGGAAGTCATATATTCATACATTACCTGACCCAATACATTAGCTACACTCATGCTTCACTGCTCTAGTGAGAGGAGCCAGGGGAAGCTGCATACGCTGTCCTGTCACCACCTTGTGTAGGGTTAAATGGTGGTCAGGCCCAGGCTTATTGCATAGTGTGAACAAGGCTAGAGGAAGGCAATGCAGCCAACTTTTGTTGAGACTGTTTTTAGTCTTGGCTATAGCTTCTTTAAGCAAGCCGTTGAGGCATTCATACACTCCGTTCGCTTGTGGGTGAAAAGCACAGGGGAATTTGTGTTGGATTCCAGCAAGGTAGTAATATGCTGGAACATCTCACTGGTGAAGTGAGGGCCATTGTCACACCGCAGGACCTCACACATGCCCCATTGTGGGAATACTTCCCGGACCAGGAATGTTACTGCTCTAAGGCCGTCAGGATGAGAACAAGGACTGGATTCGGTCCAACGGAAAAATGCCCACACAACCACTATCATGTCGCTTAGCAGACTTGGGTCATGTCGACATAGTCGATGTGGAGGTGTTGGAATGGACCAACTGGGCGAGGTATGGCTCCTCTCACTACCCTTAATGTATGACCTGCAGTATGTTGTTTACACACCAAAAAATTAATCATGAATTTGGCCATGTGTTCCTCCAAGTTAGAACAGAACCATGTTTCTCCAATATGAGCGGCAAGTACCTCCTTCCCCGTATGGGTTGGATAATGTAGTTGTGTCAGTGCTGTGTGCAATAATGCAAGTGGCATTTCCACCTTCCCTGTGTTGTTTTGCCATTGGAGGTACTGTACATCCCCTTCTTAGCCAAATTCCTTTTCCTCCTTGTGTGCAGCTGCCTGCCGCTCCATAATTTGTGTTGCTGGTAATATGTTATAACTTTCTTTTAGTATCGTAGTTCTTGCATAATCGTGCGTGTGTAACGAAGCCTCATTTCTAAAATGTCCCCAAAATAGGCGATGCGTTTTGCCTCCGCGTCTGCTGCTTCGTTACCCATGGAGATAGGATCTTCCCCTTTTGTGTGGGCTTGACATTTCACGATTGCTATTCACTCTAGGAGATCTATGATGTTTACAAATCTGCCCAAAAGGAGTGCGTGCTGCACCGGTGACCCATCAGCATGTCTGAAGCCCCTCCTCATCCAACGTGAAAGCCCAGAATGCACCGTGGATGACACGTAGGCTGAATACAAATAAATTATCATTTCTTTTCCCTACTGCGCTCCAATGCCAATATTAAGGCCAATAATTCTGCTGCTTGTGCTGAGTAATGTGATAGCAAACATGCGCTTGTCACTACCTCACTTGTCCCATCCTCTCTCAGTCTCATGACTGCTGCCCCAGTATGTCTTTCCCCAGTCGTCTAGTCAATTGTCGAAGACTCGTCAATATAAAGTACATCTCCCCCTCAAGTGCGACCTCTTGTACTTTCTGAGTGTCACTGAATTCTTCTAAGTTAGCTGTGCAGTCATGTGCATAGTCACCCTTCTCTAAAAAGTTGGCGAGAAAGGTCACCAGAAGTACAAGTCTGCATCTCACTATCTTGAGAGCTGGGTTGGATAGTAACACCTCATACCCCAAGGCCCTCTGTGTTATCAGTGTGCTTTTCTGTCTTTCCAGTATTGCAATGAGAGGATGCTCCACGTAGAGAGTGGTGCTGCATCCCATAGTAATACTTGCTGATGTTTCCACTGCAAATGCGGCTGCAGCCAATGCTTGTTTGCATGGATAGTGTCCTCTCATCACTGGGTCTAATTTCCCACTGTAAAATGCTGGTGGCTTGTGCCCCAAGCTTGTCTTCTGGGTCAGTACTGCAGTCATCACTACTCCATCGGAGTGTGAGAACAGAAATAATTCCTTTTGATAGTCTGGGATCCCTAAAACTGGAGCTGTGCATATTGCTTCCTTCATTCAGCTCGTTAAATGCCTCAGTCATTTCTGTTGTCCATTATATTATCTTCTCCCCTCTCTGTGCTTCCTTTAGTGCACTTAATAAAGGCATAGGCCCTCATTACGACCCAGGCGGTAAGTTTTCAACATTACTGCCATGACGTAATTAACGTTTATGACCTGGTGCGATGCCGTAAAGTCCGGCATATTCCGACCCATCGCGCACGAGCATTACGCCATGGCAGTAATGTAAACTACGCCATGCCATAAAAGACCCCAAAACGGCCCCTACCGGCATTGTACGCCGCGCAAGGTGCACTACCGCCATCCATCACAGCGGCGACCGTAATTAGCGGTCACCGTAATTAGCGGTCACCGTAAATAAGCGGAACCGGAAGTAACGTCATCGCACAGGAACGGGAAAGAGCACTGCGGCCATCTTTAAAAACACAATCCATTGCCATCCTCCCCAACCACTCTACATCCGACCCTGAGACCTGTCAAAACCCATTACCCACCCATTTTCCCACTACAAAATGCCAAAAGCTGTCAAAAAAGCCTGCGATCGGCAGCGGCAGGACCGCTTCACTCGGGAGGAACTCACTATGCTGGCGGAGACCCTCCAGGAGAATGCGGCGGTGGTCTTCTCCACACAAATGACCAGGCTGGCAATTGCCAAGAAGAAGGCCATATGGGCCCTGGTGGCACAGCGTGTCAGTGTGCTGGGAACCGTACCACCCAACGCACAGCAGTGTCGAAAGCGGTGGGACGACCTGAGGCTCTGCGTCAGGAGCATCCTCTCCGCAAACTGCAACCTGGGCCTGGCAACCGGGGGGGGATCGGATTCCCCAATCAAACTCCAGCCATGGGAGGAAATCTGTGCCAAAAAACTAGAGTAACAGGGGATACCAGGAATATCCAAATACTGTGACCTGGCCTGGAAAGAACAAGCGCAAAATTAACATAAGAGGTCAGAGTAGTAAAGTGTTCCGGTGGCCACTGTTGGTATAGTTACAAAACATACATACTCATACTAAATTCTGAGTACATACAACAACCGTAAAGTGCATGCGTCTATCATATAACAATTCTATGAGGTGAAACAATTAAATTCAACCCAATAGACGCTCAATCAATGAAGTGTTTGTTATTTATTAGCATTTATTAAATAAATCACTAGAAAAACTCATCTTTTAGTAAAAAACATACAACAACATTAGTATCAGCAGTATTTCATGTAGATCAGTCCCTACAATTCATTAATAGACTGATCTGATACACCATTCTCATCCATAAATCACATCCAACCACACTGCAACCATACCACATACATACACTAATCATTCAGAAAATCAATCACAATCCATACAATGATAAAACAATTTATCCTCAGTAAAACCTCAAATATAAAACATCATTATACCACATCTAATCCATTGTTAGTACGAACCATAAATATAACACCTAAGAGCCTATTCCATGTTATTATGGACTTTCCTGGCTCGGGTGGATTTGACTTCTAATTTTGCTCACAAATAACAAAACATCCCCAATCCGACATGTTTCTTTCTGTATATCATCCAGTAGACAGAAATTCTTCAGGGGCACTATGGTCCAGCGGAGTCAGATGGATTGTACATAAGGAAGAAGAAATTATGTAGAATACACCAACAGGGCACACCTAAATGCAAACAAAAGAACACTAAGTCAATCAGGCTAAAATGCTCAAATTACATGATTGACCATTACTGCCATCGTATTTTCAGTAAACGTGGCGTAGATTAGGTTATTAATACCTCTCAACTCTCTTCAACAATGGAAACAGAAAGCGGACCGTGATCCACAAACCAATAGAAGACACCATAATAAATTGGTGCCTCTAAAATCTATCCACCATCACCAACACCTTGTGGTACCTCTCAGACACTCAAACTCAACCAAGTAATACCTCACCGAGGAGTGAAACCTCGAGTTACCAGGAAGTCCATAAAGGCCGGACCCCATGGGATGAAAGAGATCCCACAGTGAGAGTAATCATTTCGAAGACAATTACATTTCGTATTCTGTGATTTTATAATGGGAGTACCCAAACGAGGGTGACTCACAATATCACACCGATGGGGGTACTGCGTCACCACGAAATCACCCGGCGTCCAGGCACTGATTTTTTAGAAGAAAAAGCCTCAACCTGTGTTCAGTACATGAGTGATGGCAACTTGATACCTGTCTGTAAACGCGGAGGCGGAAAACAAAAACAAAATGAGAAGCCATACACTCTGTGAATCCATGGAGATCAACATGAACAATCATACGTATTAGCGTAATGTCTGGAGGGCAACTAAATTAAAGTGAACCCCATCAGAAATGCCAGTACACACAATACACTTCCTTAGTGCACAAGTATCCCAACGGAAAACAAGCTCACCTATGTAAAGTGGTCAAACTCTTTTAAATCTCTGCATGAGTCTCGACCGTGTCATGAAAGGACTCTTCTAATACAGTAGTACAGACCACGGCAGCAAGGTTAGTCGTAACCATAAAGGTATAGAATTCTGGGACAGAAAAGAAAAAAAGAAGACGAAGAAAACCACAGAGAGAAATGGATCAGGGAACCATGGTTAATCTGTCAAGTGTCCCATAAGATTACGGGTACCAGAATCACGTGTCTGCTTGAAACACCTAATACATGAAGCGTATCATGATTATATACACACATGGACTCGACCTCTGTCCCATATATACGTTCACCGCTAAATGGTCTAGAACGAGGGACAGATCACACGAGTGCAAACTGTAAGAATGTGCCGTGTGTCCACTGTCTACAAATCTATATGGCTGCGAAGTCAGAAAGAAATATAACATAATATCAGCTCTTAGGCGGGAATATCTTGCACATGAAGCAGAATTACAAAGAGAACTGTCCCTAAAACTCCTCTGACCTCAGTGACTGTTTTCCGACAAAAAATAACATAATATCCGTACTCGTGCGAGAGTGTCTTACGCATGCAGCGGAATTTCAAAGGGAAATGTCCCTGGAGCCGCTCGTACCTCAATGACTAACTTCCGACAGACAACCAGGGTGGCCGCGTAAATCCAATCGGCCACCGTATCCACCAGTCCGGCTCGAGGGATCCGATTTAAAAGACCTCCCTGTATTGTCATGTGACACACACGTGACTCGCACGTAACGCGAGCCGAACCGGCGAGGAACACCCCCAACAGGCTCAAAGGAGGCACGGCCAGATATTCAACCAGCAAGTTACCGCTGGTCAAAATAACCATACACCTCGATTGTATAAATGGAAGACCCGTGAGTGTCAAAAAAGGGGACAAGCGAGGACCGGGACAAAATAGCACACAGAGGGCAGGAAGAAAAAGCACCAACATGTGTTGGATACAATTGTGTACATAAGAAAACTCCTACAGTACATTGTAGGATATAAACATAACCAATCCTATCAATCCTGGAAAGCTAAAGAATGTGTCAGTACAACACACGTCCAAAAACATATTCCGATCATTTATCGGGGGGGGGGGCAAGATGGTAACTATCAATGAGGCCAACAGAGCCATCAATCTGAATATCGGGCTACAACCCAATCAGAGATAGTATTCTGGATTAAAAATTCCAATCTATCGCCTCATTTAAGCCAACCACATGGCTTTTACTCAAAAAAATGAGTTTAGTCTCTTCCTTTGATAAAGCCTGTTTATCCACAGCAGCGTTGTTGGTAATCATAATCTTTTTTAGTATGGTCCATCTCAGATCCTCACAATTGTGGTTCCGCATTATAAAATGCCCTACCATCGGGGCTGTTAAATTCCTAAGTCTGATACAGCTCTTATGTTCGCTGATACGGACTTTGATTTTTCGCTCGGTTTTACCGATATACATTTTATGGCAAGGACACCAGATGGCATATATTACAAAACTCGAATTGCAATTCGTGAAGCCTCTTTGTTCCCAAAGTCTGGGAAGTCCAATATCCACCTCGGTGGTACGTCTAGTCAGGGGGCAGCACACACACATGCCACACGGGGCATGTCCCCTCAGTTTAGGTAACCCCCACTGTTGAGTGATGGTGGCTTGTTTGTTAAGCTTATTACTGATGTCATTTCTGCACACCATCTCCTTAACATTGCGACCCCTTTTAAAGGCGCATCGTGGGGTCGGCACTGGTATCTTAGCATGCGCTAACAGGTGCCAGTGTCTTTTAACAATCTTAACCACCTGATTGGAAAGATGGTTAAAGGTACTCACGAAAACTAGAGAGTCTGACTCAGAAGAGCTGGTTTTCGGTCTGTATTCTAGCAAGGCCTCCCGGTGATTATTGGAGGCCCTTTTCAGCGATCTCTTAACAATTTTCGTGGGATATCCACGTTGAATCAGATTATGACTCAAGTCTAAGGCTTCCGACTCAAACCTTTCTTTCTCACTGCTGTTCCGCTTGAGTCAGAGAAATTGTCCGAAAGGGAGATTATCCCTCAGGGCCTTGGGGTGAAAACTGTCATATCTGAGAAGAGAATTCCTGTCCGTGCATTTGTGAAAAGGATTCAATCCCAATACATTCATGCACGGTTTAGAATAGATGGTCAGATCGAGAAAATCTATATGTTCCCTATGGAAGTTCATAGTGAACTTCAAAAAAGGGTTAATCCCATTCAACCACTGAAAAAAAGATTGTAAAGTGGTTACGTCGCCATGCCATATTAACAGTACATCGTCAATGTACGTACGCCACAACAAGATACATTCTTTGAAAACATTCTGTTCGCTATAAATACTCATGTGCTCTACAAAATCCACATAAAGGTTGGCTAAAGATGGTGCCACAGCCGAGCCCATGGCAGTGCCATGGACCTGTTGGTAAAACCGGCCATCAAATTGAAAATAATTTTCAGTCAGAGCTAGCTCCGTGCACCATAGAATGAAAGAATTGGGTGTCAATCCGGTGCTGCGTTTAGTTACCAACAACTCCTCGATAACGTCCAAAGTGGATGGCTGGGGAATTTTGGTATATAGGGAGACAATTTCCAGAGTTACAAGAATATCCTCATGGTGACAGTGACCCCATTTTGGGTATTATGAACATCATCAAAACTACTGTGGACACAGCTGTGGACACAGCTTTGACAATTGACTGGATTACTAAAAAACAGCTAACTATTTAATCCAAAGGTATCCTGTAAATGGTGTTTTACGGGCTTCCAAAAATCCATAAAAATCTCAAAGATCCACCGTTCCGCCCTATAGTTGCAGGGACAGATAGCATTTTCCAACCGCTTGCCATTTATCTTCATAAAGCACTTCAACCGTTGGTCCAAGCCACAACAACATACCTTAAGGACACAACCCATTTTTTAAGACTCCAGCCCGTGAGCACTCTGCTGCCCGTGAGCGAGTAACCATTGGGTGTCCTCCGCTCGGCAGTGCTGATTCTGAATTGTCCCTTTACTCTTCTTGTTGAGGATTGTTGGCCCTGTTGATGTTGATGCCAGGTGAGGCCACTGCTTTGTAGGGCTTGATGTCAAGTAAATTATTCCAAATATTCTTTCCAACCAGTTTTACAGCTCTCTCAGTTACTGCTTGAACCTGGGTGCATTTGGGGAAAGTTTCTCAAGAGAACCTGGTCTTCTGGGTATATGGGTGGCTGCTTAAATAAGTCCTCATAGTTTCAACACTGTCACCTTCTTCTCCAGCTTCAGGCCTCTCTTGGTGTCTTTGCAGCTGGCGAGAAACAAAAGAGGCACTAGCAATCAAGGAAGTCATATATTCATACATTACCTGACCCAATACATTAGCTACACTCATGCTTCACTGCTCTAGTGAGAGGAGCCAGGGGAAGCTGCATACGCTGTCCTGTCACCACCTTGTGTAGGGTTAAATGGTGGTCAGGCCCAGGCTTATTGCATAGTGTGAACAAGGCTAGAGGAAGGCAATGCAGCCAACTTTTGTTGAGACTGTTTTTAGTCTTGGCTATAGCTTCTTTAAGCAAGCCGTTGAGGCATTCATACACTCCGTTCGCTTGTGGGTGAAAAGCACAGGGGAATTTGTGTTGGATTCCAGCAAGGTAGTAATATGCTGGAACATCTCACTGGTGAAGTGAGGGCCATTGTCACACCGCAGGACCTCACACATGCCCCATTGTGGGAATACTTCCCGGACCAGGAATGTTACTGCTCTAAGGCCGTCAGGATGAGAACAAGGACTGGATTCGGTCCAACGGAAAAATGCCCACACAACCACTATCATGTCGCTTAGCAGACTTGGGTCATGTCGACATAGTCGATGTGGAGGTGTTGGAATGGACCAACTGGGCGAGGTATGGCTCCTCTCACTACCCTTAATGTATGACCTGCAGTATGTTGTTTACACACCAAAAAATTAATCATGAATTTGGCCATGTGTTCCTCCAAGTTAGAACAGAACCATGTTTCTCCAATATGAGCGGCAAGTACCTCCTTCCCCGTATGGGTTGGATAATGTAGTTGTGTCAGTGCTGTGTGCAATAATGCAAGTGGCATTTCCACCTTCCCTGTGTTGTTTTGCCATTGGAGGTACTGTACATCCCCTTCTTAGCCAAATTCCTTTTCCTCCTTGTGTGCAGCTGCCTGCCGCTCCATAATTTGTGTTGCTGGTAATATGTTATAACTTTCTTTTAGTATCGTAGTTCTTGCATAATCGTGCGTGTGTAACGAAGCCTCATTTCTAAAATGTCCCCAAAATAGGCGATGCGTTTTGCCTCCACGTCTGCTGCTTCGTTACCCATGGAGATAGGATCTTCCCCTTTTGTGTGGGCTTGACATTTCACGATTGCTATTCACTCTAGGAGATCTATGATGTTTACAAATCTGCCCAAAAGGAGTGCGTGCTGCACCGGTGACCCATCAGCATGTCTGAAGCCCCTCCTCATCCAACGTGAAAGCCCAGAATGCACCGTGGATGACACGTAGGCTGAATACAAATAAATTATCATTTCTTTTCCCTACTGCGCTCCAATGCCAATATTAAGGCCAATAATTCTGCTGCTTGTGCTGAGTAATGTGATAGCAAACATGCGCTTGTCACTACCTCACTTGTCCCATCCTCTCTCAGTCTCATGACTGCTGCCCCAGTATGTCTTTCCCCAGTCGTCTAGTCAATTGTCGAAGACTCGTCAATATAAAGTACATCTCCCCCTCAAGTGCGACCTCTTGTACTTTCTGAGTGTCACTGAATTCTTCTAAGTTAGCTGTGCAGTCATGTGCATAGTCACCCTTCTCTAAAAAGTTGGCGAGAAAGGTCACCAGAAGTACAAGTCTGCATCTCACTATCTTGAGAGCTGGGTTGGATAGTAACACCTCATACCCCAAGGCCCTCTGTGTTATCAGTGTGCTTTTCTGTCTTTCCAGTATTGCAATGAGAGGATGCTCCACGTAGAGAGTGGTGCTGCATCCCATAGTAATACTTGCTGATGTTTCCACTGCAAATGCGGCTGCAGCCAATGCTTGTTTGCATGGATAGTGTCCTCTCATCACTGGGTCTAATTTCCCACTGTAAAATGCTGGTGGCTTGTGCCCCAAGCTTGTCTTCTGGGTCAGTACTGCAGTCATCACTACTCCATCGGAGTGTGAGAACAGAAATAATTCCTTTTGATAGTCTGGGATCCCTAAAACTGGAGCTGTGCATATTGCTTCCTTCATTCAGCTCGTTAAATGCCTCAGTCATTTCTGTTGTCCATTATATTATCTTCTCCCCTCTCTGTGCTTCCTTTAGTGCACTTAATAAAGGCATAGGCCCTCATTACGACCCAGGCGGTAAGTTTTCAACATTACTGCCATGACGTAATTAACGTTTATGACCTGGTGCGATGCCGTAAAGTCCGGCATATTCCGACCCATCGCGCACGAGCATTACGCCATGGCAGTAATGTAAACTACGCCATGCCATAAAAGACCCCAAAACGGCCCCTACCGGCATTGTACGCCGCGCAAGGTGCACTACCGCCATCCATCACAGCGGCGACCGTAATTAGCGGTCACCGTAATTAGCGGTCACCGTAAATAAGCGGAACCGGAAGTAACGTCATCGCACAGGAACGGGAAAGAGCACTGCGGCCATCTTTAAAAACACAATCCATTGCCATCCTCCCCAACCACTCTACATCCGACCCTGAGACCTGTCAAAACCCATTACCCACCCATTTTCCCACTACAAAATGCCAAAAGCTGTCAAAAAAGCCTGCGATCGGCAGCGGCAGGACCGCTTCACTCGGGAGGAACTCACTATGCTGGCGGAGACCCTCCAGGAGAATGCGGCGGTGGTCTTCTCCACACAAATGACCAGGCTGGCAATTGCCAAGAAGAAGGCCATATGGGCCCTGGTGGCACAGCGTGTCAGTGTGCTGGGAACCGTACCACCCAACGCACAGCAGTGTCGAAAGCGGTGGGACGACCTGAGGCTCTGCGTCAGGAGCATCCTCTCCGCAAACTGCAACCTGGGCCTGGCAACCGGGGGGGGATCGGATTCCCCAATCAAACTCCAGCCATGGGAGGAAATCTGTGCCAAAAAACTAGAGTAACAGGGGATACCAGGAATATCCAAATACTGTGACCTGGCCTGGAAAGAACAAGCGCAAAATTAACATAAGAGGTCAGAGTAGTAAAGTGTTCCGGTGGCCACTGTTGGTATAGTTACAAAACATACATACTCATACTAAATTCTGAGTACATACAACAACCGTAAAGTGCATGCGTCTATCATATAACAATTCTATGAGGTGAAACAATTAAATTCAACCCAATAGACGCTCAATCAATGAAGTGTTTGTTATTTATTAGCATTTATTAAATAAATCACTAGAAAAACTCATCTTTTAGTAAAAAACATACAACAACATTAGTATCAGCAGTATTTCATGTAGATCAGTCCCTACAATTCATTAATAGACTGATCTGATACACCATTCTCATCCATAAATCACATCCAACCACACTGCAACCATACCACATACATACACTAATCATTCAGAAAATCAATCACAATCCATACAATGATAAAACAATTTATCCTCAGTAAAACCTCAAATATAAAACATCATTATACCACATCTAATCCATTGTTAGTACGAACCATAAATATAACACCTAAGAGCCTATTCCATGTTATTATGGACTTTCCTGGCTCGGGTGGATTTGACTTCTAATTTTGCTCACAAATAACAAAACATCCCCAATCCGACATGTTTCTTTCTGTATATCATCCAGTAGACAGAAATTCTTCAGGGGCACTATGGTCCAGCGGAGTCAGATGGATTGTACATAAGGAAGAAGAAATTATGTAGAATACACCAACAGGGCACACCTAAATGCAAACAAAAGAACACTAAGTCAATCAGGCTAAAATGCTCAAATTACATGATTGACCATTACTGCCATCGTATTTTCAGTAAACGTGGCGTAGATTAGGTTATTAATACCTCTCAACTCTCTTCAACAATGGAAACAGAAAGCGGACCGTGATCCACAAACCAATAGAAGACACCATAATAAATTGGTGCCTCTAAAATCTATCCACCATCACCAACACCTTGTGGTACCTCTCAGACACTCAAACTCAACCAAGTAATACCTCACCGAGGAGTGAAACCTCGAGTTACCAGGAAGTCCATAAAGGCCGGACCCCATGGGATGAAAGAGATCCCACAGTGAGAGTAATCATTTCGAAGACAATTACATTTCGTATTCTGTGATTTTATAATGGGAGTACCCAAACGAGGGTGACTCACAATATCACACCGATGGGGGTACTGCGTCACCACGAAATCACCCGGCGTCCAGGCACTGATTTTTTAGAAGAAAAAGCCTCAACCTGTGTTCAGTACATGAGTGATGGCAACTTGATACCTGTCTGTAAACGCGGAGGCGGAAAACAAAAACAAAATGAGAAGCCATACACTCTGTGAATCCATGGAGATCAACATGAACAATCATACGTATTAGCGTAATGTCTGGAGGGCAACTAAATTAAAGTGAACCCCATCAGAAATGCCAGTACACACAATACACTTCCTTAGTGCACAAGTATCCCAACGGAAAACAAGCTCACCTATGTAAAGTGGTCAAACTCTTTTAAATCTCTGCATGAGTCTCGACCGTGTCATGAAAGGACTCTTCTAATACAGTAGTACAGACCACGGCAGCAAGGTTAGTCGTAACCATAAAGGTATAGAATTCTGGGACAGAAAAGAAAAAAAGAAGACGAAGAAAACCACAGAGAGAAATGGATCAGGGAACCATGGTTAATCTGTCAAGTGTCCCATAAGATTACGGGTACCAGAATCACGTGTCTGCTTGAAACACCTAATACATGAAGCGTATCATGATTATATACACACATGGACTCGACCTCTGTCCCATATATACGTTCACCGCTAAATGGTCTAGAACGAGGGACAGATCACACGAGTGCAAACTGTAAGAATGTGCCGTGTGTCCACTGTCTACAAATCTATATGGCTGCGAAGTCAGAAAGAAATATAACATAATATCAGCTCTTAGGCGGGAATATCTTGCACATGAAGCAGAATTACAAAGAGAACTGTCCCTAAAAC